>NC_052320.1:7608905-7933905 GCF_016432855.1 Salvelinus namaycush | reverse complement strand
GGTAGTAGAGGAGATGCCCACTACGAGTAATGGGGTACAGGAGGGGGTTCATGTGGAGCTGGGCTCTCATGTAGTGGAGGAGATGCCCACCACGGGTAATGGGTTTCAGGTGGGGCTAGTCTCCCAGGTAGTGGAGGAGATGCCTGGTACGAGTGATGGGGTGCAAGTGGGGAGTGTTGAAAGGGATGTGGTAGAGGGGAGTCAGTGGTCTATGGCCTCAGCTGAGGAGGATCAGGAGAAGGATATGGATATCTCTTCTGATATGACAGCAGCTGGTGAGGACTCAATTTATGATCTAGAGGAGGTAAATGGGTTTCTGGATCAGACTTTTGGGAAATCTGTCAAATTGGCAGAATATTTTGATGTTGATAAGTTTGTGAGGTCAGCTGTGATGTTACAGAAGACGGTGGGGTTAGACCAGTTGAGTGAGAAGAAGTGGTTTCGCTTGAGGAAATTTGTTACTGCTGTTACAGCAGCAAAAGGTGGTGGGAAACGTGGTCAGGTTAATAAGAAAACATTTAAATAATGATGATGATCATGCTTCATAGGGTGTCTTCTTTCTCTTTGGTTTCTCTGTGGTATCTTCTGCTTTTCCTTTCTCTTTTCTACATGGAGGTACTAAGGGTGGGCTCTCTCAATATTAATGGGGGAAGGGACAGGAATAAGAGGGCTTGGGTTTTAGAAGAAATAAAACAGAAAAGGCTTAATGTAGTTTTCCTACAGGAGACACATAGTGATGAGGATAATGAGGTTGACTGGGGAATGTGGTGGGAGGGGCAGCATATACTCAGTCATGGTACTAATTTCAGTGCTGGGGTGGCCATCTTGTTTTCCTCAGGTTTAGGGGTGACGGTGATATCTACAACAGAGATTGTCAAGGGTCGGGTTTTATTGGTCAAGGTGGATGTTATGGGGTTTTTGTTTGTTTTTTTGAATGTTTATGCTCCTAATGAGGGTACAGAGCGTCTTGTTGTGTTTGATAAAATAAAAGAAACCTTAAGACAGTGTGACCAAGAGGGGTGTATGGTTTTAGGGGGGGACTGGAACTGTACTGTGGATTTTACTGTTGATCGCAACGCTGAAGAACCTCACCTGCGGTCAGCCACTTTCCTGTCTGGCCTATTAACTGAGTTAGAGCTTTCTGATGTGTGGAGAGTAAGGAATGCAAAAGTTAGGCAATACACATGGTTGAAAGTGAATGAAGGTCGTGTCAGTGCAGCAAGGTTAGATAGGTTGTACGTATCTGATCAATACTGTAGTAGGGTTGGAAGGTGTGCCATTACTCCTGTGGGTTTCTCTGATCATCACATTATAACTGTTGATATTCACTTGTCCTGTCCACGAAGGTCATCACCTTACTGGTATTTTAATGTTAAATTGTTACATGATGTCAAGTTTTGTGAAAGGTTTTTGTTGTTTTGGGAAAAATGGAGGGTTACAAAAGGGAATTTTGAGTCCTTGAGACAATGGTGGATGTTGGGAAGGCCCAAATACGAGTATTGTCAACAGTATACTGCTTTGTCTCAAATTGAAGTTAAAGAGACTATCAATGCCCTTGAACAGGACATCAAATCAATTGAATTGAAGCTGCTCACTCAGAATGACCCTGGACTAGTCATGAACTTACAGGACAAGAGACATGAACTGAGGTCGTTTCTGCATGAAAGAGTGAAAGGTGCCTTGATTAGGTCTCGTTTCGCTTCCCTCAAGGATATGGATGCTCCTAGTGCCTTTTTTTTTAACCTTGGACAGTCGAAATTACAACGTAAACAGATGGTCTGCCTTCGTCTCCCTGATGGGAAGGTGACCACGGATGACAGTGAAATGCGTCAACATGCCGTGGATTTCTACTCTGCCCTCTATAAGGCGGAGGATTGTGACTCTCTGTGTACTGAACAGTTGTTACATGGTCTTCCTAAATTGGGACCTGAACAGAGAGTCGCATTGGACTCTGACATTACACTGCAAGAGCTGTCCACAGCAGTTATGCAGCTCTCAACAGGCCGAGCCCCTGGCATTGATGGTTTACCATCTGAGTTCTATAAGCACTTTTGGCGGTCTATTGGGGAGGATTTTTATGAAGTGGTGTGTGAATCTTTTCATGAGGGTTCTCTTCCTGTATCCTGTCAACGTGCGGTGCTTTCACTGTTGCCAAAAAAGGGGGATTTGGCTCTCATAAAAAATTGGAGACCTGTTGCTTTGCTGTGTGCAGAATATAAAATAGTTTCAAAATGTCTCTCAAACAGGTTGAAAGAGTATCTGGGATTGTTGGTCCACAAGGACCAGTCCTACTGTGTACCTGATCGCTCAATTGTTGACAATTTGTTTCTGATAAGAGATGTTCTAGACATTTGTAAACTGTCTGATGTAAATGTGGGTTTACTTTCTTTGGATCAGGAGAAGGCTTTTGACCGAGTGGACCACCAGTATTTGTTCAAAACGATGAAAGCCTTTGGGTTTGGGGATGTTTTTTTGTCTTGGATGAATTTACTGTATGCTGGGGCCTCGTGTATGGTGAAGGTGGGGGGTGGTTTGAGTTGCCCCATCCCTGTCCAAAGGGGCATCAGGCAGGGATGCCCAATTTCAGGGCAGTTATATAGTCTGGCGATTGAACCAATGCTTTGTTTTTTAAGAGCGAAGCTTACTGGTTTCTCTGTGCCAGGTGTAATGAAGGGTCCCACGATAGCACTGTCTGCGTATGCAGATGATGTGACAGTTTTTATTACAGGGGCTGAGGATGTTAAGGTTCTCTCAGACGCTTTAATGGTGTATGAGGGTGCCTCCTCAGCTAGAGTCAATTGGGGAAAGAGTGAAGCGCTGTGGGCAGGTCAGCTTCAGATAGGGTCCGCTCCACGGTTACCAGGGGGGCTTCAGTGGGGCAGAGATGGGATGAAGACATTGGGTGTTTTTCTAGGCTCTGATGTCTTTCAGAAAAAGAACTGGGAGGGTGTAGTGGAGAAAGTGTGTGCCAGACTGTCAAGATGGAAATGGGTGCTACCCCAGTTGTCTTATAGGGGAAGGGTACTGGTAATTAATAATCTTGCTGCTTCTACCCTGTGGCACAGACTAATGATTTTGCAGCCACCAAAGGGTCTGATACAAGAGCTTCAGAGGACCCTTGTCAATTTCTTCTGGTCTGGACAACACTGGATCAAAGCTGCAGCTTTGTACCTGCCACTGCACGAGGGGGGGCAAGGCCTGGTGGACATTTCCTCTAGGATCATGGCTTTCCGGCTTCAAGCAGCCCAGAGACTGTTGTACAGTGACGGTTCTAGCTGGGTTGACACAGCCTACGCACTGATGAGGAGAGCAGGCTGTTTGGGCTTAGACAAGCACCTTTTCCTCTTAAAGCTGGAGGGGGGTGAGTTGAATGGCCTGACTCCATTCTATGAGTCTGTTATGCAGGCTTGGAGGGTTCTGGTCAAGTCCCGTAAGGCCGGCACGCTACCAGGGATGTGGCTTTTTGAAGAGCCTCTTTTTTATAACACTGCCATCCAGTCCAGTGCTCTGGGTTCAGCCAGCCTGCGTTCATGCCTGTTAGGTGTCGGGTGCACCAAGCTGGGTCATCTGATGCAGAGCAGGAGCAGATCGTTGGAGGAGCTGGGAGAAAGAGCGGGGATCCGATCATCTCGCCTACTGAGGAAGGTCGTCGCTTAAGTCTGTGACTCCTTGCCAGTTCTTCATCGTCAGTATGTGACTAACATTTCCAATTCTGATCGGTGGAAGGAGGGTCTGGATTATGTGTTCCCTGCACTGATTGTTAGTGCTGCGGTGGGGGCACTTGAGGAGGACGTGGGGATGCTGCTTTCCTTCGATACCCCGGAGCTGGGGGATTTCAAGGAGGTGGGAAAGAAGGCCATGTACAGAATATGTGTAAAGGTGTCCCATGCCTCTTCCCTGGAAGGGGTAAAATCGACGAGGTGGGCGGGTGTGCTTGGTCCAGGTGCTTCCCCAAAAGGCTGTTGGCGATCATTATACAAACTGCCGATTGATAAGAGGACAGCTGACCTCCAATGGAGGATCATACATGGAGCTATAGCCACCAACATGCATCTGGTACATCTGGACCCTACTGTTGAGGAAGGGTGTCCATTCTGTGCAGAGTCTGAAAGTCTGGCACACCTGTTTTTACTGTGTCCCAGGTTGGTCGGGATGATTGACCTGATCACTGACTGGTTCTCAACGTTGGGAGAGGTTTTCTCTTCCCAACTGTATATATTTGGGCCAAAGTACAGGTTCAGGCAAAAGGGTGTCGTTGTGTTGCTTAATTTTGTATTAGGGGCAGCAAAATTAGCGATATGGAAGACCCGAAAGAACAGTATTCGGGAACAGGGGTCTGTGGATGTGGTGGGAATGCTGGAGGGAATGGTGGCAGCGAGACTAAGGGTTGAGTTTGCCTATTATAAACTTGTCAACAATATTGATCTGTTTTTGAGTATATGGGGTATTCAGAGGCTGTTGTGTTTAGTTACTGTGGAGGAGGAGTTGGAGTTGTTTTTAATTGATGTGTAACTGTGGTTTTGTATGAGTATTTATTGTGTGGTGGGCTCCCAGACCCAATAAAGAATATTTAAAACTCAAACTCTCTCTCTCTCTCTCCCCCTCTCTCTCTCTCTCTCTCTCTCTCTCTCTCTCTCTCTCTCTCTCTCTCTCTCCCTCACTCTTTCTCCCAGTCTTTCACTCACCCCCCACTCACCCCCCTCTCTCTTTATATATATCACTTCATATTCCACTTCTGATAGACTTTTTCAGTTGGCTGATTGAATGAATTTGGATGCCACCACCAGATCAGATAACCCGTTGTTATCCCTGAGACATGGCTGTAGAGGGCCCTGACATGTCTAGGTTGTACATAAGGCCATAGGTCCCCTGGCTGTAGTGTCTGGTGTGTCTGCTGACCTCTGCCCTGAGCCAAGAAGGCAGGTAACAGGGCCGAGATTGGATCAGCGCCAGCTGCAGAGAGGAGACTGGGACTGACAGAGGTGGGTCAGTGTGTGTGTGTGCTTATGTGTATTAGGGTTACATTTGTAATTAGGTTTCCTGGCCCAGTTGTGTGCAGTTTGTCGGTGGCATTAATCAGGTTGGGCTCCACCAAGCCCCCTCATCACATTAGCTGTCTGTCTGTGTGTCTGTCTGTCTGTGTGTCTGTCTGTGTGTCTGTCTGTGTGTCTGTCTGTCTGTGTAGCTGTGTAGCTGTGTGTCTGTCTGTGTGTCTGTCTGTGTGTGTGTCTATCTGTCTGTCTGTGTGTCTGTGTAGCTGTGTGTCTGTCTGTGTGTCTGTCTGTGTGTCTGTCTGTGTGTGTGTCTATCTGTCTGTCTGTGTGTCTGTGTGTGTGTGTGTAGCTGTGTGTCTGTGTCTCTGAATGTGTGTCTGTACTAATACCCACGACAGTTCCAGCTCTGCTCCATTCATCCTGTGCTAATGGCATTTGTTAAAAAGCCGCCACAGACCCCTACACGCTCGCAAGAACACACACATACATTTTTGCTATTGGCCAGCCCAGTTGCCCTGGCCCGTCTGGTAATTGGGCCCCCAGGCACCCCTATAAAAGACGGTCTAAACAGCCAGTACTAATATCACACAGTGTGTGTGTGTGTGTGTGTGTGTGTGTGTGTGTGTGTGTGTGTGTGTGTGTGTGTGTGTGTGTGTGTGTGTGTGTGTGTGTGTGTGTGTGTGTGTGTGTGTGTGTGTGTGTGAAGATGACAGCAGAGAGAGGTGACACAATGATTGGGAGAGCTGGTGTGTCATTACGTGGAGGGAGGAATTACCGTCACAGCTGTCATCTTCCATCACACCCCCACCCCAACACACACCCCTCCTCTCCTCTACCGCCCTCTGTCTTTCCATGGTCGTTGTGCGGTAGCGCTGTCAGGCGAAGGGACTTGAATCTAATGGACCATTTAACCTAATGTTGTTAGTTTGCTCTGGCTTATTGGGTGTGCTTCACTTCTTCTAATTGTTGTTCCCTGTTCAATCTCATCCCACAGCCTTTCTCCGTTGATTTAGATGTATTCTCTCAGTGTTTGGAGTTGGAAGTCCTGAATCATTTTCTCTCTCTCTATTCCCCTTGCCAGATATTGTTGAATCCATTCTTTCTCAGTTGATTTAAATATATTGTCTTTGTGCTTGGAATCCTTGAATGGTAATGTATTTCTTCGGTTGCCAGATATTGTTGAATAGGTTCAGCATCAGAAGAATGGTGGGAGGTGGGAGGACAGGCTGATTTTAATGACTGGAATGGAATACATAGAAACCATGTGTTGGATCATTTTCTAACTTGTTTGATTGATATCATTCCATTCATTTTTGTATTTATTTTAAAAAGATAATTCCTTCCCCCTATAATCTCCCCCTCTCCTCTCCCTCATGAGACAGGGTTGCCATCTCTCTTTCTCTCTCGTCTCCCCCTCTCCTCTCTCCTCTCCCTCATGAGACAGGGTTGCCCTATCTCTTTCTCTCTCGTCTCCCCCCTCTCCTCTTTTCCTTCACTTCCTCTCTCCATCCCTCTCTCCTTTCCTCTCCGCCTCTCTTTACCACCCTACACCTTTTACCCTCTCCTTTCTCTCCTTCTCTCTCCTCTTCTCTCCTCTTCTCTTACTCTGGGTTCGCGCCCAGGCTCTGTCGCAGCCGGCCGCGACCGGGAGGTCCGTGGGGCGACGCACAATTGGCTTAGCGTCGTCCGGGTTAGGGAGGGTTTGGCCGGTAGGGATAGTGGTTGTTCCACTGGATATCATAAGGTGAATGCACCAATTTGTAAGTCGCTCTGGATAAGAGCGTCTGCTAAATGACTTAAATGTAAATGTTACGACATGCTTATTACCACACAACAACAGAAGTAGCCTAGCCACTTGCGTTCAATTGAGTTGCTCCACCACTTTATCAAATTACAAATGTCCTTTTATTTATCTATTTGTGTTCTGTATTTTATCTGATGTGACACTTCATCACTTATTTAAGAGCATAGTTTAGCAGACGCTCTTATCCAGAGCGACTTACAGTAGAGAGAGCATACATTTTCACACTTTTTTCATACTGTTCTTCCGTGGGAAACGAGCCCACAACCCTGGTGTGGGAAGCGCCATGCTCTACCAACTGATCTACATGGGACTTCATCACCTCGTCACTTCATCACCTCGTCACTTCATCACTTCATCATCTCATCACTTCATCACCTCGTCACTTCATCACCTCGTCACTTCATCACCTCGTCACTTCATCACCTCTTAACTTCATCAACACTTCACTTCATCATCTCATCACTTCTTCACCGCGTCACTTCATCACCTCGTCACTTCATCATCTCATCACTTCATCACCTCGTCACCTCGTAACTTCATCACCTCATCACTTCATCACCTCGTAACTTCATCACCTCATCACTTCATCACCTCGTCACTTCATCACGTAATCTCCTCATCACTTCATCACCTCATCACCTCGTAACTTCATCACCTCGTAACTTCATCACCTCGTAACTTCATCATCTCGTCACTTCATCACCTCGTCACTTCATCACCTTGTCACTTCATCACCTCGTCACTTCATCACCTCGTCACTTCATCACCTCGTCACTTCATCACCTCTTCACTTCATCATCTCGTCACTTCATCACCTCGTCACTTCATCACCACGTCACTTCATCACCTCGTCACTTCATCACCTCGTCACTTCATCACCTCGTCACTTCATCACCTCGTCACTTCATCACCTCGTCACTTCATCCCCTCGTCACTTCATCACCTCGTCACTTCATTACCTCGTCACTTCATCACTTCATCACCTCGTAACTTTATCACCTCACCTCGTCACTTCATCACCTCGTCACCTCGTCACTTCATCACCTCGTCACTTCATCACCTCGTCACTTCGTCACTTCGTCACTTCGTCACTTCATCACCTCATCACTTCATCACTTCATCACCTCGTAACTTCATCACCTCGTCACTTCATCACTTCATCACCTCGTAACCTCATCACCTCGTCACTTCATCTCCTCGTCACTTCGTCACTTCGTCACCTCGTCACTTCATCACCTCGTCACCTCATCACTTCGTCACTTAATCTCCTCATCACTTCATCACCTCGTCATTTCATCACCTCATCACTTCATCACTTAATCTCCTCATCACTTCATCACCTCATCACTTCATCACCTCGTCACTTCATCACCTCGTCACCTCATCACTTCGTCACCTCATCGCTTAATCTCCTCATCACTTCATCACCTCATCACTTCATCACTTAATCTCCTCATCACTTCATCACCTTGTCACTTCATCACCTCGTAACTTCATCACCTCGTCACTTCATCACCTCGTCACTTCATCACCTCGTCACTTCATCACCTCATCACTTTATCACCTCGTAACTTCATCACCTCATCACTTCATCATCTCTTCACTTCATCACCACATCACCTCGTAACTTCATCACCTCAACACTTCATCACCTCGTAACTTCATCACCTCGTAACTTCATCACCTCATCACTTCATCACCTTGTCACTTCATCACGTAATCTCCTCATCACTTCATCACCTCGTCACCTCATCACCTCGTAACTTCATCACCTCGTAACTTCATCACCTCGCAACTTCATCACCTCGTAACTTCATCACCTCGTAACTTCATCACCTCATCACTTCATCACTTAATCTCCTCATCACTTCATCACCTCGTAACTTCATCACCTCGTAACTTCATCATCTCGTAACCTCATCACTTCATCACCTCATCACTTAATCTCCTCATCATCACTTCATCACCTCATCATCACCTCATCGTCACCTCGTCATCACCTCATCACCTCGTCATCACCTCATCACCTCGTCACCTCATCACCTCATTGTCACTTCGTCACTTCGTCACCTCGTCACCGCGTCACCGCGTCACATCGTCACCTCGTCACTTCATCACTTCATCTATCTAACTCTGTTGTCTATGCTCCATATGGTCTGTTAGTTCACCCTCGTGTTGCGGTGTTGACTCCATCTGCTTATCTGATTGGTCCTTCCATAATAGACACTGGTATTTTTGGGGTATTTTATTAGGATCCCCATTAGCTGTTGCAAAAGCAGCAGCTACTCTTCCTGGGGTCCACACAAAACATGAAACAGAACATTAATAGACAAGAGCAGCTCAAGGACAGAACTACATCAATAAAAAAATCTATGTCATTACCTTAATGTGCTGTTTTCGTGCCAGTTGTCTTTAAACTATGAATGAACATGCTACTGGATGTGTGTGTGTTCCTGGCTCTATCTAGCCCTGACCACATGGTGCAGGGTCATTTCTCTTATTCTGACACAGGCCCCCGTGCCCCTCCCTCTCTTCTCCCCACCTCCCTCCCTTCTCCCCCTTCTTTTAGGGGAGAGAGGCTGAGAGCCAAAGGAAGCCAGGAGAAAAAGGTAGAAGAAAAGGAAGAGAAACTCTGACTGAACACCGGGCGTGATAACAGAGAGAGAGAGACACAAGCTCGCTCGGCAGGAGTGTGTGCAGATTGCCCTCTGTGTGCGTTTCACGTGTGTGTTGAGCAGGTGGGACTTTGATGGGACAGTGAGCAATGCCTCACACTCAGCAACATCAGGTTGGCAGTAGGGGGCGACGCCCCCCTCTCCTCCACCACCCTATCCTCCTCCTCCCACTCTTCTCTCTTCTCCTATCCCACGCCCCCCAGCTCAGCCAAGGAGCCATACACATACCTTCTAACTGTGAGTACACCATCTTCACCTTATTTACACATCAATGTATTGTAGATGTAATATAACATAATATATATTTAAGCAATAAGGCCCAAGAGTTTGTGGTATATGGCCAAAATAGGGATGTTTTTACGCACAACGCATTGTGGAGTGCCTGGATACAGCCATTAGCCGTATCCATTTTCTTGTTACTTACAACCTCATGCTATTCGCATTAGCCTATGTTAGCTCAACCATCCCGTGGAAGGGACACCGATCCCAAAGAAGTTTTAAATTGTTTGCCCCCGAAAAGGACTCAAGTAAAAGATAAGTCACCCAGTAAAATACTACTTGAGTAAAAGTCTAAAAGTATTTGGTTTTTAATATACTGAAGTATCAAAAGTAAATGTAATTGCTAAAATATACTTATATAATTATATATAATTTCACATTCCTTATATTAAATTAAGCAACCCAGACGGCACGATGTTCTTGTTTTTTTATTTATGGATAGCCAGGGGCACACTCCAACACTCATAATTTACAAACAAAGAATTTGTGTCTGCCAGATCAGAGAAAGTAGTGATGAGGTTCTGACTATGCTCAATATGTGATGATATTAAAACCTCTGTTTCTCCCTCTGTGTCTCTCTCTGTCTCTCCCTCCTACTTCCATCTCACCCTCTGCCTCTCTTTTCGTACCTCCTCTCTATCCTTCCCTCCATTTCTCCTTCCACCTCCCAATTTCTCCTCCCTTCATCTCCTGCCTTCCTTTGACCATTTACCTACCCATGTTACATAATGTAAATGTATCCTTGAAACTGGGTCTGTCTTTTTCATTCAGAGTCAAATCAGAACCCAACCAACAAGTACCATTGACCTCTAGAGAATGTAGTTCACACTGGCAAAACTAATTGAAAAAAGATGACATAATTTTCCAGCCCACATACTGAAAACACTGAACATGAAAAGCCAACAGGCGTCATAAATAAGGTGGCAAAGGGAGGGTATATTACTGGAAACTTACAAAGTTTACCAGTAAATTACCAGCATTTTTTTCTGTCAAGGATTTTATGTAATTTATCATAAGACACCTAGGGGCCCTTTTGGGTACTTCAGATTATCACAGGTGTCTGAAATGATCTCTGGCCCTCTGTGTGGCCTTATCACATGTAAAATATATGAAAGAAGATGATTAAAAAAAATGACAAAGTTGTAAAACCTAAATATAAACCTTCAACAAACAAAAAAAATGAAATAAAGAAAAACCCTTGAATGAGTAGGTGTGTCCAAACTTTTGACTGGTACTGTATATATTTTTAATAACTTTTATTTATTTTACTATGTTAATATGTTTTGTTGTCATTGTTTTGGTGTCAAACTGGTGGCAGTTGTGAAAAAAGTCAATAGTTAGAAGATTTGCCAAAATAATGTCAAGAACCATATGGTATATCCACTAGAAATACTATGTGAATACTATATAAGAATAAAAAAATGTTTTAAGTTAAAGTATAAATTACCAAAGTCACGATAGATTGCCATAGATTTTCTGTTAACTACCAAAATTATAGAAGATTCCGTTAACTTTGGTAAATTACCTTTGCAACCCTAGTCATACAACATATGGCAACAGAGAATGTATAGAATATGGCTATTGTCCCAAATGGTTCCCTATATAATGCACCACCTTTGACCAGAGCCCTAAGGGAAAGGGTGCCATTTTGGATAAAGTTACCATGTTCTTTATCGCTGAACCACGGCCCAGTATGTAGGGTTTTATGAGTCGAATAATAGTGGGTGTTTTATGAACATAACAGTACATCATAATAGTAGAAAGAGGAATCACTCATCTTTTTCTACATTATCTCCTCTCATCCCCAAGGCCCTGTCTTTTCTACCACTCAGCTAATGTAATATATATATTACACTACTGTCTCCTTAGCATTAATATACACCATCACTTTCCTCTGTTCTCAATGCATTCTCTCCCCGTCCCCCTCTCTCCATTTCCGTCTATTCTCGTGGGGGACTTTAGTGATATGAATGAATACATTCCCCCATTATGTTTCAGGAAATGGAAATGACTGCTATCACTGATTCCCTCTGTGAGCCAGCTCCTGTCAGTGGCCGTAGGACTGTCGGTTCTAGTTGGTGGGCTATTAACCCCTGTGTGAGTCAGAATATAGGTAGCACAGTTGAGCTGTAGGGTGGTGGGCTGTAGTTAGTAGGACTATGGGCTTTAGGACTGTGTGGGGTGGCAGGTAGTCTAGCGGTTAAGAGCATTTGGGCCAGTAACAAAAAGGTTGCTGGTTCGAATACCTGAGCCAACTAGGTGAAAAATCTATCGATGTGTATGTGTGTATGTGCTAAATTTGTGTCTCTCCCATCCAGTTAAGAAACCCCCAGTGATCACCACCCAGCCTGAGTCCATCACTGTGTTCGGTGCTGAAGACATCCTCCTGACCTGCGAAGCATCAGGGAACCCTTCTCCCGAGTTAGTAACCTAACACCAAGCCCTTAGAAAAAAACTGCAGTTAATATAAAGTGCAGTGTGTCCCAATTACCACACTTCACTGCTATAACTACAGTATAACTCACTGCTATAACTACAGATCTGTTTTTCTTAACTGTTTTGTAAGGAACATGACATGTAGTCTTTCAGACATCTAGAAATGTTCCATTAGAATTACATGAGAGCACAGCTCCTCACAGTCACAGATTGCATTCCAAATGGCACACTGTTACCTTTAAAGTGCACTGCTTTTCACCTGGGCACTGGTAAAAAGTAGTGCACTTTGTAGGGAATAGTGTGCTATTTGGAATGTATTCCCACTACTTATTGTAATGAACATGAGAGACAGAGAGCTGGTTTCAAGCGCAGGGCGCAGCAGGTGTTTATTGCAAAGGACCATAGGAGGAGGCAGGTAGCTGGGTCCAGGGGCAGGCAGAAGGTCATACACAGGAGGAGGCAGGTAGCTGGGTCCAGGGGCAGGCAGAAGGTCATACACAGGAGGTCCAAAAAGGTAACAGTAAAGGCAGGGAAAAGGCTAGTAACGTCGTCCGGGAGATCAGGCAATAGGTAGATAACAGGAAATCCGATAGGCTAAAGTACAGGCGTCGTTAGTGAGGCAGGCAACAACTATTATACATGGGAGGAGTAAATCACTGGAAACCCAGTGCTCAGAAAGACGTGTGTCACAAAACAAACAACACCTCACAGTGATGGGATGCAAAGAACTGAACTAAATAGTGTGTGATAATGACATACAGGTGTGTGAACAGGTGATTAGAATTCAGGTGATTGGGATCTGGAGAGTGAGCTGCGTTCAGGGGATCTATGTGTTTGAGAGTGGAAGCTGGAAAGTGGGCTGGAAAGTGAGCTGCGTTCAGGGGATCTATGTGTTTTAGGGTGTGAGTTGGAAGCAGACATTACACTTATTACAGCAAGGGAAACATGCAATTTTACACTCAAGGGACTGTGTCATTTTGTCTCTACTTGTACTAGGTGGAAAAAAAGCTCAATTTGTAGAGGAAGAGATGTATATTGAAACGACAGTACATAAGGCTCAGACTCATTCCTCTATTAAATTCTTTCCTCTTCTTTTAGTCAAACAGAGTTGATTGCAGGGTTAAGCTGTGGCTTTAACTCTGTCTCCATGTCTTCACTCTCTCTTTGCCTCTCTCTTTATTTATCTCGCTCTCCTGCTCCCTCCCTCTCTCAGTTTCCGCTGGACTAAAGATGGGGAAGAATTTATCCCTGCCAATGACCCGGGCTTGTCGGTGTCTCCGGGTTCTGGAACCTTCATGAAAACCGAGGTGGTGTCAGGCCCCATGAGCCAATACAAGGGCAAATACAGCTGCTACGCTGATAACGCATTAGGAACTGCTGTGTCTAACGAGGTCCAGCTCAGCACTGAGAGTGAGTAAACCAGAAACTCCAGTCCAACATTCCAATGACCACCAACTATGCTTTGTTTCCAATATCCATACTAGTACAACAGCTAGAGTGCATCCCCAGTACATAGATTTTTTAGTATTACGCTAGTGTGGAGATTTGAACAGTTTGGAACTTGAACATTCTTCCTTTTTTGCACATTAGTAGATTTCATGGCTTGTGTCTGCTGCTGACAATCAGTAGATGAATCATTGTGAAATCTCCCTCACAGAGAAACAAAGTAACACTGTGTGAGGGACTTCAAGGTTAACCAAAACATTTCCATCACTTCTTTCAAAATCTTTCTAGGCTTGAGAGGTTTTTAGTGTCAAGGTGTGGATATCTAGGCTGAGACATCATGCAGCTGCTGGTAAAAGTCTTTGTGCATGCATGGCCACGCAGTCGTGAGTGAACAGGGAGTACAGGAGAGGGCTCAGAACGCACCCTTGTGGAGCCCCAGTGTTGAGGATCAGCGGGGTGGAGATGTTGTTACCTACCCTCACCAGCTGGGGGCGGCCCGTCAGGAAGTCCAGTACCCAGTTGCACAGGGCGGGGTCGAGACCCAGCGTCTCGAGCTTGATGACGAGTTTGGAGGGTACTATGGTGTTAAATGCTGAGCTGTAGTCGATGAACAGCATTCTCACATAGTTATTCCTCTTATCCAGATGGGTTAGGGCAGTGTGCAGTGTGGTTGCGATTGCGTCGTCTGTGGACCTATTGGGGCGGTAAGCAAATTGGAGTGGGTCTAGGGTGTCAGGTAGGGTGGAGGTGATATGGTCCTTGACTAGTCTCTCAAAGCACTTCATGATGATGGAAGTGAGTGCTACGGGGCGGTAGTCATTTAGCTCAGTTACCTTAGCTTTCTTGGGAACAGAAACAATGGTGGCCCTCTTGAAGCATGTGGGAACAGCAGACTGGGATAAGGATTGATTGAATATGTCCGTAAACACACCAGCCAGCTGGTCTGCGCATGCCCTGAGGACGCGGCTGGGGATGCCGTCTGGGCCTGCAGCCTTGCGAGGGTTAACACGTTTAAATGTTTTACTCACGTCAGCTGCAGTGAATGAGAGTCCGCAGGTTTTGGTAGCGGGCCGAGTCAGTGGCACTGTATTGTCCTCAAAGCGAGCAAAAAAGTTGTTTAATCTGTCTGGGAGCAAGACATCCTGGTCCGCGACGGGGCTGGTTTTCTTTTTGTAATCCGGGATTGACTGTAGACCCTGCCACATACCTCTTGTGTCTGAGCCGTTGAATTGCGACTCTACTTTGTCTCTATACTGACGCTTAGCTTGTTTGATTGCCTTGAGGAGGGAATAGCTACACTGTTTGTATTCGGTCATGTTTCCGGTCACCTGCAATCATCAAGTTTGCAGACGACACTACAATGGTAGGCTTGATTATCAACAACGACGAGACGGCCTACAAGGAGGAGGTGAGGGCCCTCTGAGTGTGGTGTCAGGAAAATAACCTCACACTCAACGTCAACAAAACAAAGGAGATTATCGTGGACTTCAGGAAACAGCAAAGGGAGCACCTCCCTATCCACATTGACGGGACAGTAGTGGAGAAGGTGGAAAGTTTTAAGTTCCTCGGCGTACACATCACGGACAAACTGAAATTGTCCACCCACACAGACAGCGTGGTGAAGAAGGCGCAACAGCGCCTCTTCAACCTCAGGAGGCTGAAGAAATTTGGCTTGTCACTGAAAACACTCACACACTTTTACAGATGCACAATCGAGAGCATCCTGTCGGGCTGTATCACCGCCTGGTACGGCAACTGCTCCGCCCACAACCGTAAAGCTCTCCAGAGGGTAGTGAGGTCTGCAAAACGCATCCCCGGGGGCAAACTACCTGCCCTCCAGGACACCTACACCACCCGATGTCACAGGAAGGCCAAAAAGATCATCAAGGACAACAACAACCCGAGCCACTGCCTGTTCACCCCGCTATCATCCAGAAGGCGAGGTCAGTACAGGTGCATCAAAGCAGGGACCGAGAGACTGAAAAACAGCTTCTATCTCATGGCAATCAGACTGTTCAACAGCCATCACCCATATTGAGTGGCTGCTGCCAACATACTGACTCAATCTCTAGCCACTTTAATAATAAAAAATTCGATTTAATAAATGTATCACTAGTCACTTTAAACAATGCCACTTTATATAATGTTTACATACCCTACATTACTCATCTCATATGTATATACTGTACTCTATACCATCTACTGCATCTTGCCTATGCCACACGGCCATCGCTCATCCATATATTTATATGTACATATTCTTATTCATTCCTTTACACTTGTGTGTATAAGGTAGTTGTTGTGAAATTGTTAGATTACTTGTGAGATGTTACTGCACGGTCGGAACTAGAAGCACAAGCATTTCGCTACACTTGCAATAACATCTAATAACCATGTGTATGTGACCAATAACATTTGATTTGACTCTCTCTCACACACACACACACACACACACACACACACACACACACACACACACACACACACACACACACACACACACACACACACACACTCTACCTGTATCTCCGGCTCTCTCTCTCTCCGGAAACCTCCTTCTCAGTTTCCCTGACGACGAGGTCTAGTTGACATCGTGCAGCAACAGAACAGCAACATCTTTACTCTGCTAGGTCTGCTGGGAGTATTAATGATGAGAACAATAGAGAAGAGAGCACACACACAGATTATGCTATGACTCACAAAGCATTCAGCATCCTACTTCTGGAATATAACACTGCAACTTGTTGTCTCTTTGAAGATTTATCATATTCTTAAACGTTCAATTCTTGTGCATTGCAGCAGTTTGCCTGTAAACAAGTGGTCTACTGCTTGCATTCTGACTTGTGTTGAAAAAGCTTATATCATTAACACTTTGGCTAAGGCAACAGGTATTTTGCATTGTAAGCCTTGTCACGAGCATGTATAACACTGTTATGTCGACATACGTGTTATGAGTCGACATGGGTGTTATGAGTCGACATGGGTGTTATGAGTCGACATGGGTGTTATGAGTCGACATGGGTGTTATGAGTCGACATGGGTGTTATGAGTCGGCATGGGTGTTATGAGTCGGCATGGGTGTTATGAGTCGGCATGGGTGTTATGAGTCGGCATGGGTGTTATGAGTCGGCATGGGTGTTATGAGTCGGCATGGGTGTTATGAGTCGGCATGGGTGTTATGATTCGACATGGGTGTTATGAGTCGACATGGGTGTTATGAGTCGGCATGGGTGTTATGAGTCGACATGGGTGTTATGAGTCGACATGGGTGTTATGAGTTGACATACGTGCTATGAGTTGACATACGTGCTATGAGTTGACATACGTGCTTTGAGTTGACATACTTGTTATGATTTGACATACTTGTTATGATTTGACATGGGTGTTATGAGTTGACATACGTGCTATGAGTTGACATACTTGTTATGAGTTGACATACATTTTCTGAGTTGACAAGAAACTATTATAAGGGATTATACATGCTCTTAACAAGTAATACATACTGCACGATACCAGCCTCAACTAAAGAATTACTGACATCGCTCTGTGCCTCCCTTTCAGACGCCCCGGCCCTGCAGAAAGAGCAGAAGGTGAAAAAGAAGGTGGAGGAAGGAGAGAGTGTGGTACTGAAATGTAACCCTCCCTTCAGCACTGTTCCTCCTGTCATCCACTGGATGGACGAGCGTGAGTATCTCTCTCTCTCTGTCTATCTGTTTTACTCATCCTTTATCTGTCTCTCCATCTCCTTTGACCATCTGACTTTTCATGGTGGTTTCTTTTTGCTGAATAAAACATAAATAAACTATATTCTCCCTCCTTCTCACTCCCCTCCCCCCTACTCCCCCTCCCCGCTCCTTCTCCTCTCACTCCCTTCCCCCCTACTCCCCCTCCCCCCCTCCTTCTCTTCTCCCCCCCCCTCCACTCCCCTCCAGGAATGCATCACATTGAGCTAAATGATCGTGTAACCCAGGGTCGGGACGGGAACCTCTACTTCTCTCACGTCACCGTCGATGACACCCGTATTGACTACACCTGTAACGTCCAGTACCTCAGCGCTCGCACCATCCTCTCTAAGGAACCCATCACCCTGACTGTTACAACCTGTAAGTACACCGTCACTCACCATGGTAACGCAGTACTATAACTGTTATGACTACACCTATAATGCCCAGCACCTCAGCGCTCCAACCAAACTCTCTAAGGAACCCATCACCCTGACTGTTACAACCTGTAAATACTAAGCTAGACAGACCTCAGTAACCGTGGTAACACAATGTAGACTGACCTTGGTCACCATGGTAATGCAGTACGAGTCAATCACCCTGACCATGTGTCACCACTAATAATGTCAGTCACCATGGTAACATACGATAGCACCTGAAGGCCATTTGTTAGCTACAGTACAGGTTGTCTCAACCCCTCCCCACATGTTAGTTAAGAAGCCACTTTGACATTGATGAACAGAGACACTGATGGGACCGTAACCCAAGCCAAGGCCACCTGGGGGTATAGGAGCATGTCAGATATCTGTAGTGTTGCCTACAGTAGTGTGGCTAATGAACATAGATGACAAGAAAATAATGTTCTTTTTACTCACATACATTTTCCCTGACACCCCAAAATACTCGTTACATTTCAAATGCTTAGCAGGACATGAAAATGTTCCAATTCCCACACTTATCAAGAGAACATCCCTGGTCATCCCCTGCCTCTGATCTGGCAGACTCACTAAACACACTTATCAAGAGAACATCCCTGGTCATCCCCTGCCTCTGATCTGGCAGACTCACTAAACACACTTATCAAGAGAACATCCCTGGTCATCCCCTGCCTCTGATCTGACAGACTCACTAAACACAAATTATTTGTTTGTAAATTATGTCTGAGTAT
This sequence comes from Salvelinus namaycush, assembly GCF_016432855.1. Taxonomy (NCBI): domain Eukaryota; kingdom Metazoa; phylum Chordata; class Actinopteri; order Salmoniformes; family Salmonidae; genus Salvelinus; species Salvelinus namaycush. The sequence continues at coordinate 7,915,381 of NC_052320.1, read as the reverse complement.
TGGAGTGTGCCCCTGGCTATCCGTAAATTTAAAAAAACAAGAAAATCATGCTGTCTGGTTGGCTCAATGTGTAATTTGAAATTATTTATGGCATTTAGCCTACTTTTACTGTTAATACTTAAGTATACTGAACAAAAATATAAATGCAACATGCAACAATTTCAACGATTTTACGAGTTACAGTTCATATAAGGAAATCAGTCCAATTAAATAAATAAATTAAGCCCTAATCTATGGATTTCACATGACTGGACATGGGTGCAGCCATCTGTGGGCCTTGGAAGGTATAGGCCCACACACTTGACAGCCAGGCCCACCCATTGGGGAGCCAGGCCCAGCCAATCAGAATTAGTTTTTCCCCACAAAAGGGTTTTATTACAGACAGAAATACTCCTCAGCTGCACCTGTGTCATGATCATGCTGTTCAATCAGCTTCTTGATATGCCACACCTGTCAGGTGGATGGATTATGTTGTCAACAGAGAATGCTCACTAACAGGGATGTAAACAAATTTGTGCACAACATTTGAGAAAAATATGCTTTTTGTGGGTATGAAACATTTTTGGGATCTTTTAATTTCAGATCATGAAACATGGGACCAACACTTCACATGTTACTTTCATATTTTTGTTCAGTGTATATTTAAAACCAAATACTTTCAGACTTTTACTCAAGTAGTATTTTACTGGGTGATTTTTACTTTTACTTTAGTAATTTTCTATCAACGTATGATTTAGATGCACTATTGTAAAGTGGTTGTTCCACTGGATATCATAAGGTGAATGCACCAATTTGTAAGTCGCTCTGGATAAGAGCGTCTGCTAAATGACTTAAATGTAAATGTAAATGTATCTTTACTTTTACATTTTCTACCACTGTATGAACCTCTGTTTCTGTCTCTGTCTCTCTCTCTCCCGCTCTCTCCCCCCCTCCCGCTCTCTCTCTCCCCCTCCCTCCCTCTCTCTCCCCCTCTCTCTCCAGCTAACTCAGTGGTTCGGAGCCGGAGGCCCCAGATGATGAGGCCCTCAGGCACCCACAGCACTTACCACGCCCTCCGGGGCCAGAGCCTGGAGCTGGAGTGCATCGTCCAGGGCCTGTAAGTCTAACTCTCTCTCTGTCTGTGCACAGGCATGGCTAGGTCAATCAAAGCGAGCCTGTTAGATGTTAGATGTTCCTCTTGACCTATCTTGCCTCTTTTTCGCTCCCTCTCCCCCTCTTTCTTCCTCTCTTTCTGTCTTTCCCTTCCTTCCCCCCTCCCTCCCTCCACTCCCCCTCTCCCTCCCTCCACTCCCCCTTTTGGCTCCACCATCCCCCCTCCCTCCTCGCTCTCCCTCCCCTTCCAGCCCTACCCCTACAGTCCAGTGGGTGAGGAAGGACGGTCAGCTGTCCGAGTCCCGTACTTCCAGACATCTGTCTGACCGTCTGCTGCGCATCAGTAACATCTCAGATAGTGACGGGGGAGAGTACCAGTGTTCAGCCAGCAACTCACAGGGCAAGGTCACACACACCTACACCGTTAGCGTCGAAGGTAAACAAGACAACACACACACACACTGTTTCTTCTCTCGTTTACCTGCTAAGGTTACTGCTGTGGTTGTGTGTTGATGTGTTTTCCACTATACCCTCATGCGTTACAGTACGCATGATCTTGTTGTGTGTCATACTGTTGTTGTCTATTGATGCTTTTCTATGTGATGTATAACATTGTTGTCTATACTGTCTGTTGTGTTCTATGCTGTCTGTTGTTGTCCATGATTTCTGTTGTTGTCCATGATTTCTGTTGTTGTCTATGCTGTCTGTTGTTGTCTATGCTGTCTGTTGTTGTCTATGCTGCATGTTGTTGTCCATGATGTCTGTTGTTGTCTATGCTGTCTGTTGTGGTCTATGCTGCATGTTGTTGTCCATGATGTCTGTTGTGGTGCATGTTGTCTGTTGTTGTCCGTGCTGTCTGTTGGTGTCTATGCTGCATGTTGTTGTCCATGATGTCTGTTGTTGTCCATGATGTCTGTTGTTGTCCGTGCTGTCTGTTGGTGTCTATGCTGTCTGTTGTTGTCCATGATGTCTGCTGTGTTCTATGCTGTCTGTTGTGTTCTATGCTGTCTGTTGTGGTCTATGCTGTCTGTTGTGTTCTATGCTGTCTGTTGTTGTCCATGATGTCTGTTGTGTTCTATGCTGTCTGTTGTGTTCTATGCTGCTTGTTGTTGTCCATGCTGTCTGTTGTTGTCCATGCTGTCTGTTGTTGTCTATGCTGTCTGTTGTTGTCTATGCTGTCGGTTGTTGTCCATGATGTCTGTTGTGTTCTATGCTGTCTGTTGTTGTCCATGCTGTCTGTTGTTGTCCATGATGTCTGTTGTGTTCTATGCTGTCTGTTGTTGTCTATGCTGTCTGTTGTTGTCTATGCTGTCTGTTGTGTTCTATGCTGTCTGTTGTTGTCTATGCTGTCTGTTGTTGTCCATGATGTCTGTTGTGTTCCATGATGTCTGTTGTTGTCTATGCTGTCTGTTGTTGTCTATGCTGTCTGTTGTGTTCTATGCTGTCTGTTGTTGTCCATGATGTCTGTTGTTGTCCATGATGTCTGTTGTGTTCTATGCTGTCTGTTGTTGTCTATGCTGTCTGTTGTCTATGCTGTCTGTTGTGTTCAATGCTGTCTGTTGTTGTCTATGCTGTCTGTTGTTGTCCATGATGTCTGTTGTTGTCTATGCTGTCTGTTGTTGTCTATGCTGTCTGTTGTGGTCTATGCTGTCTGTTGTGGTCTATGCTGTCTGTTGTGGTCTATGCTGTCTGTTGTGGTCTATGCTGTCTGTTGTGGTCCATGCTGTCTGTTGTTGTCCATGCTGTCTGTTGTTGTCCATGATGTCTGTTGTTGTCCGTGCTGTCTGTTGGTGTCTATGCTGTCTGTTGTTGTCCATGATGTCTGCTGTGTTCTATGCTGTCTGTTGTGTTCTATGCTGTCTGTTGTGGTCTATGCTGTCTGTTGTGTTCTATGCTGTCTGTTGTTGTCCATGATGTCTGTTGTGTTCTATGCTGTCTGTTGTTGTCTATGCTGTCTGTTGTTGTCCATGATGTCTGTTGTGTTCTATGCTGTCTGTTGTTGTCCATGCTGTCTGTTGTTGTCCATGATGTCTGTTGTGTTCTATGCTGTCTGTTGTTGTCTATGCTGTCTGTTGTTGTCTATGCTGTCTGTTGTGTTCTATGCTGTCTGTTGTTGTCTATGCTGTCTGTTGTTGTCCATTATGTCTGTTGTTGTCCGTGCTGTCTGTTGGTGTCTATGCTGTCTGTTGTTGTCCATGATGTCTGCTGTGTTCTATGCTGTCTGTTGTGTTCTATGCTGTCTGTTGTGGTCTATGCTGTCTGTTGTGTTCTATGCTGTCTGTTGTTGTCCATGATGTCTGTTGTGTTCTATGCTGTCTGTTGTGTTCTATGCTGCTTGTTGTTGTCCATGCTGCTTGTTGTTGTCCATGCTGTCTGTTGTTGTCCATGCTGTCTGTTGTTGTCTATGCTGTCTGTTGTTGTCTATGCTGTCGGTTGTTGTCCATGATGTCTGTTGTGTTCTATGCTGTCTGTTGTTGTCTATGCTGTCTGTTGTTGTCCATGATGTCTGTTGTGTTCTATGCTGTCTGTTGTTGTCCATGCTGTCTGTTGTTGTCCATGATGTCTGTTGTGTTCTATGCTGTCTGTTGTTGTCTATGCTGTCTGTTGTTGTCTATGCTGTCTGTTGTGTTCTATGCTGTCTGTTGTTGTCTATGCTGTCTGTTGTTGTCCATTATGTCTGTTGTGTTCCATGATGTCTGTTGTTGTCTATGCTGTCTGTTGTTGTCTATGCTGTCTGTTGTGTTCTATGCTGTCTGTTGTTGTCCATGATGTCTGTTGTTGTCCATGATGTCTGTTGTGTTCTATGCTGTCTGTTGTTGTCTATGCTGTCTGTTGTCTATGCTGTCTGTTGTGTTCTATGCTGTCTGTTGTCTATGCTGTCTGTTGTTGTCCATGATGTCTGTTGTTGTCTATGCTGTCTGTTGTTGTCTATGCTGTCTGTTGTGGTCTATGCTGTCTGTTGTGGTCTATGCTGTCTGTTGTGGTCTATGCTGTCTGTTGTTGTCTATGCTGTCTGTTGTTGTCTATGCTGTCTGTTGTTGTCTATGCTGTCTGTTGTTGTCTATGCTGTCTGTTGTCGTCTATGCTGTCTGTTGTTGTCTATGCTGTCTGTTGTTGTCCATGATGTCTGCTGTGTTCTATGCTGTCTGTTGTGTTCTATGCTGTCTGTTGTGGTCTATGCTGTCTGTTGTGTTCTATGCTGTCTGTTGTGTTCTATGCTGTCTGTTGTTGTCCATGATGTCTGTTGTGTTCTATGCTGTCTGTTGTGTTCTATGCTGCTTGTTGTTGTCCATGCTGTCTGTTGTTGTCCATGCTGTCTGTTGTTGTCTATGCTGTCTGTTGTTGTCTATGCTGTCGGTTGTTGTCCATGATGTCTGTTGTTGTCTATGCTGTCTGTTGTTGTCCATGATGTCTGTTGTGTTCTATGCTGTCTGTTGTGTTCTATGCTGTCTGTTGTTGTCCATGCTGTCTGTTGTTGTCCATGATGTCTGTTGTGTTCTATGCTGTCTGTTGTTGTCTATGCTGTCTGTTGTTGTCTATGCTGTCTGTTGTGTTCTATGCTGTCTGTTGTTGTCCATGATGTCTGTTGTTGTCCATGATGTCTGTTGTGTTCCATGATGTCTGTTGTTGTCTATGCTGTCTGTTGTTGTCTGTTGTGTTCTATGCTGTCTGTTGTTGTCCATGATGTCTGTTGTTGTCCATGATGTCTGTTGTGTTCTATGCTGTCTGTTGTTGAATATGCTGTCTGTTGTCTATGCTGTCTGTTGTGTTCAATGCTGTCTGTTGTTGTCTATGCTGTCTGTTGTTGTCCATGATGTCTGTTGTTGTCTATGCTGTCTGTTGTGGTCTATGCTGTCTGTTGTGGTCTATGCTGTCTGTTGTTGTCTATGCTGTCTGTTGTTGTCTATGCTGTCTGTTGTTGTCTATGCTGTCTGTCGTTGTCTATGCTGTCTGTCGTTGTCTATGCTGTCTGTCGTTGTCTATGCTGTCTGTTGTCGTCTATGCTGTCTGTTGTTGTCTATGCTGTCTGTTGTTGTCTATGCTGTCTGTTGTGGTCTATGCTGTCTGTTGTGGTCTATGCTGTCTGTTGTGGTCTATGCTGTCTGTTGTGGTCTATGCTGTCTGTTGTTGTCTATGCTGTCTGTCGTTGTCTATGCTGTCTGTCGTTGTCTATGCTGTCTGTTGTGGTCTATGCTGTCTGTTGTGGTCTATGCTGTCTGTTGTGGTCTATGCTGTCTGTCGTTGTCTATGCTGTCTGTCGTTGTCTATGCTGTCTGTCGTCGTCTATGCTGTCTGTCGTCGTCTATGCTGTCTGTTGTCGTCTATGCTGTCTGTTGTCGTCTATGCTGTCTGTTGTCGTCTATGCTGTCTGTTGTTGTCTATGCTGTCTGTTGTTGTCTATGCTGTCTGTTGTCGTCTATGCTGTCTAACTAATTGCCTATTGATGGTTTGTGTCGTGTATCATAACGTTGTGTATCATAATGTTGTGTATAATGCTGTGCCGTTTGTTGCGCAGCGGCTCCGTACTGGACCAAGGAGCCAGTAAGCCAGCTCTATGCCCCAGGAGAGACGGTGAGACTGGACTGTCAGGCTGATGGCATCCCGTCTCCTGCTGTCGCCTGGAGCATCAATGGAAAACCCATCACAGGTGTGGAATAACGCACGTTACTCTTACACATACAGTTGACCTTTGCATTAACAAGGTTTAAGAGCAAACTCAGCATATTACACCTGCTACTGATGTGCATAGGACAAATTAAAATCTTTTTGTCTTTCGGCTATTATCAACTCTAAAAATGTAACTTCAAATGTCATTTTCTTCTCATGAATATGCCAGTCAGTATTGTGCTTTGGTAGGATGCTGTGATGACTTGCTGTAATGTGTGTGTGTTTCTCCCCAGACATAGACTCAACCCCCAGGCGTACTGTGAGAGATGAAACTCTGATTCTGAGAGATGTGGTCTTCACTGATACAGCAGTCTACCAGTGTCAGGCCCACAACAAACATGGAACCATCCTAGTCAATACCTACATCTTCGTCATCGGTGAGGGGGAGCTGTGTGTATGTGTGTTGTGTGTATGTGTTAACAATAAATATGTCACATTGATAAACCTAAACCTTGTATCCTGTTCCAGAACTGCCTCCTCAGATCCTGAATGCCGACGGACAGAAGTACAACTTCACAGAGGGACAGAAGGCTGTACTGCAGTGTCAGACCTTCGGCTCTCCCAGACCTAAAGTAACATGGTAAGACACACACCTGTATGAGTATATATTGTGTTATATTCTATTCTATTCTAAGAAACTAGCTTGTTTAATTAGATTCAGATAGTCTTCCATTAAGGAAGGAATGTGTCTCCATTGACAACCAGTCAGACAAAATCCTGCCTTTAGGCTGCTTAATGAGGGTCTGGGTTTCCCACCCTCTCTGGCTGTGTTTTCTGTGTAATCAGTGTATCTCTGTATTTCCTATCCAGGGAGAGGACTGGCAGCGCTTCTCTACTGGCTGAGCCCAGGGTTAACCTGCTGACCAATGGAAACCTCCAGATCACCAACGTCTCCCACGGCGATGAGGGCCTGTACACCTGCTCCGTTAGCAACACCAACCTGTCAATCAACGCTGACCTGGATGTGCTGAGTGAGTAGGCCATGAACCCCCCCCCCCCCCCCCCCACACACACACACACACACACACACACACCTCAAACCCTGCCTGCACCCGTCTCTGTAACCCTCCCCTCCTTCTCTCTCTCTCCCGCTCTCTCTCCTCATATCTCTCTCTCTCAGACAGGACAGTGATCCTGTCTCCTCCTGGGTCTCTGCGTGTTCAGCCTGGTAAGACGGCCATCTTTACCTGCCTGGCACAGGTGGACCCCAAACTGACCCCTCCACACATTCAGTGGAAGAGGAGCGGACAGAAACTCTTTCAGTCATACGCCGAGGACAAGTAAGGACATATTTACTTTATGTCTGTGTCCGTGAAGGCTGTTTGTGTGTAATGAGGATGACGATGATCTCAATCACGATCATGACCAAGAATACATTATTTCCAGGTACACATTTGAGGGCCCAGACCTTATTGTGGCCAATGTGCAGACAGAAGACGAGGGTGTTTACACCTGTGAGGTCATCACCAACCTGGACAGGGTTGAGGCCAGCGGGTCCATCATTGTAGTCGGTATGGAAATATATATTGTATTATTTTTAATTGTATTCCATTCTCTTCTATTCTATGAAGAAGACATTTTTTTAATAATTTTTTTAATTGAACCTTTCTATAACTAGGCAAGTCAGTTAAGAACAAATTCTTATTTACAATGTCGGCCTACCAGGGAACAGTGGGTAAACTGCCTTGTTCAGGGGCAGAACGACAGATTTATACCTTGTCAGCTCGGGGATTTGATCCAGCAACCTTTATGGTAACTGGCCCAACGCTCTAACCACTAGGCTACCTGCCCCATTTCATGTCCCATTTCATATCAAATCAAATGTTATTTGTCACATACACATGGTTAGCAGATGTTAATGCGAGTGTAGCGAAATGCTTGTGCTTCTAGTTCCGACAATGCAGTAATAACCAACAAGTAATCTAACCTAACAATTACACAACTACTACCTTATACACGCAAGTGTAAAGGGATAAGAATATGTACATAAAGATATATGAATGAGTGATGGTACAGAACTGCATAGGCAAGATGCAGTAGATGGTATAGAGTACAGTCTATACATATGAGATGAGTAATATAGGGTATGTAAACATAAAGTGGCATAGTTTAAAGTGGCTAGTGATACATGTATTACATAAAGATGGCAAGATGCAGTAGATGATATAGAGTACAGTATATACATATACATATGAGATGAGTAATGTAGGGTATGTAAACATTATATTAAGTGGCATTGTTTAAAGTGGCTAGTGATACATTTTTACATAATTTCCATCAATTCCCATTATTAAAGTGGCTGGAGTTGAGTCAGTATGTTGGCAGCGGCCACTAAATGTTAGTGGTGGCTGTTTAACAGTCTGATGGCCTTGAGATAGAAGCTGTTTTTCAGTCTCTCGGTCCCTGCTTTGATGCACCTGTACTGACCTCGCCTTCTGGATGATAGCGGGGTGAACAGGTAGTGGCTCGGGTGGTTGTTGTCCTTGATGATCTTTATGGCCTTCCTGTGACATCGGGTGGTGTAGGTGTCATGGAGGGCAGGTAGTTTGCCCCCGGTGATGCGTTGTGCAGACCTCACTACCCTCTGGAGAGCACATATTTCAACATATGTGGTATAATGCTGCTTCTGTACCGTACTAGTATGCAGTGATGCATGCATTACTATTTTAATTTCTCTTAATTCAACATTTTATTCGTGTCTATTTTAACTAAACATTTTGTGTTTTATCTCTCTCACCTTTGATTATTTGTATTTGTTAAGCACCTTGAAATGCATTTGTTGTAAGAAATGTACTATATAAATAAAGTTTGATTTTATTTGATTGAGGCTGTGCTGTTAATAAATGTCCCACTATAGTAGGTATGGAAACATTCAGTCCCACCTGAATGTCAACAACATATGCAACAGTATGCCTTGTGGTTTTGTGTTGTGTTGTATCGTGCAGTAATACGTTAATGCCGTGTTGTATTATGCAGTAATACGGAAATGCTGTGTTGTGGTGTTTTATGCAGTAATACGTTAATGCCGTGTTTCATGCGGTAATACGTTGATGCCGTGTTGTTTTATGCGGTAATATGTTAATGCCGTGGTGTTTTATGCAGTAATACGTTGATGCCGTGTTGTTTTATGCGGTAATATGTTAATGCCGTGTTGTTTTATGCGGTAATACGTTAATGCCGTGTTTCATGCGGTAATACGTTGATGCCGTGGTGTTTTATGCGGTAATATGTTGATGCCGTGGTGTTTTATGCAGTAATACGTTAATGCCGTGTTGTGTTATGCAGTAATACGTTAATGCCGTGGTGTTTTATGCGGTAATATGTTAATGCCGTGTTGTTTTATGCGGTAATATGTTAATGCCGTGTTTCATGCGGTAATACGTTGATGCCGTGGTGTTTTATGCAGTAATACGTTAATGCCGTGTTGTGTTATGCGGTAATATGTTAATGCCGTGTTGTTTTATGCGGTAATATGTTAATGTCGTGGTGTTTTATGCAGTAATACGTTAATGCAGTGGTGTTTTATGCAGTAATACGTTAATGCCGTGTTGTGTTATGCGGTAATATGTTAATGCCGTGGTGTTTTATGCGGTAATACGTTGATGCCGTGTTGTGTTATGCGGTAATATGTTAATGCCGTGTTGTTTTATGCGGTAATATGTTAATGTCGTGGTGTTTTATGCAGTAATACGTTAATGCAGTGGTGTTTTATGCAGTAATACGTTAATGCCGTGTTGTGTTATGCGGTAATATGTTAATGCCGTGGTGTTTTATGCGGTAATACGTTAATGCAGTGTTGTTTTATGCAGTAATACGTTAATGCCGTGTTGTTTTATGCAGTAATACGTTAATGCCGTGTTGTTTTATGCGGTAATACGTTAATGCCGTGTTTCATGCGGTAATACGTTGATGCAGTGTTGTTTTATGCAGTAATACGTTAATGCCGTGTTGTTTTATGCAGTAATACGTTAATGCCGTGTTGTTTTATGCGGTAATACGTTAATGCCGTGTTTCATGCGGTAATACGTTGATGCCGTGTTGTGTTATGCGGTAATATGTTAATGCCGTGTTTCATGCGGTAATACGTTGATGCAGTGGTGTTTTATGCAGTAATACGTTAATGCCGTGTTGTGTTATGCGGTAATATGTTAATGCCGTGTTGTTTTATGCGGTAATATGTTAATTTCGTGGTGTTTTATGCAGTAATACGTTAATGCAGTGGTGTTTTATGCAGTAATACGTTAATGCCGTGTTGTGTTATGCGGTAATATGTTAATGCCGTGGTGTTTTATGCGGTAATACGTTAATGCAGTGTTGTTTTATGCAGTAATACGTTAATGCCGTGTTGTTTTATGCAGTAATACGTTAATGCCGTGTTGTTTTATGCGGTAATACGTTAATGCCGTGTTGTTTTATGCGGTAATATGTTAATGCTGTGTTGTTTTATGCAGTAATACGTTAATGCCGTGTTGTTTTATGCGGTAATACGTTAATGCCGTGTTGTATTATGCAGTAATACGTTAATGCCGTGTTGTTTTATGCGGTAATACGTTAATGCTGTGTTGTTTTATGCAGTAATACGTTAATGCTGTGTTGTTTTATGCAGTAATACGTTAATGCCGTGTTGTATTATGCAGTAATACGTAAATGCCGTGTCGTATTATGTAGTAATACGTTAATGTTGTGTTAATACCGTGTTGTATTATGCAGTAATACGTTAATGTCGTGTACAGTGTAGTGTACTCTACAGCAGTGGGGTTGGCAGGGGGAACTCAGTCCGGCGTTAAACTTACTCCTGAAAGTTGTAATAGTAGAAAGCACAAGGTGCAATTTCGAAATTGGGTAGTGCATCATCAGTTTCTCTTGTCATTTTAGTTCATGCATACCTTCATACTGAAATTATTGCCCCCCCCTAATGCAAGAACCAATCTACACTACTTGACCAAAAGTATGTGGACACCTGGTCGTTGAACAGCTCATTCAAAAATCATGGGCATTAATACGGAAATTGGAATTGGTCCCCCCTTTGCTGCTATAACAGCCTCCACTCTTTCGGGAAGGCTTTCCACTAGATGTTGGAACATTGCTGTGGGGACTTGCTTCAATTCAGCCACAAGAGCATTAGTGAGGTCGGGCGCTGATGTTGGGCGATTAGGCATGGCTCGCAGTGGGCGTTCCAATTCATCCCAAAGGTGTTCGATGGGGTTGAGGTCAGGGCCCTGTGCAGGCCAGTCAAGTTCTTCCACGCTGATCTCAACAAACTATTTCTGTATGGACTTCGCTTTGTGCACGGGTCATTGTCATGCTGAAACAGGAAAGGGCCTTCCCCAAACTGTTGCCACAACGTTAAGATTACCCTTCACTGGAACTAAGGGGCCTAGCCTGAACCATGAAAAACAGCCCCAGATCATTATTCCTCCTCCACAAAACTTTACTATGCATCAGCCATACCCAGTTTAGTCCGTTGGACTGCCAGAGAACGCGTTTCCACTGCTCCAGAGTTCAATGGCGGCGAGCTTTACATCACTTCAGCCGACGCTTGCGCATGGTGATCTTAGGCTTGTGTGCGGCTGCTCGGCCATGGAAACCCATTTCAGGTAGCTCCCGACAAACAGTTCTTGTGCTGACGTTGCTTCAAGAGGCCGTTTGGAACTCAGTAGTGGGTGTTGCAGACAAGGACAGACAATTTTGACGCGTTTCGCTCTTTAGCACAGATTCGTCTAGAATGTCATTGTATGCTGTAGCATTAAGATTTCCCTGCTTCCATTCAGCCACAAGAGCATTAGTGAGGTCGGGCACTGATGTTGGGCAATTAGGCCTGGCTCGCAGTCGGCGTTCCAATTCATCCCAAAGGTGTTCGATGGGGTTAAGGTTCTTGAGGTTCTTCCACACTGATCTCGACAAACCATTTCTATATGGACCTCTCTTTGTTCACGGGGGCATTGTCATGCTGAAACAGGAAAGACTTTCCCCAAACTGTTCCCACAAAGTTGGAAGCACAAAATTGTCTAGATTGTCATTGTATGCTGAAGCGTTAAGATTTCCCTTCACTGGAACTAAGGGGCCTTGCCTTCATCCTCCCCCGAACTTTACAGTTGGCACTATGCATTAGGGCAGGTAGCATTCTCCTGGCTTCCGCCAATCCCAGATTCGTCCATCGGACTGCCAGATGGTGAATCATGATTCCATCACTCCAATGGTGGCGAGCTTCCACACCACTCCAATGGCGGCGAGCTTCCACACCACTCCAATGGCGGCGAGCTTTACACCACTCCAATGGCGGCGAGCTTTACACCACTCCAATGGCGGCGAGCTTCCACACCACTCCAATGGCGGCGAGCTTTACACCACTCCAGCTGACGCTTGGCATAGCACATGGTGATCTTAGGCTTATGTGCGGCTGCTCGGCCATGGAAATCCATTTCATGAAGCTCCCGTTGCTTCGAGAGGCAGTTGCAACAGAGGATAGACGATATTTACGTGCTACGCACTTCAGCACTCGCCTGTCCCGTTCTGTGAGCTTGTGTGGCCTACCACTTCGCGGCTGAGCCGTTGTTGGTCCTAGACGTTTCCACTTTACAATAACAGCACTTACAGTTGACCGGGGCAGATCTGGCAGGGCAGACATTTTACGAGCTTGTTGAAAAGGTGGCATCCTATGATGGTATCACATCTCTTCAGTAAGGCCTTTCTACTGCCAATGTTTTCCTATGGAGATTGCATGGCTGTGTGTTCGACTTTACACACCTGTCATTTGAAAGGGTGTCAAACATACTTTTGTGTATATTGTTTGCTCAGAAAAATTCAGAAATGATTAGTTTTGGAAAGGCAGTGTAGGTTTAGTGGCGAGGGAATCGATGGGACATCCAAGGAGAAACCAAGACAGAAACAACCGGCCCTCTTCAACAGCCCACCACACCTGCTTCTCTGAATGGTCAGTCACTCCATTGGAGCTGCTTCTCTGAATGGTCAGTCACTCCATTGGAGCCGCTTCTCTGAATGGTCAGTCACTCCATTGGAGCTGCTTCTCTGAATGGTCAGTCACTCCATTGGAGCTGCTTCTCTGAATGGTTAGTCACTCCATTAGAGCTGCTTCTCTGGTACTTGTCCTCCATTGCCAGTAATGTAACACCCACGTGAATAATAGAATAATAGTGAAGACATCAAAAATCTGAAATAACACATATGGAAACATTTAGCAACCAAAAAAGTGTTCAACAAATCAAAATATATTTTATATTTGAGATTTTTTAAAGTAGCCACCCTTTGCCTTGATGACAGCTTTGCACACTCTTGGCATTCTCTCAACCAGCTTCATGAGGTAGTCACCTGGAATGCATTTCAATTAACAGGTGTGCCTTGTTAAAAGTTAATTTGTCAAATTTCTTTCCTTCTTAATGCGTTTGAGCCAATCAGCTACGACAGTTAAGTGTGTTCATAAATTCCCTCTGGAGTTCCAGAATGCGCCCCAGGCGTTCGTAAATTCAGAGCGTTGGAGCGTACAGAGGGCCGAGGAGTAGGGTTCACCCGAGCGTTCTGACCTCACAATGGCAGTCAAGCATCCAAGCTATCTAAAGTTAGTTAGCTGGCTTGCTAGCTACTTCCAGATACAAATGAGAGAACACCTCACTCTGACCGTTTTACTCGCCCTAGTAGAGCTGGTTAGGCTGTGCAAGGCAAAAACCAGAACGTGCACCAAGTGGGAGCCCCAGGACTGACTTTGGGAAACCCTTATTTATGCAGTGTATTTGAATATGAAGTGTTCTGTTAACGATGTCTTTAATATACCTCTCTGTGTTTCTCCCTCTTCCTTCCAGACCGTCCGGACCCCCCCACCCAGCTCCAGGTCTCTGACCCTAAGGACCGCAATGTCACCCTGAGTTGGACCGCAGGAGATAACCACAACAGCCCTGTCATAGGTAGGCTAACAACCAACACACTGACACTAGAATGACCACAACATGACCACAACCACCCTGCAGTAGACTCACAACCAACACACTGACACTAGAATGACCACAACATGACCACAACCACCCTGCAGTAGGCTCACAACCAACACACTGACACTAGAATGACCACAACATAACCACAACCACCCTGCAGTAGGCTAACAAACAACACACTGACACTAGAATGACCACAACCACCCTGCAGTAGGCTCACAACCAACACACTGACACTAGAATGACCACAACATGACCACAACCACCCTGCAGTAGGCTAACAAACAACACACTGACACTAGAATGACCACAACCGCCCTGCAGTAGGCTCACAACCAACACACTGACACTAGAATGACCACAACATAACCACAACCACCCTGCAGTAGGCTCACAACCAACACACTGACACTAGAATGACCACAACCACCCTGCAGTATGGTCACAACCAACACACTGACACTAGAATGACCACAACCACCCTGCAGTATGGTCACAACCAACACACTGACACTAGAATGACCACAACATGACCACAACCACCCTGCAGTAGGCTCACAACCAACACACTGACACTAGAATGACCACAACATGACCACAACCACCCTGCAGTAGGCTAACAAACAACACACTGACACTAGAATGACCACAACATAACCACAACCACCCTGCAGTAGGCTAACAACCAACACACTGACACTAGAATGACCACAACATGACCACAACCGCCCTGCAGTAGGCTCACAACTAACACACTGACACTAGAATGACCACAACCGCCCTGCAGTAGGCTCACAACCAACACACTGACACTAGAATGACCACAACATGACCACAACCACCCTGCAGTATGCTAACAACCAACACACTGACACTAGAATGACCACAACATGACCACAACCGCCCTGCAGTAGGCTCACAACTAACACACTGACACTAGAATGACCACAACCGCCCTGCAGTAGGCTCACAACCAACACACTGACACTAGAATGACCACAACATGACCACAACCGCCCTGCAGTAGGCTCACAACTAACACACTGACACTAGAATGACCACAACCGCCCTGCAGTAGGCTCACAACCAACACACTGACACTAGAATGACCACAACATGACCACAACCACCCTGCAGTATGCTAACAACCAACACACTGACACTAGAATGACCACAACATGACCACAACCGCCCTGCAGTAGGCTCACAACTAACACACTGACACTAGAATGACCACAACCGCCCTGCAGTAGGCTCACAACCAACACACTGACACTAGAATGACCACAACATGACCACAACCACCCTGCAGTATGCTAACAACCAGCACACTGACACTAGAATGACCACAACATGACCACAACCGCCCTGCAGTATGCTAACAACCAACACACTGACACTAGAATGACCACAACATGACCACAACCGCCCTGCAGTAGGCTCACAACCAACACACTGACACTAGAATGACCACAACATGACCACAACCGCCCTGCAGTATGCTAACAACCAACACACTGACACTAGAATGACCACAACATGACCACAACCGCCCTGCAGTAGGCTCACAACCAACACACTGACACTAGAATGACCACAACATGACCACAACCGCCCTGCAGTAGGCTCACAACCAACTCATGGAGACATGCCATGCACAGTTTGAGCTACTCCAGGAAGTGACGTTGCAGGCTAGCTCAATGCTGCACTCTCTTGTTGAGTAATTCAAGTTGAAGGCCGACCGGGGTACCGCAGGCTTTCATTAGAAACACAATTCTCCTTATAACTTCTTCTCTGTGCGATTTTCAAATAATTGGTTCAAGGACATACAGTACATCTGGTGTATTGAAAACAATTATTGGTACCATGATTGTAATTGATTTTATATTCATTTACACAAAGATTGACCATGAAGTGTGCCATTTTTCAATTCACTATAATGTGCTGCTAACAATGCCTGCGGTACTGCAGTCAGCCTTGAACCTCCGTGGCTTCAATGAGATGGGGCAGTCATTCTCCCCTGCTCTCAACAGACCCCTGACCTCATTTCAAATGGTTTTTGTTTCGTTTTAAATACTCTACTTGCTTTTGATTGAGCCTAGCTGGCCCAGTGGAACCAATCAAACAGCCCCAACAGTGCTAACTGCAAACCCTGCCTATCTGTCAACCAGGCAAGCTCAATCAAATGCTCAGAATTATTAGAACCCAAAGAACCCAGGTCTGATTGATACTACATCACTGTGATGCTTTAAACTACAAACCCATAGCTGTCCTATCCTGTATCTCCCCATGGGAGAGTGAGTATTAGTTTCAGTGGAGATGACCACAGCTGTCCAGGCCTGAGACAGAATAGACACTGCTGCCTGACTTTGATAACCACATCACTTTGAGGCTTTGCACTTTGAATTACCAACCCCATACCATACAATCATTATATCATCATATCTCTCCTGAGAGCACGGAAGTCTGTTTTATCTCATTACATGGACTGAGTGATTTCTGCATTGTCATATATTACTTTCTCTCTTCTGCTTAGTGGTTCAATGGTTGGTCCAAGTCATTGGACCATTGGACCCCTGCATTGTCACTGATTCTCTCACTCTCTTTTCTCTTTCTCTCTTTTCTCTCTCTCTTTTCTCTCTCTCTCTCCAGAGTTTGTGGTGGAGTTTAAAGATGGTGACTCTAAGGAGCGGGGTTGGGAGGAGCTGAAGAGAGTCAGTGGAACTAATGAGAGCGTGACCATTTCTCTGCAACCATACGAGTCCTACCGCTTCCGAGTCATCTCCATCAACAACATTGGGAAGAGTGACCCCAGCATGCCCTCTGACCTTCACAGCACCCCACCTCAAGGTTAGATATTATAATATATCAAAGGTAAATGTCAAGTAGAGATGTACCAGTCTAAATGTTCTAAACGATCCAATACATGGAACACAGGGAATGTCTGGTCACTGTTCTGCTGCTCCCAATCGTGATCGTTTAATAAAGCTTTAATCGTTTAATAAAGCTTCCAAGCTTTAATCATTGAAAAAAGCTTTAATCGTTTAATAAAGCTTCCAAGCTTTAATCGTTTAATCAAGCTTTAATTATTCCAACCCCTCCACAGCTCCAGACAATAACCCAGAGAATGTGAGGAGTGAGTCTACAGACCCAGACACCCTGGTCATCACATGGGAGGTGAGGCTTGTTAAATGTATCAATGAAAGATATGTGACCCATTATTATTATTATTATTATTACTATCATTATTATTATCATTATTCTTATTAACAGTATTATTAATATAATTTTTATAATTATCATTACTATTATTATCATTATTACTTTGATCATTATTATTGGTATTATCATTATTTTAACTATTGTTATTATCATTATAGTATTATTATTATTATTACTAGTGTTATCATTATTATTACTATTATTAATATCAATATTATTATTATTATTACTGTTAATACTATTATTATTATTACTATTATTGTTAATACTATTATTATTATTACTATTATTGTTAATACTATTATTATTATTACTATTATTGTTATTATTATTACTATTATTGTTATCATTACTATTGTCATCATTATATTATCCGTATTATGATTTATTATTATTATTCCTATTATTATCATGTATTACTATTATTGTTATCTTTATTATTATTCCTATTATTATTATTATATTATTATTATTACCCTTACTATTATTGTCCCCTACCACCACACACTAGAACATTTTCTAAATGTTTTTGTTATTATTGTAGGAAGGGCTGATTGGTCTGATTGGCTCATATCCCTGTATGTCACTGTCACAGGAGATGGACAGGCGTGTGTTTAACGGCCCAGAGTTCCACTACAAGGTGTTCTGGAAAAGGGTGGTTGGTGACACAACCTGGCACTCTAATGTCTCCACTGAGCCACCGTTCATCGTCACTGAAGTGGGCAACTTCTCCGCCTTTCAAATCAAAGTTCAGGCTGTCAATCAGAAAGGAGAGGGACCTGAGCTAGACCCTGTGACTGGTTACTCTGGAGAGGACAGTAAGATGTTGTTTTAGAATTCCCTCTTTCTGTAATGATCTCTCTCTCTCGCTACTGCGTTCTCTCCTCTCTTCTGTAATGATCTCTCTCTCTCGCTACTGCGTTCTCCCCTATCTTCTGTAATGATCTCTCTCGCTACTGCATTCTCTCCTCTCTTCTGTAATGATCTCTCTCTCGCTACTGCGTTCTCTCCTCTCTTCTGTAATGATCTCTCTCTCGCTACTGCGTTCTCTCCTCTCTTTCTGTAATGATCTCTCTCTCTCTCTACTGCGTTCTCCCCTCTCTTCTGTAATGATCTCTCTCTCTCGCTACTGCATTCTCTCCTCTCTTCTGTAATGATCTCTCTCTCTCTCGCTACTGCGTTCTCTCCTCTCTTCTGTAATGATCTCTCTCTCTCTCTACTGCGTTCTCCCCTCTCTTCTGTAATGATCTCTCTCTCTCGCTACTGCGTTCTCTCCTCTCATTCTGTAATGATCTCTCTCTCTCTCGCTACTGCGTTCTCTCCTCTCTTCTGTAATGATCTCTCTCTCTCGCTACTGCGTTCTCTCCTCTCTTCTGTAATGATCTCTCTCTCGCTACTGCATTCTCTCCTCTCTTCTGTAATGATCTCTCTCTCTCTCTCTCGCTACTGCATTCTCTCCTCTCTTCTGTAATGATCTCTCTCTCGCTACTGCGTTCTCCCCTCTCTTCTGTAATGATCTCTCTCTCGCTACTGCGTTCTCTCCTCTCTTCTGTAATGATCTCTCTCTCGCTACTGCGTTCTCTCCTCTCTTCTGTAATGATCTCTCTCTCTCGCTACTGCGTTCTCTCCTCTCTTCTGTAATGATGTCTCTCTCTCTCGCTACTGCGTTCTCTCCTCTCTTCTGTAATGATCTCTCTCTCGCTACTGCGTTCTCTCCTCTCTTTCTGTAATGATCTCTCTCTCTCGCTACTGCGTTCTCTCCTCTCATTCTGTAATGATCTCTCTCTCTCTCGCTACTGCGTTCTCTCCTCTCTTTCTGTAATGATCTCTCTCTCTCTCGCTACTGCGTTCTCTCCTCTCTTCTGTAATGATCTCTCTCTCGCTACTGCGTTCTCTCCTCTCTTCTGTAATGATCTCTCTCTCTTGCTACTGCGTTCTCTCCTCTCTTCTGTAATGATCTCTCTCTCGCTACTGCGTTCTCTCCTCTCTTTCTGTAATGATCTCTCTCTCTCGCTACTGCGCTCTCTCCTCTCTTTCTGTAATTTTAATGTAATTTTATTTCACCTTTATTTAACCAGGTAGGCTAGTTAAGAACATGTTCTCATTTACAACTGCGACCTGGCCAAGATAAAGCAAAGCAGTGCGACACAAACAACAACACAGAGTTATACATGGAATAACAAACATACAGTCAATAATACAATAGAAAAAGTCTATATACAGTGTGTGCAAATGAGGTAAGATAAGGGAGGTAAGGCAATGAATAGGCCATAGTAGCTAAATAATTACAATATAGCAATTAAACACGGGAGTGGTAATTGTGCAGAAGATGAGTGTGCAAGTAGAGATACTGGGATGCAAAGGAGCAAAATAAATAACAGTATGGGGATGAAGTAGTTGGATGGGCTATTTACAGATGGGCTATGTACAGGTGCAGTGATCTGTGAGCTGCTCTGACAGCTGGTGCTTAAAGCTACTGAGGGTGCTGCTATGAGTCTCCAGCTTCAGTGATTTTTGCAGTTCGTTCCAATCATTGGCAGCAGAGAACTGGAAGGAAAGGCGGCCGAAAGAGGAATTGGCTTTGGGGCTGACCAGTGAAATATACCTGCTGGAGCGCGTGCTACGGGTGGGTGCTGCTATGGTGACCAATGAGCTGAGATAAGGCGGGGCTTTACCTAGCAAAGACTTATAGATGAACCTGGAGCCAGTGGGTTTGGCTACCTGTAATGATCTCTCTCTCTCGCTACTGCGTTCTCTCCTCTCTTCTGTAATGATCTCTCTCTCGCTACTGCGTTCTCTCCTCTCGTTCTGTAATGATATCTCTCTCTCGCTACTGCGTTCTCTCCTCTTCTGTAATGATCTCTCTCTCGCTACTGCGTTCTCCCCTCTCTTCTGTAATGATCTCTCTCTCGCTACTGCGTTCTCCCCTCTCTTCTGTAATGATCTCTCTCTCGCTACTGCGTTCTCTCCTCTCTTCTGTAATGATCTTGTTCTCGCTACTGCGTTCTCTCCTCTCTTCTGTAATGATCTCTCTCTCTCGCTACTGCGTTCTCTCCTCTCTTCTGTAATGATCTTTCTCTCGCTACTGCGTTCTCTCCTCTCTTCTGTAATGATCTCTCTCTCTCGCTACTGCGTTCTCTCCTCTCTTCTGTAATGATCTCTCTCTCGCTACTGCGTTCTCTCCTCTCTTCTGTAATGATCTTTCTCTCGCTACTGCATTCTCTCCTCTCTTCTGTAATGATCTTTCTCTCGCTACTGCGTTCTCTCTCATTCTGTAATGATCTCTCTCTCTCGCTACTGCGTTCTCTCTCTTCTGTAATGATCTCTCTCTCTCGCTACTGCGTTCTCTCCTCTCATTCTGTAATGATCTCTCTCTCGCTACTGCGTTCTCTCTCTTCTGTAATGATCTCTCTCTCTCGCTACTGCGTTCTCTCCTCTCATTCTGTAATGAGCTCTCTCTCTCTCACTACTGCGTTCTCTCTCTTCTGTAATGATCTCTCTCTCTCGCTACTGCGTTCTCTCCTCTCATTCTGTAATGATCTCTCTCTCTCGCTACTGCGTTCTCTCCTCTCATTCTGTAATGATCTCTCTCTCTCGCTACTGCGTTCTCTCCTCTCTTCTGTAATGATCTCTCTCTCTCGCTACTGCGTTCTCTCCTCTCATTCTGTAATGATCTCTCTCTCTCGCTACTGCGTTCTCTCTCTTCTGTAATGATCTCTCTCTCTCGCTACTGCGTTCTCTCTCTTCTGTAATGATCTCTCTCTCACTACTGCGTTCTCTCCTCTTCTGTAATGATCTCTCTCTCGCTACTGCGTTCTCTCCTCTCATTCTGTAATGATCTCTCTCTCTCGCTACTGCGTTCTCTCCTCTCTTCTGTAATGATCTCTCTCTCTCGCTACTGCGTTCTCTCCTCTCATTCTGTAATGATCTCTCTCTCTCTCTCGCTACTGCGTTCTCTCCTCTCTTCTGTAATGATCTCTCTCTCGCTACTGTGTTCTCTCCTCTCTTCTGTAATGATCTCTCTCTCTCGCTACTGCGTTCTCTCTCATTCTGTAATGATCTCTCTCTCGCTACTGCGTTCTCTCCTCTCTTCTGTAATGATATCTCTCTCTCGCTACTGCGTTCTCTCCTCTCATTCTGTAATGAGCTCTCTCTCTCTCACTACTGCGTTCTCTCTCTTCTGTAATGATCTCTCTCTCTCGCTACTGCGTTCTCTCCTCTCATTCTGTAATGATCTCTCTCTCTCGCTACTGCGTTCTCTCCTCTCATTCTGTAATGATCTCTCTCTCTCGCTACTGCGTTCTCTCCTCTCTTCTGTAATGATCTCTCTCTCTCGCTACTGCGTTCTCTCCTCTCATTCTGTAATGATCTCTCTCTCTCGCTACTGCGTTCTCTCTCTTCTGTAATGATCTCTCTCTCTCGCTACTGCGTTCTCTCTCTTCTGTAATGATCTCTCTCTCACTACTGCGTTCTCTCCTCTTCTGTAATGATCTCTCTCTCGCTACTGCGTTCTCTCCTCTCATTCTGTAATGATCTCTCTCTCTCGCTACTGCGTTCTCTCCTCTCTTCTGTAATGATCTCTCTCTCGCTACTGCATTCTCTCCTCTCTTCTGTAATGATCTCTCTCTCTCTCTCTCGCTACTGCATTCTCTCCTCTCTTCTGTAATGATCTCTCTCTCGCTACTGCGTTCTCCCCTCTCTTCTGTAATGATCTCTCTCTCGCTACTGCGTTCTCTCCTCTCTTCTGTAATGATCTCTCTCTCGCTACTGCGTTCTCTCCTCTCTTCTGTAATGATCTCTCTCTCTCGCTACTGCGTTCTCTCCTCTCTTCTGTAATGATGTCTCTCTCTCTCGCTACTGCGTTCTCTCCTCTCTTCTGTAATGATCTCTCTCTCGCTACTGCGTTCTCTCCTCTCTTTCTGTAATGATCTCTCTCTCTCGCTACTGCGTTCTCTCCTCTCATTCTGTAATGATCTCTCTCTCTCTCGCTACTGCGTTCTCTCCTCTCTTTCTGTAATGATCTCTCTCTCTCTCGCTACTGCGTTCTCTCCTCTCTTCTGTAATGATCTCTCTCTCGCTACTGCGTTCTCTCCTCTCTTCTGTAATGATCTCTCTCTCTTGCTACTGCGTTCTCTCCTCTCTTCTGTAATGATCTCTCTCTCGCTACTGCGTTCTCTCCTCTCTTTCTGTAATGATCTCTCTCTCTCGCTACTGCGCTCTCTCCTCTCTTTCTGTAATTTTAATGTAATTTTATTTCACCTTTATTTAACCAGGTAGGCTAGTTAAGAACATGTTCTCATTTACAACTGCGACCTGGCCAAGATAAAGCAAAGCAGTGCGACACAAACAACAACACAGAGTTATACATGGAATAACAAACATACAGTCAATAATACAATAGAAAAAGTCTATATACAGTGTGTGCAAATGAGGTAAGATAAGGGAGGTAAGGCAATGAATAGGCCATAGTAGCTAAATAATTACAATATAGCAATTAAACACGGGAGTGGTAATTGTGCAGAAGATGAGTGTGCAAGTAGAGATACTGGGATGCAAAGGAGCAAAATAAATAACAGTATGGGGATGAAGTAGTTGGATGGGCTATTTACAGATGGGCTATGTACAGGTGCAGTGATCTGTGAGCTGCTCTGACAGCTGGTGCTTAAAGCTACTGAGGGTGCTGCTATGAGTCTCCAGCTTCAGTGATTTTTGCAGTTCGTTCCAATCATTGGCAGCAGAGAACTGGAAGGAAAGGCGGCCGAAAGAGGAATTGGCTTTGGGGCTGACCAGTGAAATATACCTGCTGGAGCGCGTGCTACGGGTGGGTGCTGCTATGGTGACCAATGAGCTGAGATAAGGCGGGGCTTTACCTAGCAAAGACTTATAGATGAACCTGGAGCCAGTGGGTTTGGCTACCTGTAATGATCTCTCTCTCTCGCTACTGCGTTCTCTCCTCTCTTCTGTAATGATCTCTCTCTCGCTACTGCGTTCTCTCCTCTCGTTCTGTAATGATATCTCTCTCTCGCTACTGCGTTCTCTCCTCTTCTGTAATGATCTCTCTCTCGCTACTGCGTTCTCCCCTCTCTTCTGTAATGATCTCTCTCTCGCTACTGCGTTCTCCCCTCTCTTCTGTAATGATCTCTCTCTCGCTACTGCGTTCTCTCCTCTCTTCTGTAATGATCTTGTTCTCGCTACTGCGTTCTCTCCTCTCTTCTGTAATGATCTCTCTCTCTCGCTACTGCGTTCTCTCCTCTCTTCTGTAATGATCTTTCTCTCGCTACTGCGTTCTCTCCTCTCTTCTGTAATGATCTCTCTCTCTCGCTACTGCGTTCTCTCCTCTCTTCTGTAATGATCTCTCTCTCGCTACTGCGTTCTCTCCTCTCTTCTGTAATGATCTTTCTCTCGCTACTGCATTCTCTCCTCTCTTCTGTAATGATCTTTCTCTCGCTACTGCGTTCTCTCTCATTCTGTAATGATCTCTCTCTCTCGCTACTGCGTTCTCTCTCTTCTGTAATGATCTCTCTCTCTCGCTACTGCGTTCTCTCCTCTCATTCTGTAATGATCTCTCTCTCGCTACTGCGTTCTCTCTCTTCTGTAATGATCTCTCTCTCTCGCTACTGCGTTCTCTCCTCTCATTCTGTAATGAGCTCTCTCTCTCTCACTACTGCGTTCTCTCTCTTCTGTAATGATCTCTCTCTCTCGCTACTGCGTTCTCTCCTCTCATTCTGTAATGATCTCTCTCTCTCGCTACTGCGTTCTCTCCTCTCATTCTGTAATGATCTCTCTCTCTCGCTACTGCGTTCTCTCCTCTCTTCTGTAATGATCTCTCTCTCTCGCTACTGCGTTCTCTCCTCTCATTCTGTAATGATCTCTCTCTCTCGCTACTGCGTTCTCTCTCTTCTGTAATGATCTCTCTCTCTCGCTACTGCGTTCTCTCTCTTCTGTAATGATCTCTCTCTCACTACTGCGTTCTCTCCTCTTCTGTAATGATCTCTCTCTCGCTACTGCGTTCTCTCCTCTCATTCTGTAATGATCTCTCTCTCTCGCTACTGCGTTCTCTCCTCTCTTCTGTAATGATCTCTCTCTCTCGCTACTGCGTTCTCTCCTCTCATTCTGTAATGATCTCTCTCTCTCTCTCGCTACTGCGTTCTCTCCTCTCTTCTGTAATGATCTCTCTCTCGCTACTGCGTTCTCTCCTCTCTTCTGTAATGATCTCTCTCTCTCGCTACTGCGTTCTCTCTCATTCTGTAATGATCTCTCTCTCGCTACTGCGTTCTCTCCTCTCTTCTGTAATGATATCTCTCTCTCGCTACTGCGTTCTCTCCTCTCATTCTGTAATGAGCTCTCTCTCTCTCACTACTGCGTTCTCTCTCTTCTGTAATGATCTCTCTCTCTCGCTACTGCGTTCTCTCCTCTCATTCTGTAATGATCTCTCTCTCTCGCTACTGCGTTCTCTCCTCTCATTCTGTAATGATCTCTCTCTCTCGCTACTGCGTTCTCTCCTCTCTTCTGTAATGATCTCTCTCTCTCGCTACTGCGTTCTCTCCTCTCATTCTGTAATGATCTCTCTCTCTCGCTACTGCGTTCTCTCTCTTCTGTAATGATCTCTCTCTCTCGCTACTGCGTTCTCTCTCTTCTGTAATGATCTCTCTCTCACTACTGCGTTCTCTCCTCTTCTGTAATGATCTCTCTCTCGCTACTGCGTTCTCTCCTCTCATTCTGTAATGATCTCTCTCTCTCGCTACTGCGTTCTCTCCTCTCTTCTGTAATGATCTCTCTCTCTCGCTACTGCGTTCTCTCCTCTCATTCTGTAATGATCTCTCTCTCTCTCTCGCTACTGCGTTCTCTCCTCTCTTCTGTAATGATCTCTCTCTCGCTACTGTGTTCTCTCCTCTCTTCTGTAATGATCTCTCTCTCTCGCTACTGCGTTCTCTCTCATTCTGTAATGATCTCTCTCTCGCTACTGCGTTCTCTCCTCTCTTCTGTAATGATATCTCTCTCTCGCTACTGCGTTCTCTCCTCTCTTCTGTAATGATCTCTCTCTCTCGCTACTGCGTTCTCTCCTCTCATTCTGTAATGAGCTCTCTCTCTCTCGCTACTGCGTTCTCTCTCATTCTGTAATGATCTCTCTCTCGCTACTGCGTTCTCTCCTCTCTTCTGTAATGATCTCTCTCTCTCGCTACTGCGTTCTCTCCTCTTCTGTAATGATCTCTCTCTCGCTACTGCGTTCTCCCCTCTCATTCTGTAATGATCTCTCTCTCTCGCTACTGCGTTCTCCCCTCTCTTCTGTAATGATCTCTCTCTCGCTACTGCGTTCTCTCCTCTCTTCTGTAATGATCTTGTTCTCGCTACTGCGTTCTCTCCTCTCTTCTGTAATGATCTCTCTCTCTCGCTACTGCGTTCTCTCCTCTCTTCTGTAATGATCTCTCTCTCGCTACTGCGTTCTCTCCTCTCTTCTGTAATGATCTTTCTCTCGCTACTGCGTTCTCTCCTCTCTTCTGTAATGATCTCTCTCTCTCGCTACTGCGTTCTCTCCTCTCTTCTGTAATGATCTCTCTCTCTCGCTACTGCGTTCTCTCCTCTCATTCTGTAATGATCTCTCTCTCTCTCTCGCTACTGCGTTCTCTCCTCTCTTCTGTAATGATCTCTCTCTCGCTACTGTGTTCTCTCCTCTCTTCTGTAATGATCTCTCTCTCTCGCTACTGCGTTCTCTCTCATTCTGTAATGATCTCTCTCTCGCTACTGCGTTCTCTCCTCTCTTCTGTAATGATATCTCTCTCTCGCTACTGCGTTCTCTCCTCTCTTCTGTAATGATCTCTCTCTCTCGCTACTGCGTTCTCTCCTCTCATTCTGTAATGATCTTTCTCTCGCTACTGCGTTCTCTCTCATTCTGTAATGATCTCTCTCTCTCGCTACTGCGTTCTCTCTCTTCTGTAATGATCTCTCTCTCTCGCTACTGCGTTCTCTCCTCTCATTCTGTAATGATCTCTCTCTCTCGCTACTGCGTTCTCTCTCTTCTGTAATGATCTCTCTCTCTCGCTACTGCGTTCTCTCCTCTCATTCTGTAATGAGCTCTCTCTCTCTCACTACTGCGTTCTCTCTCTTCTGTAATGATCTCTCTCTCTCGCTACTGCGTTCTCTCCTCTCATTCTGTAATGATCTCTCTCTCTCGCTACTGCGTTCTCTCCTCTCATTCTGTAATGATCTCTCTCTCTCGCTACTGCGTTCTCTCCTCTCTTCTGTAATGATCTCTCTCTCTCGCTACTGCGTTCTCTCCTCTCATTCTGTAATGATCTCTCTCTCTCTCGCTACTGCGTTCTCTCCTCTCTTCTGTAATGATCTCTCTCTCGTTACTGTGTTCTCTCCTCTCTTCTGTAATGATCTCTCTCTCTCGCTACTGCGTTCTCTCTCATTCTGTAATGATCTCTCTCTCGCTACTGCGTTCTCTCCTCTCTTCTGTAATGATCTCTCTCTCTCGCTACTGCGTTCTCTCCTCTCTTCTGTAATGATATCTCTCTCTCGCTACTGCGTTCTCTCCTCTCTTCTGTAATGATCTCTCTCTCTCGCTACTGCGTTCTCTCCTCTCTTCTGTAATGATCTCTCTCTCTCTCGCTACTGCGTTCTCTCCTCTCATTCTGTAATGAGCTCTCTCTCTCTCACTACTGCGTTCTCTCTCTTCTGTAATGATCTCTCTCTCTCGCTACTGCGTTCTCTCCTCTCATTCTGTAATGATCTCTCTCTCTCGCTACTGCGTTCTCTCCTCTCATTCTGTAATGATCTCTCTCTCTCGCTACTGCGTTCTCTCCTCTCATTCTGTAATGATCTCTCTCTCTCGCTACTGCGTTCTCTCCTCTCATTCTGTAATGATCTCTCTCTCTCGCTACTGCGTTCTCTCCTCTCATTCTGTAATGATCTCTCTCTCTCGCTACTGCGTTCTCTCCTCTCTTCTGTAATGATCTCTCTCTCTCTCTCTCAATTCAATTCAAGGGGCTTTATTGACATGGGAAACATGTTAACATTGCCAAAGCAAGTGAACTAGATACAAAAGTGAAATAAACAATAAAATGAACAGTAAACATTACACTCACAGAAGTTCCAAAAGAATAAAGACATTACAAATGTCATATTATGTATATATACTGTGATAACGTGCGTCTCGGTGAGAGGTGTAGGAGTCAGGCGCAGGAGAGCAGGGATTACTGAGAAGCGTGTTTAATATAATAATTAATTATACATAGTCCACCAATACAAAATTGGCACAGATCTGTCTATATAAGGTCCCACAGATCACAGTGCCTAAATAGTGAAAACAAAACAGAAACACGTGCCAAACGCACGGAGGAACAAACTCAGTTCCGAAAATAAACTGCACGTGCGTAATAACGAGAACAAGAAACATCAACGATAAACGAGCGCAAAATACCCACAAGCTTAATCCCGCACGAAATAAGGCAGGTAACAGGTGCCCTATATACACACAGAAATAAACGCAATTGAAACCAGGTGTGAAAAGGAACACAGACAAAACAACCAGAAAAGGAAAAAGGGATCGGTGGCGGCTAGTAAACCGGCGACGCCGAGGGCCGCCCGAACAGGGAGAGGAGTTACCTTCGGTAGAAGTCGTGACATATACAGAGGTGTCTAACTCTCCCCTGAACACTCTCTCTGTTTCTGTCTCTCTCTCTCTTTCTCTCCCTCACTCTCATTCCTGCTGTTCTCATTCTCTCCCCGTATTCTCCCTCTAATGATGACCAATTAGTCTATTGTGTTCACCGGTAAACAATACACTAATAAACACTCAAGTGATTATGATGCTGAGCAAGATAATGATTGTATGTTTCTCTCCCCTCTCTGCATCTCTCTCTCTCTCTCCCCCCTTTCCTACAGTCCCCCTGGAGGCTCCTAAGAATGTGGGTATGGTGCTGCTCAACAGTTCAGCCATCAGGGTAACATGGGAACCAGTGAACGAAAAGACTGTCAGAGGACACCTGCTGGGATATAAGGTCTGTGGCACTGAAATAACTACTACAAGAGAGATACAATGACTGTCAAGATCTATGCAATGTGAATAACTCATGAATAACTCATGACCTCATGAATAGTCTAATTTCCTGTGTCCCCTTTACACCTTCCCCCCCCTGTGTGTCATATCAACATCATAACCATGACGTTATGGCCACATAGAGCTTTATAACATCTTCCCTCCCAGATCCACCTGCTGAGGTTTGGCTCCAGGGGCCACCACCGGGGCTGCATACATTACACATCATAAACATGACCTTACAGCTACATAGAGCTACATAGAGCATTATTACAGCGTATAACCTTCCTCCTCTGCCCTCTCTCCTCACCAGATCCACCTGACGAGGTTTGGCTCCAGGGGCCGTGGTAGCCGTAGGGCTAGAGAGCCAGAGACCAGTGTTGAGGTGGAGACAGGGCCCAAAGAGGAGAAGAGGGTCCTGGGGGGACTCAGACCCTACTCTCACTACGCCCTCACCGTCACTGTGTTCAACAGCAAGGGAGAGGGGCCCCCCTCCAAGACCCTGTCCTTTGAAACTGACGAGGGAGGTGAGAGAAAGGGAAAAGCGGGGGGGGGACAGTATACACTGCAGTGGAAGGATACTCTAATCAAGTGTGCCTGTGTCCCTGTCAGCTCCTGGCCCCCCCATGTCCTTACTCCTGGACAGTCATGCAGGCACAGAGATGACCCTACACTGGACACCTCCTGCCCAACCCAACGGGGTTCTCAAAGGATACCTGCTGCAGTACCAGAGTGGTTACCTTACTACACCTCTCCCCCTTAACTGGCTATCTTTAATTAGACGAGGGTAGTCTAGTAATCTAGTGATGTGTCCTTGAGCAAGGCACTTAATCCTAATTACTCCTTTAAATGACTAAAATGTAAATATGTGTGTTCAACTGACTGTCAAAGCAAGTCTACACGTCTTGTGTCTGTTTCTCTGTCTTGTAAAAGACAACAGTGCTACTTATTATCATGTGGTGTCACTGATCTATGTCTGTTGTTTCTGTGACATATTGTTGATGTATTACCAGTCACTTCTAGAGATGGCTAGTGAATAATATATCAATCATATTCCACCAATCCATCAGGACAAACCTACATAACGTTATAGACCATCCCTCAAATTCTGTCAGAGACAAACCTATAAAACGTTATAGACCATCCCTCAAATTCTGTCAGAGACAAACCTATAAAACGTTATAGACCATTCCTCAAATTCTGTCAGAGACAAACCTATAAAACGTTATAGACCATCCCTCAAATTCTGTCAGAGACAAACCTATAAAACGTTATAGACCATTCCTCAAATTCTGTCAGAGAAAAACGTTATTGACTGTTCTGGTCGACCTTTCCTCTCTATTCCCCTATAGTTGTGAAGAGTGACGACAGCCCGATGCAGGTGGAGACCATAGATGACCACACTGATAGACAGACACACGCACACACACAAATAAACACACACACACACACACCCTAACATAACCATTCCTGTCTGTCCTCTGTAGTCGTAAAGAGTGGCGACAGCCCGATGCAGGTGGAGACGATAGACGATCACAAGGTCACTCACCTGACCCTGAAGCAGCTGGACCCTCACAGCCGCTACCGCTTCTACCTGAGGGGGCGCACCTCGGCCGGGGACGGAGAGCCTATCACCAGGGAGGGCGCCACCACACTGGACGGAGGTAGTACTGCAGGAGGATTATTTATATTAACACACCGAGAGGGTTAACACTAACAGGCTGATTGATTGATTCATTGATTGGTCAATTTATTGATTAATTGATCGGTTGATTGATTGAGAGCCCCTCACCAGGCAGGGCGCCACCACACTGGACGGAGGCAGTACTGCAGGAGGATTAGAATTAGAAAAACGTTTTTGTCCACACAATGTGGAAATTTGTCTCCCGGTTTCATACACATAAAAACCGACATTAAAACATACTGTTTACTGGTGGATTTACCACGCTGTGGTTACATTGTGGAGTATTAGTGCATAAGTAATATTACTGAGAGGGTTAACACTAACAGGATACGAAGGGTGAAAGAGATTCTAACGAAAATGACACAAAATTGAAATAAACATGTTCCACCATAATTCCTCTTGGATCACTAAGATTAGAATCTGTATAGATCTATTTCATAATTATTGTTATGTTTATTGATGAAATATTATGCATTCTACTACAATTTCCACAACTAGCAATGTCAAATTCTCATTTACCGCAACAGTTTCTGAAGTCCAAAAAAGTATATATATTTTTTAACATTGCTTACATAATGAAAAGGCCTGAGGTAAACATACAATGAAAACACATTTATTTCTTATTTAACTATAAACTTTTATTTTGTCATTTATCTCATTAATGCAACACATAACCTTTTCTGAATCTTGTTTATTGTCAACACGACTTGTGTTATTTTTATATACACATATTCGGATAAAGAACAAAAGGCCCACCATCTGATTCAGCCAAAATGACTAAAGTAGACATTTTATTTTTCCTAATATTTCCTAAATATTGGTGCTTATGGCAATAATAAACAGGTTTTGGAGATGAGAATGTATGTTTCGGTAATGAGTGTTGCAAAATTTGCTATTGAAGAACTGTACTGAGCTCTACTAGAGATTCATTACCCAATACATCATCAAACTGTCATCTGTTAATCCCAAAATTTGACTTGCTTAATACTGAAATCACCGATCTTAATAAAATGGACTAAAATACCCCTAATTTGAATTATAAGTACTGTAATCAGGGGTGAAAGTGGAATTAATTTCTTTGCACACATTTTTTAGACTACAGAAATGACAGGGTAGCCTATTTTGCTGACACTGACAAGCAGATGTTGTCTGGTCCATATAATCGGCCTACGAAAAGGGGAGACACATACAGTATGACGTCCATCTAACCTGGAGGAGGAAATGATTGTCCAAAAACAAACAAACGTGGCATATTCCAGGCGGTGTCAGAGGAAGGCCCCAAAAATTGTCAAAGACTCCAGTCACCAAAGTCATAGACTGTTCTCTCTGCTACCACATGGCGAGTGGTACCGGAGTGCCAAGTCTAGGTCCAAGAGGCTTCTTAACAGCTTCTACCCCCAAGCCATAAGACTGCTGAACAATTAATCAAATGGCCACCCGGACTATTTACATTGGCCACCCCATTGTTTTTACACTGCTGCTACTCGCTGTTTATTATCTATGCATAGTCACTTTACCCCTACCTACATGTACAAATTACCTTGACTAACCTGTACCCCCGCACATTGACTCAGTACCAGTATCCCCTGTATAGTGCCTCGTTATATACTTAATAAAAAATAAAAAACATTTACTTTATTTAGTAAATCTTTTCTTAACTCTATTTTCTTAACTGCATTGTTGGTTCAGGGCTTGTAACCACTATAAGGACCAGGGTGCTGTTTGAGAGGTAACCACTATAGAGACCAGGGTCAGGGCTTGTAAATAAGCATTTCACGGTAAGGTCTACTACACCTGTTATATTCAGTGCATGTGACAACTACAATTTTATTTAATTTTATTTGAAGACAGTTAATATACACACTCACCGGGGATATGGCCGATGTAAGATAGGCTATTGATGGCTCATTTAAATTACGAATTTTGATAACTAAAAGACAGATTGGAGTCTTTTCATTGTCAACTCTTTACAGCAATAGCCATTTGCTCTCCAAACTGTTTTTCCGCGATTGTATTTTTAAATATTGAGATATGCCTGGCTGGGTCTTTCTGCTTTTCACTGACAGTTTAATTTAATTTACTTTAGGGAAGCTTAGCTTCTCCTAACCTTATGGACACGCTGCCTACAGTATGCCTTTTAATGTGGCCTTATGGACACGCTGCCTACAGTATGCCTTTTAATGTGGCCTTATGGACACGCTGCCTACAGTATGCCTTTTAATGTGGCCTTATGGACACGCTGCCTACAGTATGCCTTTTAATGTGGCCTTATGGACACGCTGCCTACAGTATGCCTTTTAATGTGGTATAAACACAACCAGTCATGATGTTTTCATCCGATTGTCAATAACTTAACAAAGGTTGTAGGCTACACACGCACTTTCGTTCACGTGCACTGTGCACACGCAATTTGATGAATGGAAACAGACATAACTTATCCTACATGTAGCCACTAGTGTTTTTTTTGGGGGGGGGGGCAGTGCCCCCGTGACAACAATTTTGGACCCCCTAAATGTGGAGTATGAAATAATTTTTACATAACAAATTTTTGCTATCGTTCTTTTTATACATTCGTTATTAGACAGACAATGCAAATAAATTGTTGAATGATAATGGACATGGTCTTTTGCCTGCTAATGCCTGCAATGCAGTGAAGAAAACGATATGACAACAATAACGTCTAATGTAACTGGCCCCTCTAACAGTACAACTGGCCCCAGCTTGGCCCCCCCAGTTGAAATGGTCTAGAACCGCCACTGCCTGTAGCGTAATGAAATTATGTGATTGTCATGAGACCTACACTTGTAGCCTGAATTGATGGATCCACTGTTGTCCACACGCACCTCGGTCTCCGCCACACATCTCTGCCTTGTCCGGGAGCGTCTCTACAGAAGGCTAAGAGTTTCAATCCATAAATCTCGGCCACTCATCCCCGCCTTAACAAAGTGTAGGGTTCTTCTCAAACCACAACGCAATTTGAAGCGTATACCACCCGGCTTCCAGTCAATTCGCAAATTGTTCATGTTAATTAAATAATGGTGTGTTAGCCTATATTTGTTAATGCATGTTTTATTAATTGTGATAGGCTCACGTTTTACCGGTATGGCGTACCCCCAAATCAAAATCAAAATCAAATTGATTTATATAAACCCTTCTTACATCAGATGATATATCAAAGTGCTGTACAGAAACCCAGCCTAAAACCACAAACAGCAAGCAATGCAGGTGTAGAAGCACGGTGGCTAGGAAAAACTCCCTAGAAAGGCCAAAACCTAGGAAGAAACCTAGAGAGGAACCAGGCTATGAGGGGTGGCCAGTCCTCTTCTGGCTGTGCCAGGTGGAGATTATAACAGAACATGGCCAAGATGTTCAAATGTTCATAAATGACCAGCATGGTCAAATAATAGTAATCACAGTGAACAGGTCAGGGTTCCATAGCCGCAGGCTATGGAACAGTTGAAACTGGAGCAGCAGCACGGCCAGGTGGACTGGGGACAACAAGGAGTCATCATGCCAGGTAGTCCTGAGGCATGGTCCTAGGGCTCAGGTCCTTCGAGAGAAAGAGAGAATTAGAGAGAGCCTACTTAAATACACACAGGACACCGGATAAGACAGGAGAAATACTCCAGATATAACAGACTGACCCTAGCCCCCCGACACATAAACTACTGCAGCATAAATACTGAGACAGGAGGGGTCAGGAGACACTGTGGCCCCATCCGATGATACCCCCAGACAGGGCCTAACAGGCTATTTATTTTAACCTGACTGTAATTACGCGCAAGTATTTTCAAAAGTGGATTAAAGTATAAAAAAGTGACTATATAAAAAAAAGGCCTTTACAGGTAATATTGGTGTAATAATGACATGGATATGTGTGGTTCCAAGGTATTTTAGATGCATTTCAAAATTGAATGGGATCCTAAGGAGAAATTACATAACATGATATGCCTATAAAGTATTTAAATATGTGGGATATGGACCAAAAACTGTCTTGGGATATCAGACGACAGTATAGGTAAGCGCTAAAACAGGTACACCTGTCAAAATGGGTTATCTTCTCCTTTAAAAGTGGCAGGGTTGCTCTTTGCTGAAACACAAACTCCATATTGTGGCTTCAAGTAAATTAAATGTGTACTTCTTGACAACCCCTACTTAATCAAATAACTGATGTTTTACAAAAAAGCTATACAATAGGTGTAAGCAGTGGGCCTTGTGAATAATTAAAGTTACCAGCACAGCACATCCATTGACTTTACATTATAATGAGCTTATTATCATGACCTAAATTAAGGTTCTCATGACCGAAACAGACCGAAAAATGATGCGGAAATTAGAAACCTAAAAATGATGCGGAAATTAGAAATGTGTGTTTTGGTAATGAGAGGCCCTTCGCACAATCTGCAAGTAATAGGAGACAGCCATTATGAGTCAGCAAACAATTGACCACATCACTAAAGCCCATTCATGCCTCCATGTTGGTGAGGTAATAATTCTCTAAGTGTTGACCACATCACTAAAAGCCCATTCATGCCTCCATGTTGGTAAGGTAATAATTCTCTAAGTGTTGACCACATCACTAAAAGCCCATTCATGCCTCCATGTTGGTAAGGTAATAATTCTCTAAGTGTTTACCACATCACTAAAGCCCATTCATGCCTCCATGTTGGTAAGGTAATAATTCTCTAAGTGTTGACCACATCACTAAAAGCCCATTCATGCCTCCATGTTGGTAAGGTAATAATTCTCTAAGTGTTGACCACATCACTAAAAGCCCATTCATGCCTCCATGTTGGTAAGGTAATAATTCTCTAAGTGTTTACCACATCACTAAAGCCCATTCATGCCTCCATGTTGGTAAGGTAATAATTCTCTAAGTGTTTACCACATCACTAAAGCCCATTTATGCCTCCATGTTGGTAAGGTAATAATTCTCTACGTTTTTCTCAATTTGAGCTTTTTAGTAATTTCGTCAATGAGAAGGTCTAGTGTCGTAAAGGGCTTGTTTGAGAATATGATCCTCATTCTGAAGGCATATAGGTGAATAAATTAAATTAACTTGTGCTCATCTAAGGACTACTCCTCGAGATGATGTATCATGGGTGAATAAAACTTTGATTGGAATTTTTACAGCAACTTGAAAAAGTGTTATGTAATGAGAAACACACAGACACTGTGTTTTTATGTAATAAATATTATAGTTTAATGTAAACTTCCACTAGTATACCATTTGTATGATTTGTGGACAAACAAGAGCAACATATTTTGTGTTTTATTCAGTTAAGTTTGGTTTTTCTAAAGTAAAATTGTATTGGTAATGAGAATTTGGGGTGAAATCTGTACAAAATTCTGGCAAAAATGTCAAATGCATTTCAAATAAAACACTGCACCATAAACTAGGTATCTTAGTCTTTAGAATGATAGTTGATTGTTGCAGATGCATCATGGTTTTCTAACTCAATTTGCTACTGCCATGGTTACAACTGGTTCGATGAGAATCACCCTAACCCCTTCTCAACCCATTCCAGCTCCTCCGTCCAACATCAGCTTGTCTGTAGGCGAGAAGTCTGTTAACCTGAGCTGGGTGCCAGGACAGAGACAGAGGAGTGTGGGCTTCCAGGTCCAGTACCTCAACAAGCAAGGTACGTATGAGCTTTGTGTGTGCATGTGGCCGTGCGTGTGTCACTGCAGAGACACAGGAGTGTTGGCTTCCAGGTCCAGTACCTCAACAAGAACATACACTACCAGCTGACCAACAGTATGCATGTGGAAACACCAAACACATTTGTAACTGACTGTAAACGTGAAATTGAAACAAAGTCGCTCTGGAGGAGACTGACATATTTTTTAAATAAAAATTTATAAATATAACTTCACTCCCCTGCCTGTAAGAACAAGAAGGAAAAATATATATTTTGTCTATTTCTATGTCTAAACAAATAAAGTGGTTATTTTGTCTTCAGACGGTGGGAAGTGGAAGCAGTCTGAGAAGCTGAACTCGTCTGCATCATTCTACCAGCTGAAAGGCCTGACCCCGGGGTCACAGTACCGCCTCAGATTCATCTTCAGCAACAACACCTTCTGGGAGACTGAGATCACCACAAAGGGAGCAGGTACATACCGGAGGCAGTAATATATATATATATATATATATATATATATATATTCTGGGAGACTGAGATCACCACAAAGGGAGCAGGTACATACCGGAGGCAGTAATATATATATATATATATTCTGGGAGACTGATATCACCACAAAGGGAGCAGGTACGTACCGGAGGCAGTAATATATATATATATATATTCTGGGAGACTGAGATCACCACAAAGGGAGCAGGTACATACCGGAGGCAGTAATATATATATATATATATATATATTCTGGGAGACTGAGATCACCACAAAGGGAGCAGGTACATACCGGAGGCAGTAATATATATATATATATATATATTCTGGGAGACTGAGATCACCACAAAGGGAGCAGGTACATACCGGAGGCAGTAATATATATATATATATATATATATATATATATTCTGGGAGACTGAAACCTGAGGGATTGGTAGGAATCACAGGCTGTACACACACACCTAGACGCAGACACACCCACTCAATCACACACACACACACACACACAGTCTTGTATAACTAACCTTGTGGGGACACACAATTCACTCCCATTCAAAATCCTATTTTCCCTAACCCTAATCCATACATACCCTAACCTAAAAACCTAACCTTAACCCTAAAACTAATCCTAGTTCCTAACACTAATTCTAACCTTAATCCTAAACCCCCTAGAAATAACATTTGACCTTGTGGGGACTAACAAAATGTCCCCAGTTGGTCAAATTTTTGTTTGTTTACTATTCTTGTGAGGACTTCTGGTCCCCACAAGTATAGTTAAACCCATCCCCACACACACACACATATACAAGTACACACCAGAGGAGGCTGGTGGGAGGAGCTAAATAAGGATGGGCTCATTGTAATGGCTGGAATGGAATAAATGGAACAGAGTCAAACACGTTGTATTTGTGTTTTTAATGTGTTTGTTATCATTCCATTGATTCCATTCCAGCCATTACAATGAGCTCGTCCTCCTGTTGCTCCTCCCACCAGCCTTCTGGGAGACTGAGATCAGAGGGAGCAGGTACTGAAGCATAGCCTGTACACACACACACCATGATGTATGCAGACAGGCAGGCAGACACACATGTGAATACAAGAACACACACACACACAACAAAACAGCTTCTCCTCTGGGCCTCTCCTGCCTACATCTGACAGTGTGCAGCAGCACTCTGCTATTGTTGGAAGTGCTTTGAAATGTCCTACATGAAAGAGACTAGATGGCAAGCTGTTCAGAGGCCAAATGAAATGCTCCATTAGTAGTATTTGTTTGGGGAATTGGACTGTATTTCCTACATCCCTAGTGTAATGTATGTTAGGTTATGTCTGTGTGAGTTTATGTATCGACTGAGCCCCAGTGCGTGTGCGCTCCATATCCACCCTCTCTTCTTAATCTCTTCTCTTCCTTTCATCCTTCCTTTCATCCCCCTACGTCTCTCTACGATCCCTTGCTACAACCCTCTCTCCATTTCACTCGACCTCTGTCCATTCCCTCCCTCCCTCCCTCCCTCCCTCCCTCCCTCCCTCCCTCCCTCCCTCCCTCCCTCCCTCCCTCTGTAGGGGTGATGGATGTGCAGACAGGCTTTGCTACTCAGGGCTGGTTTATTGGGCTCGTGACCGCCATCGTGCTGTTGCTGCTGGTACTGCTTATCCTCTGCTTTATCAAGAGGGGCAAAGGGGGAAAGTATTCAGGTAGGTGTAAATAGAACACCACCAGATACCAGACAAACCACGTCAGGTCTAACAAACCACATATACTGTAGAATATAGTTTCTAACAAACCACATATACTGTAGAATATAGTTTCTAACAAACCACATATACTGTAGAATATAGTTTCTAACAAACCACATATACTGTAGAATATAGTTTCTAACACACCACATATACTGTAGAATATAGTTTCTAACACACCACATATACTGTAGAATATAGTTTCTAACAAACCACATATACTGTAGAATATAGTTTCTAACAAACCACATATACTGTAGAATATAGTTTCTAACAAACCACATATACTGTAGAATATAGTTTCTAACAAACCACATATACTGTAGAATATAGTTTCTAACACACCACATATACTGTAGAATATAGTTTCTAACACACCACATATACTGTAGAATATAGTTTCTAACAAACCACATATACTGTAGAATATAGTTTCTAACAAACCACATATACTGTAGAATATAGTTTCTAACAAACCACATATACTGTAGAATATAGTTTCTAACACACCACATATACTGTAGAATATAGTTTCTAACACACCACATATACTGTAGAATATAGTTTCTAACAAACCACATATACTGTAGAATATAGTTTCTAACACACCACATATACTGTAGAATATAGTTTCTAACAAACCACATATACTGTAGAATATAGTTTCTAACACACCACATATACTGTAGAATATAGTTTCTAACAAACCACATATACTGTAGAATATAGTTTAACAAACCACATATACTGTAGAATATAGTTTCTAACACACCACATATACTGTAGAATATAGTTTCTAACACACCACATACTGTAGAATATAGTTTCTAACACACCACATATACTGTAGAATATAGTTTCTAACACACCACATATACTGTAGAATATAGTTTCTAACACACCACATATACTGTAGAATATAGTTTCTAACACACCACATATACTGTAGAATATAGTTTCTAACAAACCACATATACTGTAGAATATAGTTTCTAACAAACCACATATACTGTAGAATATAGTTTCTAACAAACCACATATACTGTAGAATATAGTTTCTAACAAACCACATATACTGTAGAATATAGTTTCTAACACACCACATATACTGTAGAATATAGTTTCTAACACACCACATATACTGTAGAATATAGTTTCTAACAAACCACATATACTGTAGAATATAGTTTCTAACAAACCACATATACTGTAGAATATAGTTTCTAACACACCACATATACTGTAGAATATAGTTTCTAACACACCACATATACTGTAGAATATAGTTTCTAACACACCACATATACTGTAGAATATAGTTTCTAACACACCACATATACTGTAGAATATAGTTTCTAACAAACCACATATACTGTAGAATATAGTTTCTAACACACCACATATACTGTAGAATATAGTTTCTAACAAACCACATATACTGTAGAATATAGTTTAACAAACCACATATACTGTAGAATATAGTTTCTAACAAACCACATATACTGTAGAATATAGTTTCTAACACACCACATATACTGTAGAATATAGTTTCTAACAAACCACATACTGTAGAATATAGTTTCTAACACACCACATATACTGTAGAATATAGTTTCTAACAAACCACATATACTGTAGAATATAGTTTCTAACACACCACATATACTGTAGAATATAGTTTCTAACACACCACATATACTGTAGAATATAGTTTCTAACAAACCACATATACTGTAGAATATAGTTTCTAACACACCACATATACTGTAGAATATAGTTTCTAACAAACCACATATACTGTAGAATATAGTTTCTAACACACCACATATACTGTAGAATATAGTTTCTAACACACCACATATACTGTAGAATATAGTTTCTAACAAACCACATATACTGTAGAATATAGTTTAACAAACCACATATACTGTAGAATATAGTTTCTAACAAACCACATATACTGTAGAATATAGTTTCTAACACACCACATATACTGTAGAATATAGTTTCTAACAAACCACATACTGTAGAATATAGTTTCTAACACACCACATATACTGTAGAATATAGTTTCTAACAAACCACATATACTGTAGAATATAGTTTCTAACACACCACATATACTGTAGAATATAGTTTCTAACACACCACATATACTGTAGAATATAGTTTCTAACAAACCACATATACTGTAGAATATAGTTTCTAACACACCACATATACTGTAGAATATAGTTTCTAACAAACCACATATACTGTAGAATATAGTTTCTAACACACCACATATACTGTAGAATATAGTTTCTAACAAACCACATATACTGTAGAATATAGTTTAACAAACCACATATACTGTAGAATATAGTTTCTAACAAACCACATATACTGTAGAATATAGTTTCTAACACACCACATATACTGTAGAATATAGTTTCTAACAAACCACATACTGTAGAATATAGTTTCTAACACACCACATATACTGTAGAATATAGTTTCTAACACACCACATATACTGTAGAATATAGTTTCTAACACACCACATATACTGTAGAATATAGTTTCTAACAAACCACATATACTGTAGAATATAGTTTCTAACAAACCACATATACTGTAGAATATAGTTTCTAACAAACCACATATACTGTAGAATATAGTTTCTAACAAACCACATATACTGTAGAATATAGTTTCTAACACACCACATATACTGTAGAATATAGTTTCTAACACACCACATATACTGTAGAATATAGTTTCTAACAAACCACATATACTGTAGAATATAGTTTCTAACAAACCACATATACTGTAGAATATAGTTTCTAACAAACCACATATACTGTAGAATATAGTTTCTAACACACCACATATACTGTAGAATATAGTTTCTAACACACCACATATACTGTAGAATATAGTTTCTAACAAACCACATATACTGTAGAATATAGTTTCTAACACACCACATATACTGTAGAATATAGTTTCTAACAAACCACATATACTGTAGAATATAGTTTCTAACACACCACATATACTGTAGAATATAGTTTCTAACAAACCACATATACTGTAGAATATAGTTTAACAAACCACATATACTGTAGAATATAGTTTCTAACAAACCACATATACTGTAGAATATAGTTTCTAACACACCACATATACTGTAGAATATAGTTTCTAACAAACCACATACTGTAGAATATAGTTTCTAACACACCACATATACTGTAGAATATAGTTTCTAACAAACCACATATACTGTAGAATATAGTTTCTAACAAACCACATATACTGTAGAATATAGTTTCTAACAAACCACATATACTGTAGAATATAGTTTCTAACAAACCACATATACTGTAGAATATAGTTTCTAACAAACCACATATACTGTAGAATATAGTTTCTAACACACCACATATACTGTAGAATATAGTTTCTAACACACCACATATACTGTAGAATATAGTTTCTAACAAACCACATATACTGTAGAATATAGTTTCTAACACACCACATATACTGTAGAATATAGTTTCTAACAAACCACATATACTGTAGAATATAGTTTCTAACAAACCACATATACTGTAGAATATAGTTTCTAACAAACCACATATACTGTAGAATATAGTTTCTAACAAACCACATATACTGTAGAATATAGTTTCTAACACACCACATATACTGTAGAATATAGTTTCTAACAAATTGCATATATTCCTGTAGGTAGTTCTAACAAACCACATATAAAATATGGTAAGTAAGTAGCCTTGCAGAAGCCTTGGCTGTTTCTATAG
The DNA here is from genome assembly GCF_016432855.1 of Salvelinus namaycush. Classification (NCBI taxonomy): domain Eukaryota; kingdom Metazoa; phylum Chordata; class Actinopteri; order Salmoniformes; family Salmonidae; genus Salvelinus; species Salvelinus namaycush. The sequence continues at coordinate 7,874,045 of NC_052320.1, read as the reverse complement.
TTTGAGGCAGCTTGATGTACAAGTACACCCCCTGGACAGGATGCTAGTCAATTACAGGGCCTTACCCCAAATCTATCTCCTTAATGCTGAGTGCCAAGCAAAGACGCATCAGGACCCATTTTTACAGTCTTTGGTATGACTCGGTCGGGAATAAAACTTCCAATATCAGGGCGGACACTCCAACCACAAGTCCACTGAGTTGGGCCGTACAGATTGTTTCTGAGAAACCCTATATGTCAGGGAGTTTCTGACAAATCACATGATATGTAGCAGACCAGGCAGCTCTAAAAAAGCACAACACATTCTCTATATTGTTGTGCTGCTAGTTCACTAGCTGGCCAGCGTCTATGGCATTACCAAAACCTCAGCCAGCCATTAGCTTAGAAAGGACCTTCTACTGATTAATGAACAGATACTGAAATTCAATTATCTCTCTTTCTCTCTCCCTGTCTCTCTCTCTCTCTCTCAGTCAAAGATAAGGAGGAGGGTCAGGTAGACTCTGAGGCGCGCCCTATGAAGGATGAAACATTCGGAGAGTACAGGTTGGCCTGTCTAATCAGACGATATACTGATTATTAGGCATTGATCATGTATTAATATTCCTTCAGACCTGTAGATTATATAATCGTTGAATATTAGTTAAAAGGATAGTTTACCCAAGTTACAAAATGACATATTGGTTTCCTTACCTTGCAAGCAGTCTTTGGACAAGGTAAGACAGCGATCCATGGTTTGGCTTTGTTTACCTGGCTGCTGTCATGAAAATGCAAAAAAATGTAATAAATAATAATAAAAGCAAACAATGCAAGTCAATACCCCGCAAATTAGCATGTTTTAAATGTCAACATGATCGCTTTGATTCCCTGCTTGAAAAGATATAGGTATGTTTTTATTCCAGCCTCCTGTGTTCATTACTGTTCCTCTCCCATAATGCTTTCCCTGCTTTGCCAGATCCCTTGAGAGGTATGCTGTAAGGTGCTCTACTCTGCATGCATTTTCTGCAACTGAGTCCAAATAGTCAATGTTTTTTCTAGAGGCTCTCCCATTTATCGTCTCCCTTTCCCAGTATATCTAGCCAATACCCTTCCTATGGCTATGTGATACAACACAATGACTGACATTGGTATGTGAACCGCACAGGAGGTTGGTGGCACCTTAATTGGGGAGGACGGGCTCGTGGTAATGGCTGGAGCGGAATCAGTGGAATGGTATCAAATACATCAAACACATGGTTCGATGCCATTCCATTTTCTCAGTTCCAGCCATTATTATGAGCCGTCATCCCCTCAGCAGCCTCCACTGGTGAACCACCCACACATAGTAACAATCTCTCCTACCTACCAACCTCCTTTCATCTCCCTCTTTCTTTCTATACCTCTCTATCTGTCTTTCTCTACCCCCCTCCCTCTCTCCCCACAATTTCTCCCTCCGTCCCTCCATCCTGTAGTGACAACGAGGAGAAGAGGACAGCCAGCCAGGCGTCTCTGTGTGATGAGAGCAAGCTGTGTACCAGTGACGACAACCTGGATGGCTATAACAACGGTAGCATTGCTGTCACCGAGGTGACCATGGAAGACTCCCTGGTCAGCCAGTACAGCCGACCCAGCAAAGCCACCCCGGACCCGGGCACACTGCAGGACAGCTCCCCCCTCAATCCCAACACCACCGCCATTTTAGATTAGGCTAGTTAGTTAGAGGTGGCCGTTTTAGATTGTCCCGTTGCCTTAGTAACTGTTTATCTGTCAGACCAAAACATCTCTGTCAACTACAGTACAACATGTCAACAATATAAACATGCCCACTGACCACACACTCCTAGCTATCTGTAATACATCTATCTAGCTATCTACTTGACTTTTCCATTGATAAGCTCACTGACTATATGATCAATATACTACTGACCATTCAGAAGCATCTGCTATTCTACAATGTTATCTATCTAGCCAGCCATATACAGTATTATAGATATGTACAACATGTTCACTATGAGTTCCAGTGCCTACTGGCCCTCAACACAGAGCACCAGATTAAATCTCCACTCTAGTCCGCTCTCCTCCTCTGCTCTGCTCCTCTCCACTCCTCTCTTATCTCCTCTACTCTACTCCTCTCTTATCTACTCTACTCCTCTCTTATCTACTCTACTCCACTCCACTCCTCTCTTATCTACTCCTCTCTACTCTAGTCCTCTCTACTCCTCTCTGCTCTACTCTACTCGACTCCTATCTACTCGACTCCTATCTACTCGACTCGACTCCTCTACTCTTATCTACTCTTATCTACTCCTCTCTACTCCTCTCTACTCTACTCCTCTCTACTCTACTCCTCTCTACTCTACTCTACTCCTCTCTACTCTACTCGACTCCTATCTACTCGACTCCTATCTACTCGACTCGACTCCTCTACTCTTATCTACTCTTATCTACTCCTCTCTACTCTACTCCTCTCTACTCTACTCCTCTCTACTCTACTCTACTCCTCTCTACTCTACTCTACTCTACTCCTCTCTACTCTACTCTACTCTACTCCTCTTATCTACTCTACTCCACTCCACTCCTCTCGACTCCTCTCTACTCGACTCCTCTCTACTCGACTCCTCTCTACTCGACTCCTCTCTACTCGACTCCTCTACTCTCCTCTACTCTCATCGACTCGACTCCTCTACTCTCCTCTACTCTCCTCTACTCTCATCTACTCTCCTCTACTCTCATCTACTCTCCTCTACTCTCATCTACTCTACTCCTCTTATCTACTCTACTCCTCTTATCTACTCTACTCCTCTTATCTACTCTACTCCTCTTCTCTACTCTACTCCTCTTCTCTACTCTACTCCTCTTCTCTACTCTACTCCTCTTCTCTACTCTACTCCTCTTCTCTACTCTACTCCTCTTCTCCACTCTACTCTACTCCTCTCTTCTCTGCTGTACTCTACTCTCGCCTTTTCACCACAAGTGTGACTTCATTATTGGTATGATATTGTAATTTATATGTAGACCTCTAGCTTTCTGTATCTATTCTGTCTGTCTCTTTCTACAGTGTATTAAACTATGTCAGCTGATAAATGTGATATTTCCCATACCTCTTCATGTCATAGTATAGCATAACATAACACTACTACACGCTATAATGTGTGGTAGGGAGCAATAGTTCTATATATTTACAGTTAGCTGGTAGTAAAATACACAGATGCACACACGCTCGGACACACACACACGCACACGCTCGGACACACACACACACACACTCTCTCTCTATTCCTTTCAAGCCATGGACAATGCACGCTGGCAATCCAAAACAGGCTTACCTGATCAGCAGATTGGGCTGAAAGGCAAACGTGTAGATTGGTTGTTTTTGGCATCTAATGTGTAGAATGTATTCTTTGTAGGGCTGGGTAGAAATAATATTTACATGCCAAAAACTCTTTGTTTTGAATTAGACAATGGTAAGAATGATGAGAAGAAGCAGACAGAAACAAGCATTTAGAGAAAAGGAGAACAGAGGAATCTCTATAGAGAAGAACGAGACCTAGAAAGATCAAGCTTAATGTAAATACAACCCAAAATATTGTTATTTATCAATGAGTTTGTTTGATAAAAATGTGTGTTTTTAAGTTTACTTAAAAATACATTTAATTATTGTTTTGTAACAACGAACCTATGAATGAATACTTTCCTGTTTTGACAGATGCTGTCGGTGATTTGGCTGTTAAAACAAATAGTCAATAGTAAAGAAAAAAACTAAACGGCCAAAAATGTATCTTCACACCATTCCTTGAATAGTTCCTGTTACAAACGCTCAAAAAGAAAACTAAAAATATACATTTTACATCACTAGTAGTAGAAGTGCGCATGTGAGATTTGGTTCTGGGTGTCGAGATTAATCAGTAGTTCATGTCATTTTAAAATATACAGTAGAATCAAAACCAACCTATTGAAAGCAGAGGTTAAAAGTAGGTTAATGTTCCTCATGTACATCAATGTTTTGTTTCCTGACTTTAAAGTGTCCCTTTAAGCATTGCAGTCCAGTGAGTATCTGTTGAGAGTCTATGTACTGTGTCTGAAAAGGCTATTTATTCCCTATGTAGTGCACTAATTTTGGGAATAGGATGCCATTTCATACACTTTTTGTGCTGAGGCAGTGTGATGATGATGAGGCAAGGAGGGATGCGGTGAGCTAACTTGTGATGAAGCACCACAGGGAGCATATGCAATGTGCTGGCTCTGCTCTCACTGCTCACCCAGTCAATCTAGCCTACAGTCTATTCTGAGACAGACCCAGGTTAAAATAAGATTATTTTTATTTCAAAGAAGAGTTTGATTGGGCCTGCCTGGAACGCCGGAGACCAAGGTTTGCACTTTTGGGACTATTCTATTGGTTCCATTGTGCCAGGCAATCTCAATCAAGCACAGCTTGAAGTATTTGAGATAGTATTCACCCTATTTGAACCCAGGTCTGACTGCAAGCCAAACGGTTACTGTTCAGTGCATCCCCAGGGAGATGGGATAGAGAAAGTGGGATTGTCTCTGGCTTGGCAGAAAGACAGTGGGTCTGAACGAGAGGTTTGAGTGAGCCCAGCTCCCTGTAGTTTGCTGTTACAGATACACTCAGGACAAAAACATTTCTTTTTAGAAATCTATTTTCATATGGGAATGAGAAAATTAAGTAATATGCCAGTTATTCTATCACGACTATGGTTTGCGTCACAAATGGCTCCCTATATAGTGCACTACTTATGACCAGAGCCCTATGTGTTCAGAGAAATAACCATATGCCCTGGTCAAAAGTGCACTATATGGGGAATAGGGCGCCAATAGAGCTGCTAACCATCTGTGTTTATCATGGTGTGATTTCAGGACAAATGTTTGCTTTGAATGAGTGAACTACTGAACACACAGATACTCAGTCTACTGCCTGCCAGCCTGCCTGCCTTTCTATATATCTATCTGGCTCTGCTTTGCTTCCTACGTGGTCAGTGAGGAGATCGTCTAAGCCAGGCTTAGCGCTAGTGTTTGCTTTTTCCCTTTCCTGTTTTTTATACTTACAACATAAAATCAAATAAAAAAAGAAAGTGATTAAGAATTGTATATAGAGGAGAATGACAGCAACAGCTTCTTTTAGGACATGACATTCATGGATTTATATTCATGATGGAGGGAGGGGAGGGACACTGTGTATTTCACTGCCTGAGGGGAGACAGAGTGCCTCTGTGTGCTTTGTTTGGGGTGCAACACTAGTAAAATGGTTTTGGGGGACAGGAAGGTACAGTAGTGTATTCATACCCTGGTCCCAGATCTGTTTGGGGTGCAACACTAGTAAAATGGATTTGGGGGACAGGAAGGTACAGTCGTGTATTCATACCCTGGTCCCAGATCTGTTTGGCTTGTATAGCAAACTCCTATGGTTGTTGTCATGCTAAAGTTGTAGGAGTTGTCAAGACAGCACAAACCGATCTGGGACTGGGCTAGTGTGCTCGTGCCATTGGTTGAGACTGAAGTGAAGTGGGTTGGGATCACTGTATGGAGGGGGTCTTGTACTGTATGTTATGATCCCAATGACAATGTAACTAACTGCATTATGAATCAGCTACTTGTAACTAAATATGTGATTGATTAAATAAATAAAGAACTTGGAACAATCTGAACCAAAAGAGGCATCATCGGGTTGTGTCATCATTTAAATGACTCATAGCATCCATGTCTAAAGATGGTAACATGCATGTTTATCTTCAAAAGATAAGCCAAATTAGATAATGACCACTACACATGAAACATAAAAGAACAGCTAGATAGTCATTTTATACCTAAAATACAGCCCCTGAGAGAATAAGTTGCAGAACACTGCAACATTTGACCTAGTAACTAAATCTTAGGGATAAAAGACATGAAAACATGTGCCAATAAACTTGATTTTATTGTTGTGTTGTGCCTATTGTCTGAATCTGAGATCCTGTAATGTGCGGTGAGTCTGTGCTGGTGATCCCCCAGCGTGAGCTGCTGCTGAACTGGGTGGTTCTGGGCTGTGGGTCGGCTGGTGTACAGCTGCTTGGCCAGGTACCGCTGACTGGTGGAGACTACTTGGCTACACTGTCACAGACTGTTTTTACATTAAAACAGTCCCTCTTTTTATGTGAAAACTGGAACTTTCAATTCTTTCACCATGTACGGTATCGCTTTATACTTTGACAGTAACGTGTTTGTGTGTCTCTGTTGTGAATGGTTATGTGGTAAGATATCTCTCACCAAGTATCTGTAAAGAAAGAATGTAATGAGTGAAGTGTCTCAGTGTGGTTGTGTTCTATGATTACCATTTGTGCTGCTCTCTGGCCAGCCGTTTGTCGTATAGGTCCATCTCCATCCTCTCCTCCTTCTGCAGCTCCATTGCTTTCCTCTCCTCCTCTCCTCCTCTCTGTTCTGCTCCGTGCGCTGGAAGTCCCAGGCAGCGGCTCTCTGCTTTTCAATCTCCCTTAGTCTCCAAAATGTAATCTGGGAAAACAGGAGAAATATAAGAAAGGATGAAGATCCAAGGAGTGGTTCATGATGAGATTGCTTCTGTAGATGAATCAACAATGATGATTGTTTTCTCTCTATGTTTGTGAGATAGACACATCTTATTTCTATGATCACAACAACTTATTTTACTATATACAGTCGTGGCCAAACTTTTTGAGAATGACACAAATATACATTTTCTGCTGCCTCAGTTTGTATGATGGCAATTTGCATATACTCCAGAATGTTATGAAGAATGATCAGATGAATTGCAATTAATTGCAAAGTCCCTCTTTGCCATGCAAATGAACTGAATCCCCAAAGAACTTTGACTGCATTTCAGCCCTGCCACAAAAGGACCAGCTGACATCATGTCAGTGATTCTCTCGTTAACACAGGTGTGAGTGTTGACGAGGACACGGCTGGAGATCACTCTGTCATGCTGATTGAGTTCGAATAACAGACTGGAAGCTTCAAAAGGAGGGTGGTGCTTGGAATCATTGTTCTTCCTCTGTCAATCATTGTTACCTGCAAGAAAACACGTGCCGTCATCATTGCTTTGCACAAAAAAGGCTTCACAGGCAAGGATATTGCTGCCAGTAAGATTGCACCTAAATCAAACATTTATCGGATCATCAAGAACTTCAAGGAGAGCGGTTCAATTGTTGTGAAGAAGGCTTCATGGCGCCCAAGAAAGTCCAGCAAGCGCCAGGACCGTCTCCTAAAGTTGATTCAGCTGCGGGATCGGGGCACCACCAGTACAGAGCTTGCTCAGGAATGGCAGCAGGCAGGTGTGAGTGCATCTGCACGCACAGTGAGGCGAAGACTTTTGGAGGATGGCCTGGTGTCAAGAAGGGCAGCAAAGAAGCCACTTCCCTCCAGGAAAAGTTTAGTTTAGTTTATTAATTCGACCATTTTAAAAAACAAGCACACATAAAACTTAAGGAAAAACATAATGGACAGACTGATATTCTGCAAAAGGTACAGGGATTGGACTGCTGAGGACTGGGGTAAAGTCATTTTCTCGGATGAATCCCCTTTCCGATTGTTGGGGGCATCCGGAAAAAAGCTTGTCCGGAGAAGACAAGGTGAGCGCTACCATCAGTCCTGTGTCATGCCAACAGTAAAGCATCCTGAGACCATTCATGTGCGGGGTTGCTTCTCAGCCAAGGGAGTGGGCTCACTCACAATTTTGCCTAAGAACACAGCCATGAATAAAGAATGGTACCAACACATCCTCTGAGAGCAACTTCTCCCAACCATCCAGGAACAGTTTGGTGATGAACAATGCCTTTTCCAGCATGATGGAGCACCTTGCATGATGGAGCACCAAAACATCAATATTTTGGGTCCATGGCCAGGAAACTCCCCAGACCTTTATCCTATTGAGAACTTGCGGTCAGTCCTCAAGAGGCGGGTTGACAAACAAAAACCCACAAATTCGGACAAACTCCAAGCATTGATTATGCAAGAATGGGCTGCCATCAGTCAGGATGTTCCAACTTCATGTCAATAAAAGCCTTTGACACTTATGAAATGCTTGTAATTATACTTCAGTATTCCATAGTAACATCTGACAAAAATATCTAAAGACACTGAAGCAGCAAACTTTGTGGAAATTAATATTTGTGTAATTCTCAAAACTTTTGGCCACGACTGTACAGTTGAAGTCGGAAGTTTACATACACCTTAGCCAAATACATTTAAACACAGTTTTTCACAATTCCTGACTTTTAATCCAAGTAAAAATGTCCTGTCTTAGGTCAGTTAGGATCACCACTTTATTTTAAGAATGTGAAATGTCAGAATAATAGTAGAGAGATTTATTTATTTCAGCTTTTATTTCTTTCATCACATTCCCAGTGGGTCAGAAGTTTACATACACTCAATTAGTATTTGGTAGCATTGCCTTTAAATTGTTTAACTTGGGTCAAACATTTCAGGTAGCCTTCCACAAGCTTCCCACTATAAATTGGGTGAATTTTGGCCCATTCCTCCTGACAGAGCTGGTGTAACTGAGTCAGGTTTGTAGGCCTCCTTGCTCGCACACACTTTTTCAGTTCTGCTCACAAATTTTGGATAGGATTGAGGTCAGAGCTTTGTGATGGCCACTCCAATACCTGGACTTTGTTGTCCGTTAGCCATTTTGCCACAACTGTGGAAGTATGCTTGGGGTCATTGTCCATTTGGAAGACCCATATGCGACCAAGCTTTAACTTCCTGACTGATGTCTTGAGATGTTGCTTCAATAAATCCACATAATTGTCCTTCCTCATGATGCCATCTATTTTGTGAAGTGCACCTGTCCCTCCTGCAGCAAAGCACCCCCACAACATGATGCTGCCACCCCTGTGCTTCACGGTTGGGATGGTGTTCTTCGGCTTGCAAACATCCCCCTTTTTCCTCCAAACATAACAATGGTCATTATGGCCAAACAGTTCTATTTTTGTTTCATCAGACCAGAGGACATTTCTCCAAAAAGTACCATCTTTGTCCCCATGTGCAGTTGAAAACCATAGTCTGGCTTTTTTTATGGCGGTTTTAGAGCAGTGGCTTCTTCCTTGCTGAGCAACCTTTCAGGTTATGTCGATATATGACTCGTTTTACTGTGGATATAGATACTTTTGTACCCGTTTCCTCCAGCATCTTCACAAGGTCCTTTGCTGTTGTTCTGGGATTGATTTGCACTTTTCACACCACAGTACATTCAACTCTAGGAGACAGAACGCGTCTCGTTCCTGAGCGGAATGACGACTGCGTGGTCCCATGGTGTTTATACTTGCGTACTATTGTTTGTGCAGATGAACGTGGTACCTTCAGGCTTTTGGATATTGCTCCCAAGGATGAACCAGACTTGTGGAGGTCTACAATATTTTTTCTGGTGTTTTGGCTGATTTCTTTTGATTTTCCCATGATGTCAAGCAAAGAGGCACTGAGTTTGAAGGTAGGCCTTGAAATACATCCACAGGTACACCTCCAATTGACTCAAATGATGTCAATTAGCCCATCAGAAGCTTCTAAAGCCATGACATCATTTTCGCAAATTTTCCAAGCTGTTTAAAGGCAGTCAACTTAGTGTATGTAAACTTCTGACCCACTGGAATTGTGATACAGTGAGTTATAAGTTAAATAATCTGTCTGTAAACAATTGTTGGAAAAATTACTTGTGTCATGCACAAAGTAGATGTCCTAACCGACTTGCCAAAACTGTAGTTTGTTAACAAGAAATTTGTGGAGTGGTTGAAAAACGAGTTTTAATGACTCCAACCTAAGTGTATGTAAACTTCCGACATCAACTGTAGATATATATACACACACACACATATATATATCCTTGAATGAATAGGTGTGAGTACCTTCTCCTACTGAATGAGTACCTACTGATTCAAGGGTTTTTCTTTATTTTTACTATTTTCTACATAATAGTGAAGACATCACAACTATTAAATAACACATATGGAATCTTGTAGTAACCAAAAAAGTGCTAAACAAGTCTAAATATATTTTATATTTGAGATTCTTCAAAGTAGCCACCAATTGCCTTGATGACAGCTTTGCACAGTCTTGGAATTTTCTCAACCAGCCAGGTTAACATGTTCTCTTCTCCCTTACTATTCGGGGTAATGTGTAGTCTTACTTTAGATTTGTCATTACGAGCAATTTTTACCTCGAGGAAGGGTCAACCATAGACTCAATTAGCCTCGTAACCAGACAGACTGCTCTGATACTTCATATCAATGAAACAGAATGTCAGCTCACAAGATCAGGCTGGTTGAACCTCCTAAGTCAAGAGACTACCTGTTAAAATGGCTCTGGAGATATCTGTCTGTACCACAATGTCTGTGTCTGTAGTGCAGCGAAGCTACTATGCATAATGGGTAATTAACAGAAACCACATCATTGACATGAAAAAACAGCGTGACCATAAGCATTTATATTGATGCTTCCCACTGGGATGAATCTATTCATACCAAGTCAGTCAGGCAAATGAGACGAGGGGAAAAGCTTTTATAAAAGGAGACTCACTCTGCACACGCATAATGTGTCTGTGTGTGTTGTCGCGTCTAATGTGCTCGTTATCTCTCCTGAGTGAGTGTGTACGCATCATTTAATTTCTTCAATTCGTTTTGTAATTAACATTTTTTTAAACCTGTGTGTACTCACCATGTCACGGCTCACAGTCTCACCAGACTGGCTTCCTGATCTGCATCCTTGGCTGGTGTGTGTGTGTTACAGTGTATGTGTGTGTTTTTGTGGTGTGTGTGTGCGTGCGTGCAAATAGAAAAAACATGTTGACTCCCCCTACTTGTAGAGAAACACCAACGCCATCCTCCTCTTTCATGTTGCCAAAACTGTCTATCACTCTGTGATACAGTACACACTTTTAGTTTTTGTAGTCCTAGGCTACCTGGCTAAAATGCTTGCTCACGAGCCTAACTTCCTTTCATGGGCAACGATTAGTCAGCTAGTTAACATTAGTCTACTACATCTAGCTACATGTTGAACTTCCATCCTCTCAGGCCAGGTGCACAATGTATGAATTTATGGTTGGATCAGAATCGCTGTTGTAATCATTGGCCAGTACAGAGAATTAAGTAAAACCACATCTCCATACAATTTTAGGAAAGGAACAATTTTAGCTAGCTAGCTAGCCACCAGAGGACAACAACACAACGAGATGCAACAATTACAAATTTTCTGTCAATAATGACGTTTGGCTTGATGTGATGTGATTGGTGTGAAGCCAAATCCAAACTGGCTTCCCTTGAAACTTTTTTTTGTGCGCCAGGACCATTCACAGTGGAGTTCACTCAGTTTAGCTCAATGCAGATTGCCTATTATTTTATTTTTAAAAATGATCAAGGGAGGCCAAATGCTCTCTGGCTTTGCTTGCATTCAATGCTACGGGGACAACAATGTCAAACTCTTTCTGACCAGAAATGATCAGGTAGATAGGCTACACATACTGAGACAGAGGGGCGCTGTTTCATTTGCTTGGATGCTTTCTCCGGTCAGATACACTACATGGCCAAAGTATGTGGATACCTGCTCATTGAACATCTCATTCCAAAATCATGGGCATTAATATGGAATTGGTCCCCCCTTTGCTGCTATAACAGCCTCCACTCTTCTGAGAAGGCTTTCCACTAGATGTTGGAACCTTGCTGCAGGGACTTGCATCCATTCAGCCACTGATGTTGGCCGATTAGGCCTTGCTCGCAGTCGGCGTTCCAATTCATCCCAAAGGTGTTTGATTGGGTTGAGGTCAGGGCTCTGTGCAGGCCAGTCAAGTTCTTCCACAAAGATCGGAATTGCGCATGGTGATCTTAGGCTTGCGTGCGGCTGCTTGGCCATAGAAACCCATTTCATGAAACTCCCGATGAACATTTGCAGCTGAGCCATTGTTGCTACTAGGCGTTTCCACTTCACAATAACAGCATTTACAGTTGATTGGGGCAGCTCTAGCAGGGCATACATTTTACAAACTGACTTGTTGGAAAGGTGGCATCCTATGACGTGCCACGTTGAAAGTCACTGAGCTCTTTAGTAGAGGCCATTCTACTGCCAATATTTGTCTATGGAGATTGTATGGCTGTGTGCTCAATTTAATACACCTGTCAGCAACGGGTGTGGCTGAAATAGCCAAATTCATTAACTTGGAGGGGTGTCCATATCCTTTGGCTGTGTAGTGTACATTTAGCCTCTTGTGAATTGAAGGAAATGTGTTTGTATTTTTCTTTTTTTCTTGGTCAATTTTTTGGGGAAGCCTGGCTTCCCTTGGCATCCATGAATACACCCCACTGTCTGTCTATATCTTGCCCTCTGTTGCTTACCGATGACCTTCTCTCATTGACCCTCCATCTCCTCCAGTTCTCTTCTCTCCAATGCTTGAAGATCCGAGCCTGGAGCGCAGCCTCCGTGGCCAGTCGGCGTTCCACTGCCACATTGGAAAGGTTGTCCACCGGCAAATCAACTTTATACATTCTCCCTATAGTTTTGAACGGGGCTGTAGTTGGCTGAAAAGTTAAACAAAACAGATATTTGGTTGCTTTGGCATTTAAACCTTCTAAAATGATTGCGGTCTGATATCAATTTCACTGTAATAATTGTATCAGTCAGTGTACTGGCATTCGAAATAAACATTTACGCTTGAAGTTTTTTATGGCATTTTGATAAATCGTAGCAGCAAGATCTCGCGAGAAGTCGTTCCCTTACGCGCGCTCAGTGGTCTCCAATCCTGCAGGAGGACTGGAAAATGGCGCATTGTTGTTGCAAGGTAATCGCGTTAGTTAGCCTAGCACACAGTTCGATAATGTAACTTTTGATTATTTTATAACAAATATTTACAATTTGCGTGCATGGTACGAGTTCAATCGCTAGCTAGCATTAGCTTCTATCACAACAACACAGATTCTTTGTTTTCGCACAAGCGATCTGATCATAATGGGTTATTTGAAGCTAATAGAGATCGAAAACTTCAAATCTTACAAGGGCCGACAAATCATCGGCCCATTTCACAAGTTCACTGCGATAATTGGGCCCAATGGATCCGGTAAGTTATGGTCAATATTGCAAGTATTCTATCTAGCTAATGCTTATTTTAGCGTTACTGCACTGCTGGTAGGTAACGTTACTAGTTTATCCGGGTTGACTATTTGCTACATTTGTTTCAAGCTGCAACGCTTTAATACTTTGTTGACAATGACAGCAATGTACATGCATATGAACCGTTGCATTTGAATGAATATTAGCTATAACTGTAGTTAGCCAATGTTTAGCTGGATAGCTATCAATGGCCAACTTCGTTTTGCATGGCCAGGTGCACTGGAGAGTTCTTGGACCAATGAAATGGTGTAAATTGTGTAAACTCTGCCCACCCGGTGCACAGGGACATGCAAAACGAACGCGCCCTACACATTCCTTCCCTGACGGTCACCCAGTCAGTAGGAACAAATATATGAGATCTCACATGCATAAACATTAGAGCAGCACTTTTATTATGTAGTCTTAACCTAGCCAGCTAGTTACGTCCTTTTCCAAATCAACCATATTTGCACGACTTGAATAGATTATTCACTGACTCCATTCATATTCTCTACCTCCCAGGCAAGTCCAACCTCATGGATGCCATCAGCTTTGTGCTTGCTGAGAAGACCAGTAACCTGCGTGTGAAGACTCTGAAGGACCTGATCCACGGAGCTCCAGTGGGGAAACCAGCAGCCAACAGAGCGTTTGTGAGCATGGTGTACCATGAGGACAGTGGAGAAGAGCGCACCTTCACTAGAATCATCATTGGTAAGCCACGGCGTTCCCCACTGACTTTCTCAACACAGATCCATTGGTAGAGAGAAACTGTGTGGTTAATGACACCTAACTCAATTTCGTCTGGTCCTCTTTGAAGATGTTTATATATCTGATGGCGCAAACAAGGTTGATATGCAAACCCCCCCCGAAAATATACTGTAGATAAAAGTAAGGATCTGCGTCAGTCTGCATAACAACCATCTTCCATGTTGTCTGTGTGTGTCAGGCTCCTCCCCAGAGTACCGAATCAACAGTACGGTGGGGGGGTCTGGCAGAGTACAGTGAAGAGCTTAGGACACGCACAGTAATGCATATAATAATAGTTTTACCCGTTTTTATGCACGTCTTAGGCTCGTCGTCAGAGTACCGAATCAACAGTAAGGTGGTGAATCTGGCAGAGTACAGCGAGGAGCTGGAGAAACTAGGCATCCTCATCAAGGCCAGGAACTTCCTCGTCTTCCAGGTGAGATAACTCACACAGGGCTCCCAAGTGGTGCAGCGGTCTAAGGCACTGCATCTCAGTGCAAGATGCGTCACTACAGACCCTGGTTCGATTCCAGGCTGTATCACAACCGGCCGTGATTGGGAGTCCCATAGGGCGGCGCACAATTGACCCAGCGTCGTCAATAAATAAATATGTAAATAGGATTTTGTTCTTAACTGACTTGCCTAGTTGTTAAATAAAATAAACACACACACATACTAATATAGTCACAAGCAAACAAATTGTATAAATGAACACAAGCATTTTCTTGATCTTTGTTCACAATATATCACGCACATGCAAACGATTTACATAATTAAGCAGAATGTGTGTAGAGTTTTCTTATAACTGAATTAAAACTCTAGAGACCATCTGTCCATGGACCTCTCTTAACCTATGTATGACAGTGTTAGTAACCTTTGACCTCTATGTATTCCCCAATCAGGGTGCTGTGGAGTCCATAGCCATGAAGAACCCTAAGGAGCGTACGGCTCTGTTTGAGGAGATCTCCCGGTCTGGGGAGTTGGCTCAGGAGTACGACCGCAGGAAGAAGGAGATGGTGACGGCTGAGGAGGACACACAGTTCAACTACCACCGCAAGAAAAACATCGCTGCGGAACGCAAAGAGGCCAAGCAGGAGAAAGAGGAGGTATGGAGGACACATCCTGTCTGGTGGCACCACATCCTGCTCTTTCCCTCTCCCCGTCACTCACGTTTTAATCTTCTGGTGGAAGTTCATACTGGGACTTTGAGAGTGAGATTGTTAGACTGACATACTCTTATCCCTTCCTCCATACATATAGTCCTTTGTTGTGGTTCTTATGACACACATTTTGTCACTATCGTCTGACATTGATGAAGACCAGTTGGTCAAAATGTTAGCCCTGTGAAATGGAATAAACATTTTCCTGTTTTTCACCTGAAAAAGGAAGTGCGGGACTTGTTTTTTTCCTTCAATACACACACACACACACACACACATTCACTTTCTGCCTCCTCCTCTCTAGGCTGAGCGTTACCAGCGTCTGAAGGACGAGGTGGTGAAAGCCCACGTCCAGATGCAGCTGTTCAAACTGTATCACAATGATGCTGAGATCGAGAAGCTGAACCGCGATCTGTCTCAACACAACAAGGGCATTGACAAGGACCGCAAGAAGATGGACCACGTGGAGGAGGAACTGAAGGAGAAGAAGAAAGAGCTGGGGAGGATGATGAGAGACCAACAGACTGTGGAGAAAGAGATCAAGTAAGTGGGGATGATGGATGGAGGGAGGGAGAAAGAGCTGGGGAGGTGATGAGAGACCAGCGAGTAGGGAGCGAGGGTGGGAGTGAGCGAGGGAAAGGAGGGATAGCTCGTAAGGAAGGAGCCTAAGAAATTGTGGAGATTTGATAGGCCAGGGGAAATAGTTGCCATTTTGGAAGTTAAAGAGGGAATATCGTACCCCCCCTTACAGGGAGAAGGACGCTGAGCTGAACCAAAAGCGACCCCAGTACATCAAGGCCAAAGAAAACACCTCCCACAAGATCAAAAAACTAGAAGCAGCCAAGAAGTCCCTCCAGAACGCCCAGAAGCTGTACAAGAAGAGGAAGGGGGACATGGATGAGTTGGAGAAAGAACAGGGGGCCGTGGAGATGGCCCGGCAGGAGTTCGACGACCGAATGGAGGAGGAGGCCCAGAGTCAGGGACAGGACCTCACACTGGAGGAAAATCAGGTTTGAGACAGGGAGCCTATGAAGAGTCATAAGGATTGTGGTGACTTTACTTTCATTAAGCCGATGACTATTATTTATTTAATAAACTATGTTTAATTGTTACCTGATTTTTAAATGAATCATGTAACATTTAACTCATTAGGATCTGGGGCACCACGAGAGCAGTTGTTTAAAGAGTTACCATCCCCTGAATTAATCTCTAAAGGTCTTTACCTATAACATCCATAAAACAGTCAACATATTAATCATAACCTCTTATCATATCATCATTCTGAACAATCGTAACCACATGCATCTGCAAAAACCTCAGCCGTACTCATGATTCAGTACTACACAAATTGGTTGAATGAATTATTTACTAGCTAACTAAATAATAACACAGAATAAACATACATACTTAATACATGAGAAAAAAGTCCCTAACAGACTGACAACATATGGCGGCTTGTTACATAGAAAATTAAGAGAGGGGTACAATTTAGAACTATCCTCAAAGTAATCATATACTTTGCACACGAACCGCCGCCTTTTTGGAATAAGAGATAATAAATGTACTTACGCTATGTGTGAATGCCTTCGTTCACCGTTTATCTCGGTCGGAACCAGCCCTCCTTAGGAAGGTTGTTGGCCTTTCAGCGGCAAGCTTTTATGGCTCTGATTGCCCGAAATGGGTCTCCCTTTTCCCGTCTTGTACTGTTGTTCACTCTGGAAGATAGCTAGCCAGCCGTGTCAACGGTTCCCATTGCTGATAAGCGTTTTAGGATACGGTGATTTGAAGAGTAGTACAGTAGGATGATTTGAAGAGTTAGATTTTCTAGATATTTGACTCAAGACAGCTAATCAGCCGTACCAGTGATTGTCCGAGAGGGGAGTTTTCTCCTCTCTCCACCTCGTGTTGATAGTCAAAGTTTTAACCACTTTACACGCACACAGCTGCAGCCTGGCAATGTTCTGGTCTAGTCTGGGAGGTGAGTTGAGTTGATTTCATTCACCTCGTGTTGAGGTTCAAAGTTCCAACCATTTAAAATGTTTCCTGGTCTAATGTTGATTTCTGTTACCAAGCCTTTTATGCACTCTGGCCGAAGGGTACGGTTCCGTCAGTCTGACCTCAGTCAGGGCGTGGGTACTTACTATGTACAGTTTATAGCAGATAGATTCTCTTGTACCTTCTAAAATCACATTTCTATCTTAACAAATACGTTCATCTTTTTTCATATTTAACATACAACGTTAAGGATGGAGACTTCATACCTGTAGTGTAAATACTTTTCAAGTTACAGTATTTCCTTTATAACCTTTTTAATGACATCACAAAATAAAAACCAATATGACATTAGTTTATCTCTGACCATTCCCCATGTTCTTATGTTAGAAACATTGTTCCAGTATTCTTTTTTAACAAAGAACATTCCTTGGTGGATTTTACTGGAGGAGAAAAGAGAGGGCCCTCTTTATGACAGGGTGTGAGCTGTCAACCCCCACCAGCTCCCTCCTCCCCTCTTCTGTGGGTGAGAGCGGTCTGGTTACTGTCAACCATTGCCAAGCTGATCTGACCCGTTGGACCCTCACAGAACAGTCATTATGACAGTCATTAGCTTCATTATAATCTATGAATGGTCATTAGGAGAGAAGCATGGAGGAGGTGGCCCAGAGCCAGGGACAGGATCTGGTGTATTTTAGTTTTTTTAGGTTAGAGCCTATGTAGTCTATGGAGGGTCATAATGGTGTTGGGGTTATAGTGACTTATGTAGGGTCAGATGGCTCGACAGGAGTTTGACGACTGCATGAAGGAGGCAGAGAGCCAGGACCTCACACTAGCGGAAAACCATGTGTTATGAAGGTTGCTGGTTCAAATCCCAGGTTGGCCAGACTTACGATCACGCCAATAAATATGTAGGTCAACTAAGCAATAATGCCCGAGGAGGTGTGGTATATGGCCAATATACCTATGGCTATGGGCTGTTCTTATGCACGACGCAACACAGAGTGCCTGGGTACAGCCCTTTGCCATGGTATGTTGGCCATATTTCACAAACCCCCGAGGTGCCTCATTGCTATTATTAACTGGTTGCCAACAGTAAAAATAACTATTTTTTCATACCTGTGGTATACGGTCTGATATACCACAGCTTTCAGCCAATCAGCATTCTGGTTCCCCCGCACAGCTAGCTAACGGTAACCCCTGTATATAGCCTCGCTATTATTATTTTACTGCTGCTCTTTAATTATTTGTTACTTTTATTTCTTATTTATTTGAGGTATTTTTCTTAACTGCATTGTTGGTTAAGGGCTTGTAAGTAAGCATTTCACTGTAAGGTCTACACCTGTTGTATTTGGCGCATGTCACAAATAACATTTGATTTGAATTGAACCATCCAGTAATATCTACTACTCTCCACCTCTTCCCCCTCCTTCCCTCCCCAGGTGAAGGTGTACCACCGTCTGAAAGAGGAGGCCAGTAAGCGGGCGGCCACTCTTGCCCAGGAGCTGGAGAAGTTCAACAGAGACCAGAAGGCAGATCAGGATCGCCTTGACCTGGAAGAGAGGAAGAAAGTGGAGACTGAGGTAAAGGATGCTGATACAGAATAAAGGGTTGTGCTCATTGGGGTACCCAACGGAAAAGTTGAAGGAGTGACCAAAGAGAGAGAAACGTTATTCAAATGTTCATCTGCAGGCAAAGATCAAGCAGAAGATCCGTGAGATAGAGGAGAACCAGAAGCGTATTGAGAAGCTGGAGGACTACATTACCACCAGCAAGCAGTCTCTGGATGAACAGAAGAGAATGGAGGAGGAGCTGACTGAGCAGGTGGAGGGGGCAAAGAACAGGATCGACGAGATCAACCTAGAACTCAATCAGGTACTGGGACGCTATCTGTCAATCATTCAATCAGTCATTGATTGATACTGAAACACGTTGGGAAAGACGAAACATGTTGTGTTGACATTACATGATAGCTGTATCACAAATGCCAATCTGGGGAAAAAACTGAATCTTATCATTTCAGTTTTGCTGTTATGGATTTTCCTGCAAATGGCAAGTCCCTGGATCCTGTCATATACATGGTTTGGGCTGAGGACATTAAGAGATTTGATTGACAGCCTGTCTCTCTGTGTCTGTTCCCTAGGTGATGGAGCAGCTAGGAGACGCCAGGATCGACAGACAGGAGAACAGCAGGCAGGCACGCAAAGCAGAGATCATGGACAGCATCAAGAGACTGTACCCCGGATCTGTGGTAAGACCTGGAGGCTAGCATAGGATAACGACAGAGTTGTCTGTAGAGGCTAGGGGTCAGAGGCTAGCATAGGGTAACGACAGAGTTGTCTGTAGAGGCTAGGGGTCAGAGGCTAGCATAGGGTAACGACAGAGTTGTCTGTAGAGGCTAGGAGTCAGAGGCTAGCATAGGATAACGACAGAGTTGTCTGTAGAGGCTAGGGGTCAGAGGCTAGCATAGGATAACAACAGAGTTGTCTGTAGAGGCTAGGGGTCAGAGGCTAGCATAGGGTAATGACAGAGTTGTCTGTAGAGGCTAGGGGTCAGAGGCTAGCATAGGGTAATGACAGAGTTGTCTGTAGAGGCTAGGGGTCAGAGGCTAGCATAGGATAACGACAGAGTTGTCTGTAGAGGCTAGGGGTCAGAGGCTAGCATAGGATAACGACAGAGTTGTCTGTAGAGGCTAGGGGTCAGAGGCTAGCATAGGGTAACGACAGAGTTGTCTGTAGAGGCTAGGGGTCAGAGGCTAGCATAGGGTAATGACAGAGTTGTCTGTAGAGGCTAGGGGTCAGAGGCTAGCATAGGATAACGACAGAGTTGTCTGTAGAGGCTAGGGGTCAGAGGCTAGCATAGGATAACGACAGAGTTGTCTGTAGAGGCTAGGGGTCAGAGGCTAGCATAGGGTAATGACAGAGTTGTCTGTAGAGGCTAGGGGTCAGAGGCTAGCATAGGGTAACGACAGAGTTGTCTGTAGAGGCTAGGGGTCAGAGGCTAGCATAGGATAACGACAGAGTTGTCTGTAGAGGCTAGGGGTCAGAGGCTAGCATAGGGTAACGACAGAGTTGTCTGTAGAGGCTAGGGGTCAGAGGCTAGCATAGGGTAACGACAGAGTTGTCTGTAGAGGCTAGGGGTCAGAGGCTAGCATAGGATAACGACAGAGTTGTCTGTAGAGGCTAGGGGTCAGAGGCTAGCATAGGATAATGACAGAGTTGTCTGTAGAGGCTAGGGGTCAGAGGCTAGCATAGGGTAATGACAGAGTTGTCTGTAGAGGCTAGGGGTCAGAGGCTAGCATAGGGTAACGACAGAGTTGTCTGTAGAGGCTAGGGGTCAGAGGCTAGCATAGGGTAATGACAGAGTTGTCTGTAGAGGCTAGGGGTCAGAGGCTAGCATAGGGTAACGACAGAGTTGTCTGTAGAGGCTAGGGGTCAGAGGCTAGCATAGGGTAATGACAGAGTTGTCTGTAGAGGCTAGGGGTCAGAGGCTAGCATAGGATAATGACAGAGTTGTCTGTAGAGGCTAGGGGTCAGAGGCTAGCATAGGGTAACGACAGAGTTGTCTGTAGAGGCTAGGGGTCAGAGGCTAGCATAGGGTAATGACAGAGTTGTCTGTAGAGGCTAGGGGTCAGAGGCTAGCATAGGGTAACGACAGAGTTGTCTGTAGAGGCTAGGGGTCAGAGGCTAGCATAGGGTAACGACAGAGTTGTCTGTAGAGGCTAGGGGTCAGAGGCTAGCATAGGGTAATGACAGAGTTGTCTGTAGAGGCTAGGGGTCAGAGGCTAGCATAGGATAACGACAGAGTTGTCTGTAGAGGCTAGGGGTCAGAGGCTAGCATAGGATAACGACAGAGTTGTCTGTAGAGGCTAGGGGTCAGAGGCTAGCATAGGGTAATGACAGAGTTGTCTGTAGAGGCTAGGGGTCAGAGGCTAGCATAGGGTAACGACAGAGTTGTCTGTAGAGGCTAGGGGTCAGAGGCTAGCATAGGGTAATGACAGAGTTGTCTGTAGAGGCTAGGGGTCAGAGGCTAGCATAGGATAATGACAGAGTTGTCTGTAGAGGCTAGGGGTCAGAGGCTAGCATAGGGTAACGACAGAGTTGTCTGTAGAGGCTAGGGGTCAGAGGCTAGCATAGGGTAATGACAGAGTTGTCTGTAGAGGCTAGGGGTCAGAGGCTAGCATAGGGTAACGACAGAGTTGTCTGTAGAGGCTAGGGGTCAGAGGCTAGCATAGGGTAACGACAGAGTTGTCTGTAGAGGCTAGGGGTCAGAGGCTAGCATAGGATAACGACAGAGTTGTCTGTAGAGGCTAGGGGTCAGAGGCTAGCATAGGATAATGACAGAGTTGTCTGTAGAGGCTAGGGGTCAGAGGCTAGCATAGGATAACGACAGAGTTGTCTGTAGAGGCTAGGGGTCAGAGGCTAGCATACCGTTCCCTGTAAAGGCTAGAGGCTACCAGACAGCAGAGATCATGGAGAGCATGAAGAAACTCTACCGCAGATCTGTGGTGGGACTGGGGACTGGATGCTGGCACAGGACAACCACAGAGTTCACTTTCTATGCCTGTCAATGTCAATCAATCACATTTATTTTATAAAGCCCTTTTTATATCACCAGTTGTCACAAAGTGCTTATACAGAAACCCAGCCTAAAAGAGGAAGCAATGCAGATGTAGAAGCACAGTGGCTAGGAAAAACAGGCCATTACTCTGTGCCGGGTGGAGATTATAAGAGTACATGGCCAATAAGGCCAGATCATTCTTCAAGATGTTCAAACGTTCATAGATGACCAGCAGGGTCAAATAATAATCACAGTGGTTGTAGAGGGTGCAACAGGTCAGTACCTCAGGAGTAAATGTCAGTAGGCTTTTCTTAGCTGAGTATTCAGAGGTGGAGACAACTGGTCCGGTAGAAAGATGGTCTCTCTCTGTTTTACTCTCCTCACACCTGTTCTCTGTTCTTGTGTTCTAGGCACGTTTCTTCTCTTGGAATATTGATAATATATGCCATTTAGCAGACGCTTTTACCAAAAGTGATTTCCAGTCATGCATGCGAAGCGCCATGCTCTACTAACTGAGTCATCAGAACATTGATGTCATCGTGAAATGGTTTTTACATATTCCAAAGCTCACGTTCTCTCCCCACGCCCTCCTTCCAGTACGGCCGTCTGATCGACCTGTGTCAGCCCACTCAGAAGAAGTTTCAGATCGCTGTGACCAAGGTGCTGGGCAAGAACATGGACGCCATTATCGTGGACTCAGAGAAGACCGGTAGAGACTGTATCCAGTACATCAAAGAGCAGAGAGGAGAGCCGGAGACCTTCCTGCCACTCGACTATTTGGAGGTAAAACACTGGGGAAAACTACGGTTAATGGGACTGGTCGCACTTATATAGGGTGGAACCCTAACAGTTACCTCAGTCTTTACTGTCCGGGTCTCTCTGTGGTTGTGTCAGTCTTTACTGTCCGGGTCTCTCTGTGGTTGTGTCAGTCTTTACTTTCCGGGTCTCTCTGTGGTTGTGTCAGTCTTTACTGTCCGGGTCTCTCTGTGGTTGTGTCAGTCTTTACTGTCCGGGTCTCTCTGTGGTTGTGTCAGTCTTTACTGTCCGGGTCTCTCTGTGGTTGTGTCAGTCTTTACTGTCCGGGTCTCTCTGTGGTTGTGTCAGTCTTTACTTTCCGGGTCTCTCTGTGGTTGTGTCAGTCTTTACTGTCCGGGTCTCTCTGTGGTTGTGTCAGTCTTTACTGTCCGGGTCTCTCTGTGGTTGTGTCAGTCTTTACTGTCCGGGTCTCTCTGTGGTTGTGTCAGTCTTTACTGTCCGGGTCTCTCTGTGTTGTGTCTCCAGGTGAAGCCTACAGATGAGAAGCTGCGTGAGCTGCGTGGAGCCAAGCTGGTGATCGATGTGATCCGCTACGAGCCGCCTCACATTAAGAAGGCCCTGCAGTACGCCTGCGGTAACGCACTGATCTGTGAGAACGTAGAGGACGCTCGACGCATCGCCTTCGGAGGGCCCTACAGACACAAGGTACAAACACATGGACACACACACACACACCTTCACTGGTTCATTGAAAGTTATGCAACCTAACAAAATGTATTTTTCTGTCTGTCCGTCCATCTATCCCCCTCTCTCTCTCTCCATCCTCACTCCCCCCCTCTCTCTCTCTCTCTCTCTCCATCCTCTCTCTCCCTCCATCCTCTCTCTCTCCATCCTCACTCCCCCTCTCTCTCTCTCTCTCTCTCTCTCTCTCTCTCTCTCTCTCTCCCTCCATCCTCTCTCTCTCCATCCTCACTCCCCCTCTCTCTCTCCAGACGGTGGCCCTGGACGGTACACTTTTCCAGAAGTCTGGTGTGATCTCGGGTGGAGCCAGTGATCTGAAGGCTAAGGCCAGGCGCTGGGATGAGAAGGCTGTGGATAAACTCAAGGACAAGAAGGAGAAACTCACTGAGGAACTCAAGGTAACCTGTTTCTAAAAACGTTATAGGCCTGTACAATGAATTGGGGTTTGTGTATATAAAGTTTCTTTCCTGAAAAGCACATGATTCTGGGTGCTGATAAGCCAGTGCTGGACTTGTTTACCCTCCGTTCATTGACTACTGTGTGTGTGATGTATCTGTGCAAAATATACTAAACTAATTTAGTATCAGAAATCTGTGGAGGATGCTCACTACATTATCCACAATGCACCTCTCTTGTGTCTACAGGAGCAAATGAAGGCTAAGAGGAAGGAGGCAGAGCTGCGTCAGGTCCAGTCTCAGGCCCACGGCCTCCAGATGAGACTAAAATACTCCCAGAGCGACCTGGAACAGACCAAGACCCGCCACCTCTCCCTCAACATGCAGGTATGGAGGTGTAGCAACACAGTGGGCCACAGCAAAAAGTGTGTCAGTTGGTTTTGTAACTTGAGGCTGAGGAGTAACATGTGTCTCTAAGTGCCCATTTGTGGTTACATGATGACCTCTAATTGGTCATTAAGATTCATCAATCACCTAGTAGTAGTAGTGGTGTTAGATGTGATTCATTAGACTAACTTAAGTCATTTTCCCACTTCCTGTAGGAGAAGTCTAAGCTGGAGAGTGAGCTGGCTAACTTCTGCCCTCGCATCAACGACATCAAGAGGATCATCCAATCCCGTGAGAAGGAGGTCAATGATCTGAGAGACCGTATGAACGTTGTGGAAGACGAAGTGTTCATCGAGTTCTGTAAGGAGATCGGAGTCAGGAACATCAGAGAGTTCGAGGAGGAGAAGGTCAAGAGGCAGAACGAGATCGCAAAGAAACGGTGAGGCTCTCATCATCCCCTATGGGTCAATATGAACCGAGTCAACCTGTTTTTAATGCACTGCAGACGTCCATTTTGTGACTCGCCTGTCTCTCAGTTTCTTTGGATAGTTTGACCTAACATCAGCCATTTTGGGCCTGGTCTGTCACTCAGTTTCTCTGAGTGTGTTGACCCTTGACCCCTACATTAATCCAGTTCATGCCTTGCCTTTAGCCTGTCTCTCAGTTTCTCTGAGTGGGTTTACTTAGCTAACGTCGTCCATTTTGTGTCTGTCTTTGTGTCCTCTAGGCTGGAGTTTGAGACCCAGAAGACTCGTCTGGGCATCCAGCTGGACTATGAGAAGAACCAGCTGAAGGAGGACCAAGAGAAGGTCATGATGTGGGAGCAGACCGTCAAGAAGGACGAGGCCGAGATAGAGAGACTCAAGAAGGTAAGTCGAGGCTGAGATACAGACTCAAGAAGGTAGAGACACTATGGCAATATATAGAGTCTCAAGAAGGTACATTTTGTTGTGTTACAGCCTGAATTTAAAATGGATTGAATCCAGATTTTTGGTCAGTGGCCTACACACCATACCCCATAATATCAAAGTGGAATTATGTTTTTTTATTTTTTACAAATTAATAAATAAATAAAAAGTTGAAATGTCTTGAGTCAATAAGTATTCCACCCCTTTGTTATGGCAAACCAAAATAAGTTTAGGAGTAGAACTTTGCTTAACAAGTTGCATGGACTCACTCGGTGTGCAATAATAATGTTTAACATGATTTTTGAATGACTACCTCATCTCTGTACCCCACACATACAGCGCATTCAGAAAGTATTCAGACCCCTTGACTTTTTCAACATGTTGTTATGTTACAGCCTTGTTCTAAAATTGATTAAATTGTTTTTTCCCCTCATCAATATTCACACAATACCCCATAATGACAAAGCAAATACAGGTTTTTAGAATGTTTTTAGAAAAAACGGAAATATCACATTTACATAAGTATTCCAGAGATGTTCGATCGGGTTTTCAGCTGTGCTAACATAATTGCAAAAGGGCTTTCTAATGATCAGTTAGCCTTTTAAAATGATAAACTTGGATTAGCTAACACAACGTGCCGTTGGAACACAGGAGTGATGGTTGCTGATAATGGGCATCTGTACGCCTATGTAGATATTCCATAAAAAATAAGCTGTTTCCCAGCTACAATAGTCATTTACAACATTAACAATGTCTACACTGTATTTCTGATCAATTTGATGTTGTTTTAATTGACCAAAAAAAATAGCTTTTCTTTCAAAAACAAGGACATTTCTTAGTGACCCCAAACTTTTGAAAGGTAGTGTATATTTAATCCATTTTGAATTCAGGCTTATACTACATTTTGGACACGACAAAATGTGGAATAAGTCGAGAAGTAGGATGAATACTTTCTGAAGGCACTGTAAGTCTGTGTCCCAATTCGCTACCCTTCTCCTGAAATGTGCAATTGCACACTCCTGCTCGTGGATTTAAAAATCTGCTGCCAACCAACCTCCACCAATCCAATGCTTTTAAATGCATGACGAGGAAATGTTGGGACGCGGCCTAAATTCTCAGACCGATGGCGTCAATCAAATGTGTTGTCAATCTTTAGATAGATAGATACTTTATAAGAGCTTCCCCACAGAAGGGTTAGGACAATCAGAAAACCTACCATACTAAAGGTTTGTTTTGTTTCCTCTCAAAATATCAACATTTCCTGTCTTTTTCTCCTCACTTTGAAAACATCTACAGTCCTATTGATCTGATTGGTTACTAATAATATCATTTAAAATCCCTCAAATTGTGTCCCATATGTGTTTAGACACGGCGACCATTTACGGTGACGACCATAAACGACCATAAAACGTCAATCTTTCTTTGTTGGTCAGATTGGAAGAGCTTTCAACCCTTTTCTCCCTGTGTCTGTCTTTCCCAGGAGGAGCACCGCCACATGAAGACCATAGATGAGACCATGGCCCAGCTGCAGGACCTGAAGAACCAGCACCTCACCAAGAAGTCAGAGGTCAACGACAAGAACCACCAGATGGAGGAGATACGTAAGAAACTGGGAGGAGCCAACAAGTGAGTCTCAAAGTTTAGACACGCCCACAAACCAAACCCTCATCCTCTTTTTCCACCCATTTCTAAAAGGCACATATTTTTTGACTTACTACTATTTATTTATGTGTTTTAAGAAAAAATAACAGTTGTAGCGTAGCCATTTTGTTTCAGTGTTTGACAACTGTTTGTGTTTACCTCAGGGAGCTGACTCAGAAAGATTGCTACGAGTTTGTAGCATTGTAGTTTGTGGCGTTATTGTTTGACCAATGTGTTATTCCCTCAGGGAGCTGACCCAGCTGCAGAAAGAGGTGACGGCCATCGAGACCAAGCTGGAGCAGAAACGCAGCGACCGCCACAACCTGCTGCAGGCCTGTAAGATGCAGGACATCAGACTGCCGCTATGCTCTGGGACCATGGACGACATCGGCCAGGGAGAGGTACTAAACACACTCTTTATTTTTCTTGCTCTCTCTCCTGTTTTTTTTCTTTCTCTCGCTTCTTCTCCCTTCTGACCAGGGTTTGGTAGGTTACTTTCTAAATGTAATCCGTTACTAGTTACCTGTCCAAAATTGTAATCAGTAACGTAACTTTTGGATTAACCCAAACACGGTCATGTAATCTGATTACATTCAGTTACTTTTAGAAGAAGACAAAAATGTATGTTACCAATTGAACGACATCTATTGCAGGATAAATCAATGTTAAAGTTTACATATCTGGCCATATA
Source organism: Salvelinus namaycush (assembly GCF_016432855.1). Taxonomy (NCBI): domain Eukaryota; kingdom Metazoa; phylum Chordata; class Actinopteri; order Salmoniformes; family Salmonidae; genus Salvelinus; species Salvelinus namaycush. The sequence goes on along the minus strand of NC_052320.1, from coordinate 7,846,997 downwards.
TGGATGTTACATTTTACTTTATGGGTTGGTTAGATAGGCTTCTTCTAACCCACTGCTTTCTACTACATATAATAACACTATTAAATTATATCTTTACATTAAATAAAAATAAGTGTGCCAGTTTGAGCATGTGTCCATTAGGACTATGGATGCATTTTTTTTATCAGCATGAATTAGATTTGTTAATAAAAGCCTTACTTTAATTCCATAGGCTGGGATCAGCACTATGCAGCTGTTGCAAGAGCACATTTTCACTGGCTTTCCGCTAGGTTTCAAAAACAATGATTAGATAGGCAGCTTAAACTTCTTGAATTCAACCATTATTGGGTTCAAATTTAGATTTGTGAACAGCATCCACAACAACCACAATCCGTAAGGCTCCAATAGTTAAATGAGAGAGCAGCAGTGTGATTCAACAATAAGTGATATCCGTATTGGTGTAGACTACACCACTGCTGTCATCCTTACCTCCAAGCGTTTATTCAAGTTGGATAATCTTTGGATGCCGACAGCAGTCGCACCATTGGAAGACATAGCTTGGACTGTAGCCTACAATAGCCCATTCCTGCTCTTTTCCTGTGATCCATCAAAAACGTTTGGTGTGTCATCATAGTGGTCTCTGACATCATAGTGGTCTCTGACATGTGGTCATCATAGTGGTCTCTGACATAGTGGTCTCTGACATAGTGGTCTCTGACATCATAGTAGTCTCTGACATCATTGCTGTTTTTGACATGTGGTCTTCATTTGGTGTGTCGTCATAGTGGTCTCTGACATCATAGTGGTCTCTGACATCATAGTGGTCTCTGACATCATAGTGGTCTCTGACATCATAGTGGTCTCTGACATCATAATGGTCTCTGACATCATAGTGGTCTCTGACTTGTGGTCCGACTTGCTCAGGTAGAACAAACTTAAACTTGTGCCTTTTTTCAAAGCTGATTTGAATGTCATTGAGTCAAAGATTTTTTTCGCAAACATCCTTTCTGAATTTAAAAGTAATCATCTAGTTTTTCAAAAGTGTCTTATCTGATTACAATATTTTTGCTTGTAAAGTAACGGATTACAGTTAACATTTTTGTAATCCGTTACTCCCCAACCCTGCTTCCACCCGACCTGACTTGACTGCCTCACTGTGTTCACTCTCTCCCCCTCTAGGGGAGCTCCCAGCAGGAGGAGTCTAGCAGCAGTCAGAGAACGTCCAGTACTGTCCTGGCTAAAGAGGCTCTCATAGAGATAGACTACAGCATCCTGTCTGAAGACCTCAAGGTAAGAAGTACACACATGCCTGAACCCTGCATACTAAGGCTGTGTCTGGGAGTGTGCAAGTAGATACTTTAGGAGATGTGTGGAGAATTGGGACATAGTTTCTCTCTCCACATAGACTCAGACTCTATATCTATGTGTACTGTAGCTGTTTCAGTCATGATTCAATACCCAGCAATAAGGTTGTTTTAGGTGAGTTTGAAATGCAGTGTGAGCCGAGGATATGAGTCCCCTAACATATTTGTGTGTGTGTGTGTGTGTGTGTGTGTGTGTGTGTGTGTGTGTGTGTGTGTGTGTGTGTGTGTGTGTGTCACTCTCTCAGGACGCGCTGGCGGAGGATGAGATCAAAGGAGAGATGCACACACTGCAGCAGCGGCTCAACGAGCAGCAGTCTATACTGCAGAGGATCAGCGCACCCAACATGAAGGCCATGGAGAAACTAGAGTCTGTCAGGGACAAGTTCCAGGAGACCAGCGATGGTAAGAGGGAGAGGAGGAGGTCAGGGTTTAGTTGGAAGGTGTGGAACCCAACATGAAGGCCATGGAGAAACTAGAGTCTGTCAGGGACAAGTTCCAGGAGACCAGCGATGGTAAGAGGGAGAGGAGGAGGTCAGGGTTTAGTTGGAAGGTGTGGAACCCAACATGAAGGCCATGGAGAAACTAGAGTCTGTCAGGGACAGGTGGAGGGGGATGAATTGAGAAATGTAGAACCCAGGCTTACACTTGAGTCTGGAGACATGGGCTAACTTAATCCCTCTCACTGAATGTATGAAATGTTACTGAAACAAGAAAGAATTTATAATTATTGCATTATGTGTTGATGATGATCTATTCTGTATTCCAGAGTTTGAGGCGGCCCGTAAGAGAGCCAAGAAGGCCAAGCAGGCGTTTGAGCAGATCAAGAAGGAGAGGTTTGACCGCTTTAACGCCTGTTTTGAGGCTGTATCCACCAACATCGATGAGATCTACAAAGCCCTGTCACGCAACAGCTCTGCCCAGGTATCACTCTCTGTGACCAGATAGCATATTGTTTTGTCCTATTGGGTTGAGTCAAATGGAGTGTCCTTGGCAGGGGCCGACTTTTACATGGTTATCTGTGTTCCCAGAAGAAACTACATTTAACTTATTCAAAATAATGTAAAAAAATTGTGACTAAAAGTTATGCTTTTAGTCTAAAGAAATAAAACCATTAGCTTTTAATTGTGAGCGAGACAACTATTCCTTCTTGGATGTTGTGATATTTGGCTGCACCTCTGTGTACATGTTGGTTAAATATCTGTCTACCCCCCAGGCCTTCCTTGGGCCAGAGAACCCTGAGGAGCCTTACCTGGATGGGATCAATTATAACTGTGTGGCCCCTGGCAAGAGGTTCAGACCCATGGACAACCTGTCTGGAGGGGAGAAGACTGTAGCCGCCCTGGCTCTGCTGTTTGCCATACACAGCTACAAGCCTGCCCCATTCTTCGTCCTGGATGAGATTGATGCTGCTCTGGACAACACCAACATCGGCAAGGTGTCTAAAACCCTGCTGCAAAAACAATATTTTTTTAATCTCATGAAATGTCCATACTCCTTACCCCCCCCTTCATTTTACCTTCAGAACAGCCTCAATTCATCGAGGCATGGACTCTACAAGGTGTTGAATGCGTTCCACAGGGATGCTGGCACTTGTTGACTCCAATGCTTCCCACAGTTGTATCAAATTGGCTGGATGTCCTTTGGGTGGTGGACCATTCTTGATACCCACTGTTGGGCGTGAAAAACCCAACAGCGTTGCAGTTCTTGACACGAACCGGTGCGTCTGGCACCCACTACTATACCCCGTTCAAGGAACTTCTATTTTTTAGTCTTGCCCATTCACCCTCTGAATAACACACATACACAGTGTGTTCTCACTTACCTCAACAAGTGAAAACAATAAGGGATCCTAGCATCTGGATTCACCTGGTCAGTGTGTTATGGAAAGAGCACGTATTCTTAGTGTATAAAGGGGATAGGTTGGAAGTAGGATGCCATCTCAAACGAGCCTCATGTTATTGTCATGTCTAATGTGTTGTCCATCCATATTTGTGACCAGAGCCATATATTTAGAGAGTTGGGCCAACTTTAAGAATGGATGCCATGTTGGCACATTCGAGCGTTCCATTTATCCATTCATGACGAGAATTTTGAATATTGTACTTATCATTGCTTTATTATTTAGTGAACTGCTTTTGGTCAATATTGCCCGTGGGGAGCTAACATGGCTGCCATGGAATGTAGGTAATATAAATGCATCATAATGCAGAAACCTCAACGTCCTAACTCTCTAAATATGTGACCCTGCAGGTGGCCAACTACATTAAGGACCAGTCAGTGAATACTCAGGCTATAGTGATCTCTCTGAAGGAAGAGTTCTACACCAAGGCTGACTCGCTCATCGGGGTCTATCCAGAGGTATGCTCACACACAAGCACCGCATAAACATAAGATGCAACACACCTATCCATAAATCCTTTTAATACTTTCGCATAAAAAGAAATACTTTCCATAAGACTGTCTTTACATTTTCTCTCACATGTTAGATAATAAAATGTAGTTGTGTGCTAGCTGTTTTCTATGAAATAATGGCAAAACTGACAGCACCACTCTTTCCCCTCCACAGCAAGGAGATTGCGTCATCAGCAAAGTACTAACCTTTGACCTGTCTGTGTACCATGACGCCAACCCCAACCCCAATGAGTAGAACCCCAACCAGCAGGACATCACTCGGAGGAGAGGAGCGAAATTAAACGACAGGCATACCTTTTAACTCATTGGCATTTTGACATTCTGCTTGGTCAACTGAACCATGGTTGTATTCCTTAGGGCAGGCAACTGAAAACGTTTTAAAACATTTTGTAACTGTTAAGAGAATTATGTTCTCAATGTTCATAAACCAATTCAATCAAACTACTCAGTCTGCTAGATCAGGATTTGTAAGATACTGATTGAAATGAAACAGACGGAGGCCCAGCTAAGATAGTCAGTAAGGTTTATTCACGGGAACGTTCTAAAGTCAAGAATACAAAACAATTCATTTTATACTGGCTTCTTTCTCACTCACACACATTCACACAACCATACGCACACATATTCACACTAACATTAGCACACAATGTCCTGCTACGCACACACATTCACACTAACAGAAGGTATCCTCTCCCAAATCTCTAGTCAGGTCGGCGCCGAATTTTGCTCAGACAGTCTGTGTTTAAAATACCATAAAGACATAAACATTAGCTATATTGTTTTACCCTAATTCTGACTAGGACTACACATTTATTGATTATGATTTTATACATTCTAATCAATTCCATACAATTATATGTTTCAGGGTGGAATATTCTAATCATTAAATTAACAGATAAATCCCATTAACAGTAACTGACAATGGAAATGAGTGTTTTTTTAAAGTCCAGCTAGTCCCTTGCTGTCTCTGCCCGTTTTCTACCTCTTTAAAAAAAAACTCACTGAAATGTATGTATCTGAAATCCTGGTAAGTACAGCCTGCTTGGGCATTTTTCATTTATTGTGCTACTAACCTACATTATCTGATTTGTGTTAGAATTGGAAAAGCCTTAGGTCTCATTTGATGTCTGCTTCATTGCCAGTCGGATGTCATCTGATTCCCCCCCAGTTTAACTAGCTTTGATCCAAACTGAGTTGCTCTGGTTGTTTCACTTCTTCACGATGTGGTTCAATGTCAGCAATGCCTATGGTTATAATTTCTCTTGTCTTTTGCCTAAGATCAAGTGTAGTATCAAGTCAGGAATGGCTACAGTTGGTTTCACCAACAGGAATGGCACCAAATAAGAAGTTTTTGTACAATGTACGACCATAAAGAAAAACAACCCAAGGAAATACCTTTGCGGTGTTGAAGAAAAACACTATAATACCTTTCTCAGTGTCGGAGATGGAGAACCTGTCGAGTTTGAGGTGGATGAAGAGAGCAGACGCACATTTGGGCCCTGTGTTTTGCGCAATTATGTGCCATAGCAAGATTTTATCCTGTATTTTAAGGGTTATCTAGAAATGAGAATTACAACAAAAATGAAAGCAATTGTCTGAGGATGGTGCTGGACCATCTGACCTGAAATAAAAGGGGACAGTTTGAAAAAGCTTTAGATGAAGGTTAAAATCCAGGCATGTCCCATGACTGTGCAAAACACAGGACCCTACTTATTGAATACTGTTTAGTGATCTTTAAATGCATCGAGTACATTACAAACTGTCATGAGATAATCATGGAACTCCATTAGGGTGACCAATATCATTTTATCACCTAAATAGAGGTGACAACTGTTGAACATCACTTTAAAATGATAATGAAAAGCAATTATTACCTTAGTCTTTGCTAATAATGTGTTTCTACTGTAGCACGTCTAGGTACATCTGTTTCTAGCAGAAAGTTCGTATCCAATCTTCATGAATTGTATTATCACTTTTGGACAATTTATTTAGGTGTTAAAGTTATTAGTAGCTGAGTACCATTGATTTGGGGAAGTGATGTCTGCTTTTGATAGTGGCTTTGAAAGTGTCCCATGGCATTTATTTTGAATCAGTCCAAGACATATGATGTAACTCCAGTTATGGGTCAATCCTGCTTCAGAAATGTTGTCTATTCCATTGACAGTGGATTGATTCTTTTCAGTTAATAAACACAACTATTTTAGAACTTGTGTGTTCCAATTGAGTAGCAGCAGCAGCATGACATTTGTCATGTTATTCTGCAGCATATGTTATCATATTGTTCAGCACAATTCAAGCTAATTCATCTGTTGTTCTGCGATGCACTCCAGAAAGGACAACTCCGGTGGACTGGCTAGGTTCACTCACTCATGATATTTCTTAGTATTTATTGATATCTCACGATATTATATATTTTTGGAGGGGTATTTAATTAGGGTCCCCATTTGGATGTTGTGAAAGCAGCAGCTGTTCTTCCTGGGGTCCACACAATACATGACATAATACAGAACATTAATAGACAACAACAACTGGAGGACAGAACTACATACATCTTTAAAAATACACACTTAGCCTACATATCAATACATACACAGAAACTATTTAGGTCAAATTGGGAAGAGGCGTTGTGCCATGTGCTGTTACGGCTTTTTGAAACCAGGTTTGCTGTTCATTTGAGCAATATGAGACGGAAGGGAATTCCATGCAATAATGGCTCTATATAGTACTGTACGCTTTCTTGGATTTGGGACTGTGAAAAGACCTCTGGTGCATTCCTGGTGGGGTAAGTGTCTGTGTCAGAGCCTGTTTAAGTTGACTATGCAAACAATTTGGAATTTTCAACACAATGTTTCTAATAGAAAGTAGAATTGATGTAGTCAGTCTCTCCTCAACTCTTAGCCAAGAGAGACTGGCATTCATAGCATTTATATCAGCCCTCTGATTACAAGGAAGAGCAAGACGTGCCGCTCTGTTCGGGGCCAGCTGCTGCTTAACTAGGTCTTTCCTTGCAGAACTCGACCACACGAATGGACAATAATCAAGATAAAATAAAACTAGAGCCTGCAATACTTGCTTTTTGGAGTTTGGTGTCAAAAAATGTCTTTATTATGGACAGACCTCTCCCCATCTTTACAACTTGTTCAACAGCCACATCATTCATTACCAGATTCAGCTAAGGTCTAGAACTGAGGGAATGATTTGTACCAAATGCAATGCTCTTAGTTTTAGAGATGCTTAGGACCAGTTTTTCACTGGTCACCCATTCCAAAACTCTTATGGGTTACAGTGACTTCATTAGCTGTGGTTGCTGATGCGTATATGGTTGAGTCATCAGCATACATGGACACACATGCTTTGTTTAATGCCAGTGGCAGGTCATTGGTAAAAATAGGAAAGAGTAGAGGGCCTAGAGAGCTGCCTTGCAGTACACCACACTTGACATGTTTGACATTAGAGAAGCTTCTATTGAAGAACTATTGAGTTCTATTAGATAGATTGCCATATTGTGGATTGAGAGCTGAGGTTGAAAAGCCATAACACATATGTTTTCTCAATAATAGGTCATGGTCAATAATGTCAAAGGCTGCACTGAAATACACTGCTCAAAAATAAAGGGAACACTAAAATAACACATCCTAGATCTGAATGAATGAACTATTCTTATTAAATACTTTTTTCTTTACATAGTTGAATGTGCTGACAACAAAATCACACAAAAATTATCAATGGAAATTAAATTTATCAACCCATGGAGGTCTGGATTTGGAGTCACACTCAAAATTAAAGTGGAAAACACACTACAGGCTGATCCAACTTTGATGTAATGTCCTTAAAACAAGTCAAAATGAGGCTCAGTAGTGTGTGTGGCCTCCATGTGCCTGTATGACCTCCCTACAACGCCTGGGCATGCTCCTGATGAGGTGGCGGATGGTCTCCTGAGGGATCTCCTCCCAGACCTGGACTAAAGCATCCGCCAACTCCTGGACAGTCTGTGGTGCAACGTGGCGTTGGTGGATGGAGCGAGACATGATGTGCTCAATTGGATTCAGGTCTGGGGAACGGGCGGGCCAGTCCATAGCATCAATGCCTTCCTCTTGCAGGAACTGCTGACACACTCCAGCCACATGAGGTCTAGCATTGTCTTGCATTAGGAGGAACCCAGGGCCAACCGCACCAGCATATGGTCTCACAAGGGGTCTGAGGATCTCATCTCGGTACCTAATGGCAGTCAGGCTACCTCTGGCGAGCCCATGGAGGGCTGTGCGGCCCCCCAAAGAAATGCCACCCCACACCATGACTGACCCACCGCCAAACCGGTCATGCTGGAGGATGTTGCAGGCAGCAGAACGTTCTCCACGGTGTCTCCAGACTGTCACATGTGCTCAGTGTGAACCTGCTTTCATCTGTGAAGAGCACAGGGCGCCAGTGGCGAATTTGCCAATCTTGGTGTTCTCTGGCAAATGCCAAACGTCCTGCACGGTGTTGGGCTGTAAGCACAACCCCCATCTGTGGACGTCGGGCCCTCATACCACCCTCATGGAGTCTGTTTCTGACCGTTTGAGCAGACACATTTGTGGCCTGCTGGAGGTCATTTTGCAGGGCTCTGGCAGTGCTCCTCCTGCTCCTTCTTGCACAAAGGCGGAGGTAGCGGTCCTGCTGCTGGGTTGTGCCCTCCTACGGCCTCCTCCACGTCTCCTGATGTACTGGCCTGTCTCCTGGTAGCGCCTCAATGCTCTGGACACTACGCTGACAGACACAGCAAACCTTCTTGCCACAGCTCGCATTGATGTGCCATCCTGGATGAGCTGCACTACCTGAGCCACTTGTGTGGGTTGTAGACTCCGTCTCATGTTACCACTAGAGTGAAAGCACCGCCAGCATTCAAAAGTGACCAAAACATCAGCCAGGAAGCATAGGAACTGAGAAGTGGTCTGTGGTCACCACCTGCAGAACCACTCCTTTATTGGGGGTGTCTTGCTAATTGCCTATAATTTCCACCTGTTGTCTATTCCATTTGCACAACAGCATGTGAAATTTATTGTCAATCAGTGTTGCTTCCTAAGTGGACAGTTTGATTTCACAGAAGTGTGATTGACTTGGAGTTACATTGTGTTGTTTAAGTGTTCCCTTTATTTTTTTGAGCAGTGTATAACAGTACAGCTCCTACAATCTTATCAATTTCTTTCAACCAATCATCAGTCATTTGTGTCAGTGCAGTACATGTTGAGTGCCCATCTCTATAAGCATGCTGAAAGTCTGTTGTTAATTTGTTTACAGAGAAATAGCATTGTATTTGGTCAAAAACATTTTTTCCCAACAGTTTGCTCAGAGCTGGCAGTAAGCTGATAGGTCTGCTGTTAGAACCAGTAAAGGCTGCTTAACCACTCTTGGGTAGCGGAAGGACTTTGGCTTCCCTCCAGGCCTGAGGACAAAGACTTTCCTCTAGGCTCAGATTAAAGATATGACAGATAGGTGTGGCTATAGAGTCAGCTACCATCCTCAGTAGCTCATATTTTTTATAAATATTTGTAAGACCATAACATGATTCAACAACTGAGACATAAACTGAACAAGTTCCACAGGCATGTGACTAACAGAAATGGAATAATGTGTCCCTGATCAAAGGGGGGGTCAAAATCCCAAGTAACACTCAGTATCTGGTGTGGCCACCAGCTGCATTAAGTACTGCAGTGGATCTCCTCCTCTTGGACTGCACCAGATTTGCCAGTTCTTGCTGTGAGATGTTACCCCACTCTTCAACCAAAGCACCTGCAAGTTCCCAGACCTTTCTGGGGGGAATGGCCCTAGCCCTCACCCTCCGATCCAACAGGTCCCAGACGTGAGATTGAGATCCGGGCTCTTTGCTGGCCATGGCAGAACACTGACATTCCTGTCTTGCAGGAAATCACGCACAGAACGAGCAGTATGGGTGGTGGCATTGTCAAGATGGAGGGTCATGTTAGGATGAGCCTGCAGGAAGGGTAACCCATGAGGATTTCATCCCTGTAACGCACAGCTTTGAGATTGCCTGCAATGACAACAAGCTCAGTCCGATGATGCTATGACACACCGCCCCAGACCATGATGGACCCTCCACCTCCAAATCGATCCCGCTCCAGAGTACAGGCCTCGGTGTAACGCTCATTCCTTCGACGATAAACGCAAATCCGACCATCACCCATGGCGAGACAAAACCGCGAATCGTCAGTGAAGAGCACTTTTTGCCAGTCCTGTCTGGTCCAGCGACGGTAGGTTTGTGCCCATAGGCGACGTTGTTGCCGGTGATGTCTGGTGAGGACCTGCCTTACAACAGACCTACAAGCCCTCAGTTCAGCCTCTCTCAGCCTATTGCGGACAGTCTGAGTGTAACAGTACTCTTCTTGCGTTGTGTACAATCAATCATCGACACAAACTCCAACTTGTAGCACCAGTCATGGAGCTTTATTCTGATAGAAACAGCAAAAAATGGCACGTCATGCAATGCACGGCTCACCATCCAACTCTGCACTCACGCACTGTACAAAAATATACAAACCCCCCCACCAGACACAGTAAGTTGCTAAATAATATTAGCGGGAATTCTCTACAACAAAATGCACAACAAATATTCACCAAAAAACGCTGCATCTTACGTGTGATGTTCGAATAACATTTACAAACAAATTGATATAAATTGTACATTTAAATCATCACTTGGGAGTATAAAAATCACTTTTGACGTAGAGTGCTTTGCGACCAACAACTTACCGCTGGTTTGGTGCTTGTTCACTGGGATGATTCTGACTGAAACATCCTCCCTCGTAAGCAAGCTACGCAAACCAGCCAATAAGATGCCATGTTGAGTAGGTGAAGGCAAGACAAAACTAAAACCAAAAACCCATTGGCTTAACAATAAAGTGGCAAGGGGAATCACCAATATAACCCTCTTACATGAGCACTGATGGAGGGATTTTGCATTCCTGGTGTAACTCGGGCAGATGTTGTTGCCATCCTGTACCTGTCCCGCAAGTGTGATGTTCGGATGTACCGATCCTGTGCAGGTGTTGTTACACGTGGTGTGCCACTACGAGGACAATCAGCTGTCCGTCCTGTCTCCCTGTAGCGCTGTCTTAGGCGTCTCACAATACAAACATTGCAATTTATTGCCTTGGCCACATCTGCAGTCCTCATATCTTCTTGCAGCATGCCTAAGGCCCGTTGACGCAGATGAGCAGGGACCCTGGTCATCTTTCTTTTGGTGTTTTTCAGAGTCAGTAGAAAGGCCTCTTTATTGTCCTAGGTTTTCATAACTGTGACCTTAATTGCCTACCGTCTGTAAGCTGTTAGTGTCTTAACGACTGTTCCACTGGTGCATGTTCATTAATTGTTTACAGTTCATTGAACAAGCATGGGAAACAGTGTTTAAACCCTTTATAATGAAGATCTGTGAAGTTATTTGGATTTTTACAAATTATCTTTGAAAGACAGGGTCCTGAAAAAGGGACGTTTCTTTTTTTGCTGAGGTTACATTTTAATCATTTAGCAGACGTTCTTATCCAGAGTGACATACAGTTAGTGCATTCATCTTAAGATAGCTTGGTAGGACAACCACATATCTACTAATCCCAGTAAGAGGGGTACAAGAAACAAAATGCACCTTGAAAGCAACTAGAAACTTAATTGATGGGTAAGATGAGTTTGTTTCCTCTGTGTGGTGTGTATATCTGTTTATATACCTCAGAGTCGTCCTCATTGTGAAGGGGTTGGATGTAGGGGTCATGTTTACGGATGAGAGGTTCAACCAGCAGCAGGAACAACATGTAGAGTAGCAGAGAGCCCACCACTGACAGGTAGATGATGATCGTCACCTGGGGATGATGGAAAATAAATGTAGCTTGGATTCAAGTTTAGCAGACAAAGCCTTTGGCTGCTTTCTGACATGCAAAGGCAAACATTTGACAAGTAAAACATGCAGGGGTACAAAGACAGGAAAGGAAGGATGTATCTAAAAAGCAGAAGGAGAGGGATATTTCATATATTATAAAAAAAAAAAATTATATCATAAATAATATTACTATTCAGGTTATTTGCAAATACAGACATACATAGTCTTGTATGTAAAAAATAATGGACATTTTTTTAATGAAAAACTGAAGTATGGAATAGATGTTAATGTATAAATTGATGATAAATTATGATATTTGTCGAAAACAGGTGCCTTCTGCTTAGGGCTGGGAGATATGGACTGGGTGACTCACTATGTACAGTACCAATCAAAAGTCTGGACACACCTACTAATTCAAGGGTTTTTCTTTATTTTTACTATTTTCTACAAAATATATTTTAGATTTGAGATTCTTCAAAGTAGCAACCCTTTGCCTTGATGACAGCTTTGCACACTCTTGGCATTCTCTCAACCAGCTTCACCTGGAATGCTTTTCCAACAGTTTTGAAGGAGTTCCAACACGCTGAGCACTAGTTGGCTGCTTTTCCTTCACTCTGCTGTCCAACTCATCCCAAACCATCTCAATTGAGTTGAGGTCGGGTGATTGTGGAGGCCAGGTCATCTGATGCAGCACTCCATCACTCTCCTTGGTCAAATAGCCCTTACACAGCCTGGAGGTTTGTTGGGTCATTGTCCTGTTGAACAACAAATGATAGTCCCACTAAGCACAAACCAGATGGGATGGCGTATCGCTGCAGAATGCTGTGGTAGCCATGCTGGTTAAATTCTAAATAAATCACAGACAGTGTCACCAGCAAAGCACCCCCTCATCATCACACCTCCTCCTCCATGCTTCATGGCGGGAACCACACTGGCGGAGATCATCCGTTCACTTACTCTGCGTCTCACAAAGACATGGCGGTTGGAACCAAAAATCTCAAATTTGGACTCATCAGACCAAAGAACAGATTTACACCATTCTAATGTTCATTGCTCGTGTTTCTTGGCCCAAGCAAGTCTCTTCTTATTATTGGTGTCCTTTAGTAGTGGTTTCTTTGCAGCAATTTCATGAAGGCCTGATGTTTATGTTGAGATGTGTCTGTTGGAGGAGAGGGATATTTCATATATTATTTTTTATTTATACACTGAACAGAAATATAAACGCAACATGTAAAATGTTAGTCCCATGTTTCAAGCTTAAATATAAGATTACAGAAATTCTCCATATGCACAAAAGCACATTTCTCTCAAATTTTGGGCACAAATTTGTTTACATCTCTGTTAGTGAGCATTTCTCCTTTGCCAAGATAATACATCCACCTGACAAGTATGGCATATGAAGAAGCTAATTAAAATGCATGATCATTACACAGGTGCGCCTTGTTCGACCTCAATTTAATTGAGATGGTTTGGGATGAGTTGGACCGCAGAGTGAAGAAAAAGCAGCCAACGAGTGCTCAGCATGTTGGAACTCCTTCAAAACTGTTGGAAAAAAGGCCCCTCTAAAAACGAATGTGCAGTTTTGTCACACAACACAATGCCAGAGATGTCTCAAGTTTTGAGGGGGTGTGCAATTGGCATGCTGACTGCAGGAACGTCCACCAGAGCTGTTGCCAGAAAATGTACACGTGGTCTGTGGTTGTGAGGCCAGTTGGAGGTACTGTCAAATTCTCTAAAACTGCATTGGAGGCAGCATATGGTAGAGAAATGAACATTAAATTCTCTGGCAACTGCACTGGTGGACATTCCTGCAGTCAGCGTGCCAATTGCATGCTCCCTCAAAATATCTGTGGCATTGAGCTGTGTGACAAAACTGCACATTTAGAGTGGCATTTTAATGTCCACAGCACAAGGTGCACCTGTGTAATGATCATGCTGTTTAATATGCCACACCTGTCAGGTGGATGGATTGTCTTGGCAAAGGAGAAATGCTCACTAACAGGGATGTAAACAAATTTGTGAATAAAATTTGAGAGAAATAAGCATATGGAACATTTCTGGGATATTTTATTTCACCAAATGAAACATTTGACCAACACTTTACAGGTTGCGTTTGTTTTTTTGTTCATTGTCGAATACACAACAGAATAGAAGTTTATATAAACATTATACAGTGATGATGTTTGTTGAAAACAGGTGCCACCAACTCAGTGGGGCCTTGAGGAGACCACTTAACCCTTAACCTGCTCCACAGGTGCTGCTCTGTGGCTGACCCTGTGCTGCACGTGGCGCAGAGCAGCGCTTGGAGCAGGTTGGGGGTTTAGTGACTCAAGGGCAGGTGGTAAGTGAGATGATGCCAACAACCCTGAGATGATGCCAAGTTCTGTTCGACAAAATATGCGACTTGGTATTGCCTTATTGGTTAAAAGTCTGGCCATCATATAATCAGCATTAAAGGTTAAAATTGAACACCTGTACTGTAGGTGTTTCTGCCTCCATGTGCTCTCATTGGTTGAGGAATCCCTGAGAACAGACCACCTGTATGGGTGCACTGGGGGCATACTGTATGTTGGGGGTGAATTGGAGAAGCCCGATGAAGTATTTATAAACAGCGAATGGGCACAGGAAAAAACATCAGTGCTTGGTTCCCCTGAGATACAGAGCATCGTCTACAGACTCTACTTAGCACAGGTAAGATCTACTCCGGTCTCATCTTTATATCGTTTATATGAGTCCTGTAACACATGTACAGCATAGCATTCTGCATATTGTACCACTAACAACATTATTTCCTTGACAATTAACAATGTTTGTCCTTCCTCACTTTTTTGGAAATAATTTGTATTTTTTTCATTCTCTCTGAAGACTGTTAGTGTTGTATCTCCTCTTCTCTGTGAAGGCTGTTAGTGTTGTATCTCCTCTTCTCTGTGAAGACTGTTAGTGTTGTATCTCCTCTTCTCTGTGAAGGCTGTTAGTGTTGTATCTCCTCTTCTCTGTGAAGACTGTTAGTGTTGTATCTCCTCTTCTCTGAAGACTGTTAGTGTTGTATCTCCTCTTCTCTGAAGACTGTTAGTGTTGTATCTCCTCTTCTCTGTGAAGACTGTTAGTGTTGTATCTCCTCTTCTCTGCAGACTGTTAGTGTTGTATCTACTCTTCTCTGTGAAGACTGTTAGTGTTGTATCTCCTCTTCTCTGCAGACTGTTAGTGTTGTATCTCCTCTTCTCTGAAGACTGTTAGTGTTGTATCTCCTCTTCTCTGTGAAGACTGTTAGTGTTGCATCTCCTCTTCTCTGAAAACTGTTAGTGTTGTATCTCCTCTTCTCTGTGAAGACTGTTAGTGTTGCATCTCCTCTTCTCTGAAGACTGTTAGTGTTGTATCTCCTCTTCTCTGTGAAGACTGTTAGTGTTGTATCTACTCTTCTCTGAAGACTGTTAGTGTTGTATCTCCTCTTCTCTGTGAAGACTGTTAGTGTTGTATCTCCTCTTCTCTGTGAAGACTGTTAGTGTTGTATTTCCTCTTCTCCTCTTCTCTGTGAAGACTGTTAGTGTTGTATCTCTTCTTCTCTGTGAAGACTGTTAGTGTTGTATATCCTCTTCCCTGAAGACTGTTAGTGTTGTATCTCCTCTTCCCTGAAGACTGTTAGTGTTGTATCTCCTCTTCTCTGTGAAGACTGTTAATGTTGTATCTCCTCTTCTCTGTGAAGGCTGTTAGTGTTGTATCTCCTCTTCTCTGTGAAGGCTGTTAGTGTTGTATCTCCTCTTCTCTGATGACTGTTAGTGTTGTATCTCCTCTTCTCTGTGAAGACTGTTAGTGTTGTATCTCCTCTTCTCTGAAGACTGTTAGTGTTGTATCTCCTCTTCTCTGTGAAGACTGTTAGTGTTGTATCTCCTCTTCTATGTGAAGACTGTTAGTGTTGTATCTCCTCTTCTCTGAAGACTGTTAGTGTTGTATCTCCTCTTCTCTGTGAAGACTGTTAGTGTTGTATCTCCTCTTCTCTGTGAAGACTGTTAGTGTTGTATCTCCTCTTCTCTGAAGACTGTTAGTGTTGTATCTCCACTTCTCTCTGAAGACTGTTAGTGTTGTATCTCCTCTTCTCTGAAGACTGTTAGTGTTGTATCTCCTCTTCTCTCTGAAGACTGTTAGTGTTGTATCTCCTCTTCTCTGAAGACTGTTAGTGTTGTATCTCCTCTTCCCTGAAGACTGTTAGTGTTGTATCTCCTCTTCTCTGTGAAGACTGTTAGTGTTGTATCTCCTCTTCTCTGAAGACTGTTAGTGTTGTATCTCCTCTTCTCTGAAGACTGTTAGTGTTTTTGACTCAGGTTCTTTCCGACTCACGTGTGGCTTGACTAGGCTATATTTTGTCATCCTGTTAACATGCAAATGTCTTTGAAACCCTGCCTTCTATTTTTTCCCTCTCCTAGTGTTCTTTCCCCTGTTGAAAGCCATGGCCTCCCTCTCTCTGGGACTGCTGTTTCTCTATATGCTGGTTGGCGTCCATGGTGCAAATGTCAGGGTGTCCGGCCTTCATGCCAACGGCCTTCGAGGGGACCCTGCTGGTAATTACCCTGACCCCTACGTCAAGGTTTGGTGTGGTGGCGAATCCGGTGGCATGACAGACTGGCACAAGGATACTCAAAACCCATCCTGGAGTGCCGTATTCAACTTTCTGAATGTGCCTTCCAGTGCTTCCCTGAAGTTTGAGATCTGGGACAAGGACCTCAACTTCGATGACCACCTGGGAACCTGCACCACTAAGCTCCAGTCTGGCAGTCACAGCATAACCTGCGGTCTGAGTAGTGGAACCTTCTACTACACTTACAGTTACCAGTAAGCCAGCCATAATGTAGAACATAATTTACCAGTAAACCAGCCATAATGTACAACATTAGGCCATCACATACCTTAATGAAATTGTAATGAATTTTACAGATGAACATTAAGGCCTAAATAAAAACTTGCATTTCTGAACAATGGTCTCAGTCTGGTTCTCTCATTTATTTGGACAAAGAAGCTACATGTTTTACATTTGTCTCTATTCTGCAGCATTTTGGATTTGAGATCAAATATTTAATATTAGGCAACAATACAGAATGTCACCTTTTATTTGAGGGTATTTTCATACATACAGATACAGGATCTTAATTTTATCACTTTTGTTGCTGCGAATTTTCCTACGCCACATAAATTCACTGAAACCCCACACTAACCCACAGTTATATTAACACTTCTTAGGGCTGCAATCCCGTTAACGGGATCGATATGACAACAGCCAGTGAAAGTGCAGGACGCTAAATTCAAACAACAGAAATCTCATAATTAAAATTCCTCAAACATACAAGTATTTTATATAATTTTAAATGGTAATCTTGTTGTTAATCCCACCACAGTGTTCGATTTCAAAAAGGATTTACAGCGAAAGCACCACAAACGATTATGTTAGGTCAGCACCTAGTCACAGAAAAACACAGCCATTTTTCCAGCCAAAGACAGGAGTCATAAAATGCAGAAATAGAGATAAAATTAATCACTAACCTTTGATGATCTTCATCAGATGACACTCATAGGACATCATGTTACACAATACATGTATGTTTTGTTCAGTAAAGTTTATATTTATATTTATTTACATTTACATTTTAGTCATTTAGCAGACGCTCTTATCCAGAGCGACTTACAGTAGAGTGCATACATTTTATTACATTTTTACATACTGAGACAAGGATATCCCTACCGGCCAAACCCTCCCTACCGGCCAAACCCTCCCTAACCCGGACGACGCTATGCCAATTGTGCGTCGCCCCACGGATCATTTATATCCAAAAATCTCAGTATACATTGGCGCGTTATGTTCAGTAGTTCCAAAAACATCTGGTGATTTTGAAGAGAGCCACATTAATTTCCAGAAATACTCATAATAAACGTTGATCAAAGATCAAGAGTTATACATGGAATTTTAGATCCACCTCTCCTTAATGCAACCGCTGTGTCAGATTTCAAAAATGCTTTACGTAAAAAGCAAACCATGCAATAATCTGAGGTCGGCGCTCAGAGCCCAATCAAGCCATACAGGTACCCGCCATATTGTGCAGTCAACAGAAGTCAGAAATAACATTATAAATATTCACTTACCTTTGATGATCTTCATCAGAATGCACTCCCAGAAATCCCAGTTCCACAATAAATGTTTGATTTGTTCGGTAATGTCAGTGTACAGTATTCATCCATTTATGTCCAAATACCTACTTTTGTTAGCGCGTTTGGTAAACAAATCCAAAGTCACGAAGCGCGTTCACTAAAAGCAGACGAAATGTCAAAAACTTCCGTAACAGTCAGTAGAAACATGTCAAACGATGTATTGAATCAATCTGTAGGATGTTTTTAACATAAATCTTCAATAATGTTCCAACCGGAGAATTCCTTTGTCTTCAGAAATGCGATAGAACAAAGCTCGCTCTCACATGACCACGCGTATGGTCAGCGCATGTTCAGGTCATGGTAGACCGTACTCAATCCCCTCTCCTTCGGCCCCACTTCACAGTAGAAGCATCAGACAAGGTTCTAAAGACTGTTGACATCTAGTGGAAGCTGTAGGAAGTGCAAAATGACCCATATCCCACTGTGTATTCGATAGGCGATGAGTTGAAAACCTACAAACCTCAGATTTCCCACTTCCTGGTTGGATTTTTTCTCAGGTTTTTGCCTGCCATATGAGGTCTGTTATACTCACAGACATCATTCAAACAGTTTTAGAAACTTCAGAGTGTTTTCTATCCAAATAGACTAATAATATGCATATATTAGCAACTGGGACTGAGGAGCAGGCAGTTTACTCTGGGCACCTTTTCATCTAAGCTACTCAATACTGCCCCTGCAGCCATAAGACCCTGACCCCTACGTCAAGGTTTGGTGTGGTGGCGAACCCGGTGGCATGACAGACTGGCACAAGGATACTCAAAACCCATCCTGGAGTGCCGTATTCAACTTTCTGAATGTGCCTTCCAGTGCTTCCCTGAAGTTTGAGATCTGGGACAAGGACCTCAACTTCGATGACCACCTGGGAACCTGCACCACTAAGCTCCAGTCTGGCAGTCACAGCATAACCTGCGGTCTGAGTAGTGGAACCTTCTACTACACTTACAGTTACCAGTAAGCCAGCCATAATGTACAACATCAGTTACCAGTAAGCCAGCCATAATGTACAACATCAGTTACCAGTAAACCAGCCATAATGTACAACATCAGTTACCAGTAAACCAGCTATAATGTACAACATCAGTTACCAGTAAGCCAGACGTAATGTACAACATCAGTTACCAGTAAGCCAGCCATAATGTAAAACATCAGTTACCAGTAAACCAGCTATAATGTACAACATCAGTTACCAGTAAGCCAGACGTAATGTACAACATCAGTTACCAGTAAGCCAGCCATAATGTACAACATCAGTTACCAGTAAGCCAGCCATAATGTACAACATCAGTTACCAGTAAGCCAGATGTAATGTACAACATCAGTTACCAGTAAGCCAGACGTAATGTACAACATCAGTTACCAGTAAGCCAGACGTAATGTACAACATCAGTTACCAGTAAACCAGCCATAATGTACAACATCAGTTACCAGTAAACCAGCCATAATGTACAACATCAGTTACCAGTAAACCAGCCATAATGTACAACATCAGTTACCAGTAAACCAGCCATAATGTACAACATCAGTTACCAGTAAACCAGCCATAATGTACAACATCAGTTACCAGTAAGCCAGATGTAATGTACAACATCAGTTACCAGTAAGCCAGACGTAATGTACAACATCAGTTACCAGTAAGCCAGACGTAATGTACAACATCAGTTACCAGTAAGCCAGACGTAATGTACAACATCAGTTACCAGTAAACCAGACGTAATGTACAACATCAGTTACCAGTAAGCCAGACGTAATGTACAACATCAGTTACCAGTAAGCCAGACGTAATGTACAACATCAGTTACCAGTAAGCCAGACGTAATGTACAACATGAACATTAAGGCCTAAATAAAAACTAGCATTTCTGAACAATGGTCTCAGTCTGGTTCTCTCATTTATATGGACAAAGAAGCTACATGTTTTACATTTGTCTCTATTCTGCAGCATTTTGGATTTGAGATCAAATATTTAATATTAGGCAACAATACAGAATGTCACCTTTAATTTGAGGCTATTTTCATACATACAGATACAGGATCTTAATTTGATCACTTTTGTTGCTGAGAATTTTCCTACGCCACATAAATTCACTGAAACCCCACACTAACCCACAGTTATATTAACAGTACTGCACTTTGATGAAGCCTACTTTTGTCTAGCTAATAGTTTAATCACCGATCAAGCACATTATGGACTAAAGGTTCAAATCCTGTTGCTGCAGGATTATTTTACTGCTTAGAAATGAAAGTGCTTTTTGGGTCTACTCCCCCATTTAAAGAAGTCAAGTATTTGGACAAATTCACTTATAGTGTATTAAAATAGTCAAAAGTTTAGTATTCGGTCCCATATTCCTAGCACGCAATGACTACATCAAGCTTGTGACACTACAAACTTGTTGGATGCATATACAGTTTGTTTTGGTTGTGTTTCGGATGATGTTTTTCCCAATAAGAACTGAATGGTGAATAATGTATTCTGTCATTTGAAGTCACTTTTATTGTAAATAAGAATAGATGTTTCTGAACACTTCTACATCAATGTGGATGCTACCATGGTTAGGAATAATCATGAATGAATTGTGAATAAGGATGAATGAGAGAGTTACAGAGCACACAAATATCATACCTCCCAAAAGTATTATTGGTATCAGTGAGAGGTTAGCATTTCTTTAGGGATAATGTAAGATCTTTCGTCATGATTTTGGGGGTATGATCATAATTTTTCACGATTCATTCATGATTATCCGTCATCATGGTAGCATCCACATTAATGTAGAAGTGTTCAGAAACATCTATTCTTATTTACAATAAAACTGACTCCAAATTTACAATATACATTATTCACCATTCAGTTCTTATTGGGCAAAATATAATCTAAAACACACGACTGAACAAGTTTATTTGTTATCAAACCAATAATTAGTGGCCCGGGATTAGTTTAAAACAGCCCGCGACATGGTTTGTGAAATTACATAAAATGCGGCACAGATTGAAAAAAGGTATCTCCAGTAATTTGCGCCATATGTTTTGAATGGTCTGTTGTTGTAAAGCTGCAAGCATGCCTGTCGCGAAGCTGTGCTTTTTCCTCTCTGGCACTCAGAGGCAGAGTAAGTCAGTAGGGCTGAAGGATGTGGTAGTATCATATGATAAATAAAGAAATAAACACGGAGGGGAGTGTCTACTGTATGGATAGCCAGTCAATCTGTTCCTTTACTAATGATGTAACTTGTTGAATATCATACTCCTTCCCTACACCATAGTATCTTTAGCATTAAAACTTGTCACTTTTGACCAGGTAATATCAGTCGAAATCTACTCTGTGTGTCATTGTAAAGGGTCAGGTGTACCTTGATGGTGTTGCTGCTGCGTTCCTCATACTTGCACTCACACAGCAGACAGTAGGCCTCCACATCATGGCCTGGCACTGGCATGGGCTCCACTACATGGAGGCACTTACTGAGCAGACAAAGGTACACACATTATAAATAACTAGTCTCTTATTATTAGTCTACTGCCTCTATGTTAGTCCAAGATGTTAGCCTGACACTTTTATTCATTCTTTCCAGAACTACATTGAACCATGAAGACATCAATCAGCAAATTGTGTGAGTGGGGGATCCTTAAATCCACAGCTTCTTGGCAGAACTAGTTAAATGTACTGTGGAAGACAACAGGAGCGAACAAAGCTGAGTGACTGAGTTAGACCAGATTGTGAATTCTGCATGATGTGCATAGGGCTTATGTGATAGAACATTTCTCACCAATCTTTCTGGGAGACATTCCTGCTGTAGATGTGTCCAGTGATGTTCCTGTAGGGTGGACAGATACACTTGCAGCGCACGTCTTCAAAACTCTGTGAACATAGAGAATAACATTTTCGTCATGGGGATCTACAAAACACAGTGAATTGTTAGCCTGTACTCTCAGAAAAAAAAGAACCTAAAAGGGTTCTTTGGCTGTCCCCATAGGAGAACCCTTATTGGTTCCCTTTCCACAGAGGGTTCTACATGAAACCCAAAAGGGTTCTACCTGAAACCAAAAAGGGTTATTTTATAGACGGGTTAGATCACGAAAACGATGTGATCCAATTGGGCAGAAGTCCGTGTGTTGTTGTGATTCTGGATGGTCAGATAGCTAGCACCAAAGACTAAAGTTGCCATGTGGGAACCGTAGGTGGCTTGTTACAGCTAGTTTTATCTTGTTTTTGATACCGTGTCTGTTTTGAGGTGTTTTGACTGATGTCACATCTATCCTAATATCCTGCTGTAGAAAAAGCCTCAGTTCAGTGTGTGAAATATTAGCTAAATCTATTGTGTCATATGTCTGTTTGTGAATACTTATGTAAATTATATATTTCTGGATTTCATTTTCAATACATTTTCAAAAATGTTTATTGAATCAATATTGAATTCAGGCTGTAACACGACAAACTGTGGAATAAGTCCTGAAGGCACTGTAAATCTGTTTCCTGATTCGTCACCCTTCTCCTGAAATGCCACACTCCCTCTCATGAATTTGACAATGGTTGACACTCCTGCCAACCACCATCCACCAATCCAATGCTTTTAAATCCATGATGAGGAAACGTGCACGCTTCAGAATAAGGGTGGATAATCGGGACGCAACCTGAAGACCGATGGAGTCAATCAAATGTGTCATTTCTTTCTTTGTTGGTCAGATTGGAAGAGCTTTCAACCCTTTTCTCCCTGTGTCTGTCTTTCCCAGGAGGAGCACCGCCACATGAAGACCATAGATGAGACCATGGCCCAGCTGCAGGACCTGAAGAACCAGCACCTCACCAAGAAGTCAGAGGTCAACGACAAGAACCACCAGATGGAGGAGATACGTAAGAAACTGGGAGGAGCCAACAAGTGAGTCTCAAAGTTTAGACACGCCCACGCACACAAACCAAACCCTCATCCTCTTTTTTCCACCCATTTCTAAAAGGCACATATTTTTTGACTTACTACATTGATTTATTTATGTGTTTTAAGAAAAAAGAACAGTTGTAGCATTGCCATTTTTTTTCAGTGTGTGTTTATGTTTGTGTTTGTAGTTTGCAGCAGTATTTTTTGAGCAATGTGTATTATTCCCTCAGGGAGCTGACCCAGCTGCAGAAAGAGGTGACGGCCATCGAGACCAAGCTGGAGCAGAAACGCAGCGACCGCCACAACCTGCTGCAGGCCTGTAAGATGCAGGACATCAGACTGCCGCTATGCTCTGGGACCATGGACGACATCGGCCAGGGAGAGGTACTAAACACACTCTTTATTTTTCTTGCTCTCTCTCCTGCTTTCTTTCTCTCACTCCTTCTCCCTTCCAACCAACCTGACTGCCTCACGGTGTTCTCTTTCCCTCTATGGGAGCTCTCAGCAGGAGGAGTATATTTATTTGTATTTAACTAGGCAAGACAGTTAAGAACAAATTCTTATTTACAATGACAGCCTAGGAACAGTGGGTTAACTGCCTTGGTCAGGGGCAGAACAACAGATTTTTACCTTGTCAGCACGGGGACTCGATCAAGCAACCTTTCAGTTACTGGCCCAATGCTCTAACCACTAGGCTACCTGCCGCCCCAAATAGCAGTCAGTTCCAGGAGACCAGTCCAGAACGTCCAGTACTGTCCTGGCTAAAGAGGCTCTCATAGAGATAGACTACAGCATCCTGTCTGAAGACCTCAAGGTAAGAAGTACACACATGCCTGAACCCTGCATACTAAGGCTGTGTCTGGGAGTGTGCAAGTAGATTCTTTGGGAGACGTGTGGAGAATTGGGACATAGTTTCTCTCTCCACATAGACTCAGACTCTATATCTATGTGTACTGTAGCTGTTTCAGTCATTCAATACCCAGCAATAGGGATGTTTTAGGTGAGTTTGAAATGCAGTGTGAGCCGAGGATATGAGTCACCTAACATATTTGTATGTGTGTGTGTTTGTGTGTGTGTGTGTGTGTGTGTCTGCGTCTGCACTCTCTCAGGACGCGCTGGCGGAGGATGAGATCAAAGGAGAGATGCACACACTGCAGCAGCGGCTCAACGAGCAGCAGTCTATACTGCAGAGGATCAGCGCACCCAACATGAAGGCCATGGAGAAACTAGAGTCTGTCAGGGACAAGTTCCAGGAGACCAGCGATGGTAAGAGGGAGAGGAGGAGGTCAGGGTTTAGTTGGAAGGTGTGGAACCCAACATGAAGGCCATGGAGAAACTAGAGTCTGTCAGGGACAGGTGGAGGGGGATGAATTGAGAAATGTAGAACCCAGGCTTACACTTGAGTCTGGAGACATGGGCTAACTTAATCCCTCTCACTGAATGTATGAAATGTTACTGAAACAAGAAATAATTTATAATTATTGCATTATGTGTTGATGATGATCTATTCTGTATTCCAGAGTTTGAGGCGGCCCGTAAGAGAGCCAAGAAGGCCAAGCAGGCGTTTGAGCAGATCAAGAAGGAGAGGTTTGACCGCTTTAACGCCTGTTTTGAGGCTGTATCCACCAACATCGATGAGATCTACAAAGCCCTGTCACGCAACAGCTCTGCCCAGGTATCACTCTCTATGACCAGATAGCATATTGTTTTGTCCTATTGGGTTGAGTCAAATGGAGTGTCCTTGGCAGGGGCCGACTTTTACATGGTTAACTGTGTTCCCACAAGAAACTACATTTACCTTATTCAAAATAATGTAAAACAAATTGGGACTAAAAGTTATGCTTTTATTGTAAAGAAATAAAACCATCAGCTTTTAATTGTGAGCGAGACAACTATTCCTTCTTGGATGTTGTGATATTTGGCTGCACCTCTGTGTACATGTTGGTTAAATATCTGTCTACCCCCCAGGCCTTCCTTGGGCCAGAGAACCCTGAGGAGCCTTACCTGGATGGGATCAACTATAACTGTGTGGCCCCTGGAAAGAGGTTCAGACCCATGGACAACCTGTCTGGAGGGGAGAAGACTGTAGCCGCCCTGGCTCTGCTGTTCGCCATACACAGCTACAAGCCTGCCCCATTCTTCGTCCTGGATGAGATTGATGCTGCTCTGGACAACACCAACATCGGCAAGGTGTCTAAAACCCTGCTGCAAAAACTACATTTTTTAATCTCATGAAATGTCCATACTCCATACCTCCCCCACCTTCATTTTGCCTTCACAGCAAGGAGATTGCGTCATCAGCAAAGTACTAACCTTTGACCTGTCTGTGTACCATGACGCCAACCCCAACCCCAATGAGTAGAACCCCAACCAGCAGGACATCACTCGGTGGAGAGGAGCGAAATTAAACGACAGGCATACCTTTAAACTCATTGGCATTTTGACATTCTGCTTGGTCAACTGAACCATGGTTGTATTCCTTAGGGAAGGCAACTGAAAACGTTTTAATACATTTTGTAACTGACAATGGAAATGAGTGTTTTTTTAAAGTCCAGCTAGTCCCTTGCTGTCTCTGCCCGTTTTCTACCTCTTTTTTTTTTTAAACTCGCTGAAATGTATGTATCTGAAATCCTGGTAAGTACAGCCTGCTTGGGCATTTTTCATTTATTGTGCTACTTTCATGATCTGATTTGTGTTAGAATTGGAAAAGCCTTAGGTCTCATTTGATGTCTGCTTCATTGCCAGTCGGATGTCATCTGATTCCCCCCCAGTTTAACTAGCTTTGATCCAAACTGAGTTGCTCTGGTTGTTTCACTTCTTCACGGTGTGGTTCAATGTCAGCAATGCCTATGGTTATAATTTCTCTGTCTTTTGCCTAAGATCAAGTGTAGTATCAAGTCAGGAATGGCTACAGTTGGTTTCACCAACAGGAATGGCACCAAATAAGAAGTTTTTGTACAATGTACGACCATAAAGAAAAACAACCCAAGGAAATACCTTTGCGGTGTTGAAGAAAAACACTATAATACCTTTCTCAGTGTCGGAGATGAACCTGTCGAGTTTGAGGTGGATGAAGAGAGCAGACGCACATTTGGGCCCTGTGTTTTGCGCAATCGTGTGCCATAGCAAGATTTTATCCTGTATTTTAAGGGTTATCTAGAAATGAGAATTACAACAAAAATGAAAGCAATTGCCTGAGGATGGTGCTGGACCATCTGACCTGAAATAAAAGGGGACAGTTTGAAAAAGCTTTAGATGAAGGTTAAAATCCAGGCATATCACATGACTGTGCAAAACACAGGACCCTACTTATTGTATACTGTTTAATGATCTTTAAATGCATCGAGTACATTACAAACTGTCATGAGATAATCATGGAACTCCATTAGGGTGACCAATATCATTTTATCACCTAAATAGAGGTGACAACTGCTGAACATCACTTTAAAATGATAATGAAAAGCAATTATTACCTTAGTCTTTGCTAATAATGTGTTTCTACTGTAGCACGTCTAGGTACATCTGTTTCTAGCAGAAAGTTCGTATCCAATCTTCATGAATTGTATTATCACTTTTGGACAATTTATTTAGGTGTTAAAGTTATTAGTAGCTGAGTACCATTGATTTGGGGAAGTGATGTCTGCTTTTGATAGTGGCTTTGAAAGTGTCCCATGGCATTTATTTTGAATCAGTCCAAGACATATGATGTAACTCCAGTCATGGGTCAATCCTGCTTCAGAAATGTTGTGTATTCCATTGACGGTGGATTGATTCTTTTCAGTTAATAAACACAACTATTTTAGAACTTGTGTGTTCCAATGGAGTAGCAGCAGCAGCGTGACATTTGTCATGTTATTCTGCAGCATATGTTATCATATTGTTCAGCACAATTCAAGCTAATTCATCTGTTGTTCTGCGATGCACTCCAGAAAGGACAACTCCGGTGGACTGGCTAGGTTCACTCACTCATGATATTTCTTAGTATTTATTGATATCTCACGATATTATATATTTTTTGGAGGGGTATTTAATTAGGGTCCCCATTTGGATGTTGTGAAAGCAGCAGCTGCTCTTCCTGGGGTCCACACAATACATGACATAATACAGAACATTAATAGACAAGAACAACTGGAGGACAGAACTACATACCGGTACATCTTTAAAAATACACACGTAGCCTACATATCAATACATACACAGAAACTATTTAGGTCAAATTGGGAAGAGGCGTTGTGCCATGTGCTGTTACGTTATCGGCTTTTTGAAACCAGGTTTGCTGTTTGAGCAATATGAGACGGAAGGGAATTCCTTGCAATAATGGCTCTATATAGTACTGTACGCTTTCTTGGATTTGGGACTGTGAAAAGACCTCTGGTGCATTCCTGGTGGGATAAGTGTCTGTGTCAGAGCCTGTTTAAGTTGACTATGCAAACAATTTGGAATTTTCAACACAATGTTTCTAATAGAAAGTAGAATTGATGTAGTCAGTCTCTCCTCAACTCTTAGCCAAGAGAGACTGGCATTCATAGCATTTATATCAGCCCTCTGATTACAAGGAAGAGCAAGACGTGCCTCTCTGTTCGGGGCCAGCTGCTGCTTAACTAGGTCTTTCCTTGCAGAACTCGACCACACGACTGGACAATAATCAAGATAAAATAAAACTAGAGCCTGCAGGACTTGCTTTTTGGAGTATGGTGTCAAAAAAGCAGAGCATGTCTTTATTGCAGACAGAACTCTCCCAATCTTTACAACCATTGAATCTATGTTTTGACCATGACAGTTTACAATCTAAGGTAACACAAAGTAATTTATTCTCCTCAACTGTTCAACAGCCACACCATTCATTACCAGATTCAGCTAAGGTCTAGAACTTAGGGAATGATTTGTACCAAATGCAATGCTCTTAGATTTAGAGATGCTTAGGACCAGTTTTTCACTGGTCACCCATTCCAAAACTCTTATGGGTTACAGTGACTTCATTAGCTGTGGTTGCTGATGCGTATATGGTTGAGTCATCAGCATACATGGACACACATGCTTTGTTTAATGCCAGTGGCAGGTCATTGGTAAAAATAGGAAAGAGTAGAGGGCCTAGAGAGCTGCCTTGCAGTACACCACACTTGACATGTTTGACATTAGAGAAGCTTCTATTGAAGAACTATTGAGTTGTATTAGATAGATTGCCATATCGTGGATTGAGAGCTGAGGTTGAAAAGCCATAACACATATGTTTTCTAAATAATAGGTCATGGTCAATAATGTCAAAGGCTGCACTGAAATATAACAGTACAGCTCCTACAATCTTATCAATTTCTTTCAACCAATCATCAGTCATTTGTGTCAGTGCAGTACATGTTGAGTGCCCATCTCTATAAGCATGCTGAAAGTCTGTTAATTTGTTTACAGAGAAATAGCATTGTATTTGGTAAAAAACATTTTTTCCCAACAGTTTGCTCAGAGCTGGCAGTAAGCTGATAGGTCTGCTTTTAGAACCAGTAAAGGCTGCTTAACCACTCTTGGGTAGCGGAATGACTTTGGCTTCCCTCCAGGCCTGAGGACAAAGACTTTCCTCTAGGCTCAGATTAAACATGACAGATAGGTGTGGCTATAGAGTCAGCTACCATCCTCAGTAGCTCATCTAAGTTTTCAATGCCAGGAGGTTTGTCATTATTGTCATTACAAGAATGGAAGGAAGCGGGTGTTTTTCGATCGCCTACGAATTCTCAGAAGGCAGCCCGCCCTTTGGCCCCTTTTCTCCGCCTTCTCTTCACGGGGATCTGGGCCTGTTCCCGGGAAAGCAGTATATCATTCACGTCGGGCTCGTCAAACTCGTTAAAGGAAAAAAGGATTCTGCCAGTCCGTGGTGAGTAATCACAGTCCTGATGTCCAGAAGTTATTTTCGTTATGTACGTTATTTACATTATGTACAAAATAAGTTTCAAAAATAAGTTAGAAACAAACAAAAACACAATTGGTTGGGGACACGTAAAACATCAGCCTTCTTCTCCGGCACCATCTCATAAAAGTCCCCATCCACCCCTACCCTGTTACTCACCCTCAATACTCTCTCCACCTCAATCTTAGTTAAAAATTACACACAAAAAATAGCTCTCTAAGTCTCAAAGATGAAATACATTATGGTCATGGACTAAAGCTGTGCTGAATTGACAAAATGTGCATGGTGTGGTATTATAGATCACGGGCCCAGGCCCAGTTAATACCGTACCTAACATAGGACCACTTCCATTTCCACATCATAATGTGCTGTGTTGCCATCTAGTGGTCATGAGTCATACAGGCACCTCTGAAGATGAGGGATAAGCGGCAGGTAACTCAAGTGACAACAAGGGGTTTAACATCGTCTATAAATATAGAAGCAGCTTCAATCAAACTACGTTACACAGATTTCACCAATACCTCCAACAGGATAAATATAAGCTCAACCAAGGTCCATTTTTACTGTTTTCCAAGCATGATGTAGACAATTACACAGACATTCTTTCAACATTGCAAGATCTCAGAACAGAGTCCAACTAAAATAAACAGTGTAATAAAATCCTAGCCTATATCAAAACACACATATCAGTTGATATGTCTTTAACATCAACATACCATATTCAGTTTGATAATTACATTCAAAATAATGTCAATTAAGAGTACATCTGCATTAAAATACATCAGCTAAAACATTAATTCAATAATTCAATAGACCTTTTTTCTTCAATTCTCAATGTGTGTGTGTGTTTGAGGTAAAGCAGGCTAGCATAACTTCACCTCAGAATGTGACTGGACACACACCCCTCCACACACACAGCAAAGAGCCTCAGTCAGTGCTAGTTAATGGAATGTGAGACAATCCACTGACTGCAATATTCCACTCTGGAATCATATAAAGACATTTGGCATTCCAGTGATTCTACAGTAAATTACTACATTACAATGACCGTTACAAGCTAAGCTATTCACATTTAGCATCCTCAGAGGTTTCACTCATCTGTGTCCACTCCAGGCAGAGACAGCCTATCAAACAACACATTTTTCAAAGCCAGCCAAACTATCAATCATCATTACATGGCTAAATAAAGCAATACCTTTTCCTTTCTTGTGTCTTTAAGTGCAAAGGATATCATCAGGAAGTGCAAAATGAACCACAAGTGGTTCTGATGATAAACAGTGCTTAAACTAGGAATGAACTTGGCTTGGCACCAGCTAATAATTAAGGTAACCAATTACATACCGGCAGCCTATTTACAGTGAGCCTATCATTCACAAGCATTCAGCCTACCTAAAATATCCGGTGCGCTGAGGTAGCTTCACAAAACAACAATGCTACAATGAGAATTGAAAATGATTTGTAAAATGTGCTTAAGCATGTTAAAAATATTCTGAATCAGTCCTATTTTTCAAAGCTTATTTTGGATAAAGTGATTGTAATATATCCAGTTCCATTTCCTGTTTTATCTTTCCATGCAGATGATGCAGAGATGATGATGGAACCAACTTCCACTTTGCTGTTTGGCTATACTCCTCATTTTGATACACATCTATATTCTCATGACAGCACCCACCATTTTGGAAACAAAGTACAAATGGGCCAGCGATCGTTCCAAACAGAATTACCATAACGCTCATAAACAATCCTAAATGTGCAGGGACTGTATTGAAATGGCAAAGGGATTGAAATCCTGAAGAACAACATGTAGCTAATGACACTACAACAGTAGCAGATGTGGACGAAGCTTGTGAGGTGACTCTAGCCACTGATCTGAAGTCAGCCATTGAGGTTTAACTAAGCATCTTGTGTCGGTCAAAGACAGTCTTGCGCTGTTCCTGGACCTGTTTTTTCCAGCGCTGCTGGGCTCCCTCTACCCGTTCCAGTACTGTGTTACCTCTGCCTCCCTGGGCAGCAGCAGCACACTCAGGCTGCGGCCGCATGTCCTGTAAGGGAGGGGTGGGGGGGTAGACAGAGAGAGCCACAGAGAGGAGAGAGAGAGACAGACAGACAGAGATTGTACAGGACGTTACACACACACCTGTTAATCAGTGACGTAGAAACCAGCAAACCAGTAGAATTGTTCCTCATAACACTCACATCCCACAGCCTCCCGACAGACGTAACATTGCGTTGCAGATGTTAAGAAGCAGAGACCATATCTTCCCGAGTCTGTTTCCTATGTGTGGTGTACAGTGCCTTCGGAAAGTATTCAGACCGCTTGACATTTTGTTACATTACAGCCTTATTCTAAAATGGATTTAAAAAAAATCCTCATCAATCTACACACAATACCCCATAATAACAAAGCAAAAACAGGTTAAGAAAATTTTACTAATTTATAACAAAATTAAAAAACTACTCACATTTGGAGTCGTGGCCAAAAGTTTTGAGAATGACACAAATATTTATTTTCACAAAGTCTGCTGCCTTAGTTTGTATGATGGCAATATGCATATACTCCAGAATGTTATAAATAGTGATGAGATGAAATGCAATTAATTGCAAAGTCCCTCTTTGCCATGCAAATGAACTGAATCCCCCAAAAACATTTCCACTGCATTTCAGCCCTGCCACAAAAGGACCAGCTGAAACGTTAGTGATTCTCTCGTTGACGAGGACAAGGCCGGAGATCACTCTGTCATGCTGATTGAGTTCGAATAACAGACTGGAAGCTTCAAAAGGAGGGTGGTGCTTGGAATCATTGTTCTTCCTCTGTCAACCATGGTTACCTGCACGGAAAAACGTGCCGTCATCATTGCTTTAGCAAAAAAAAAAGCTTCACAGGTAAGGATATTGCTGCCAGTAAGATTGCACCTAAATCAAACATTTATCGGATCATCAAGAACTTCAAGGAGAGCGGTTCAATTGTTGTGAAGAAGGCTTCAAGGCACCCAAGAAAGTCCAGCACGCACCAGAAGTTGATTCAGTTGCGGGATCAGGGCACCACCAGTACAGAGCTTGCTCAGGAATGGCAGCAGGCAGGTGTGAGTGCATCTGCACGCACAGTGAGGCGAAGACTTTTGGAGGATGGCCTGGTCTCAAGAAGGGCAGCAAAGAAGCCACTTCTCTCCAGGAAAAACATCAGGGACAAACTGATATTCTGCAAAAGGTACAGGGATTGGACTGCTGTCGACTGGGGTAAAGTCATTTTCTCTGATGAATCCCCTTTCTGATTGTTTGCGGCACCTGGAAAAAAGCTTGTCCGGAGAAGCGCTACCAGTCCTGTGTCATGCCAACAGTGAAGCATCCTGAGACCATTCATGTGTGGGGTTGCTTCTCAGCCAAGGGAGTGGGCTCACTCACAATTTTGCCTAAGAACACAGCCATGAATAAAGAATGGTACCAACACATCCTCCGAGAGCAACTTCTCCCAACCATCCAGGAACAGTTTGGTGACGAACAATTCCTTTTGCAGCATGATGGAGCACCTTGCCATAAGGCAAAAGTGATAACTAAGTGGCTCGGGGAACAAAACATCGATATTTTGGGTCCATGGCCAGGAAACTCCCCAGACCTTAATCCCATTGAGAACTTGTGGTCAATCCTCAAGAGGCGGGTGGACAAACAAAATCCCATGTTTTTGTCAATAAAAACTTTGAAACTTATGAAATTCTTGTAATTATACTTCAGTATTCCATAGTAACATCTGACAAAATATCTAGAGACACTGAAGCAGCAAACTTTGTGGAAATTAATATTTGTGTCATTCTCAAAACGTTTGGCCACGACTGTACATAAGTATTCAGACCCTTTACTCAGTACTTTGTTGAAGCATCTTTGGCAACAAGCTTGGCACACCTGTATTTGGGGAGTTTCTTCCATTCTTCTCTGCTTCTCTGATCCTCTCAAGCGCTGTCAGGTTGGATGAGGAGGGTTGCTGCACAGATATTTTCAGGTCTCTCCAAGTCTGGGCTCTGGCTGGGCCACTCAAGGACATTCAGAGACTTGTCCCGCAGCCACTCCTGTTTTGCCTTGGCTGCGTGCTTAGGGTCGTTGTCCTGTTGGAAGGTGAACCTTCGCCCCAGTCTGAGGTCCTAAACGCTCTGGAGCAGGTTCTCATCAAGGATCTCTCTGTACTTTGCTCCGTTCATCTTTGCCTTGATCCTGACTAATCTTCCAGTCCCTGCCGCTGAAAAACATCCCGACAACATGATGCTGCCACCACCATGCTTCACCGTAGGGATGGTGCCAGGTTTCTTCCAGGCGTGACACTTGGCATTCAGACCAAAGAGTTCAATATTGGTTTCATCAGACCAGAGAATTGTGTTTCTCATGGTCTTAGAGTCTTTAGGTGACCATTGGCAAACTCCAAAACGGGCTGTCATGTGCCTTTTACTGAGTAGTGGCTTCCGTCTGGCCACTCTACCATAAAGGCCTGATCGATGGAGTGCTACAGAGATGGTTGTCCATCTGGAAGGTTCTCCCATCTCATCAGAGGAACTCTAGATCTCTGTCAGAGTGACCATCGGGTTCTTGGTCACCTCCCTGACCAAGGCTCTTCTCCCCCGATTGCTCAGTTTGGCCAGGTGGCCAGCTCTAGGAAGAGTCTTGGTGGTTCCATCCCCACTGTGTTCTTGGGGACCTTCTATGCTGCAGACATTTTTTGGGTACCCTTCCCCAGATCTGTGCCTCGACACAATAGAGTCTCAGAGCTCTACGGACAATTCCTTCCACCTCATGGCTTGGTTTTTGCTCTGACATGCACTGTCAACTGTGGGACCTTATATAGACAGGTGTTTGCCTTTCCAAATCATGTCCAATCAATTGAATTTACCACAGGTGGACTCCAATCAAGTTGTAGAAACATCTCTAGGATGATCAATGGAAACAGGAGGCACTTGAGCTCAATTTCGAGTCTCCTAGTAAAGGGTCTGAATACTTATGTAAATAAGGTATTTCATTTTTTTATTTTTAATACTTTTGCAAAAATGTCTAAAAACCTGTTTTCACTTGATGATTATGGGGTATTGTATGTAGATTAATGAGGATTTTTTTTGTTTAATCCATTTTAGAATAAGGCTGTAACATAACAAAATGTGTAAGAAGTCAAGGGGTCTGAATACTTTCCGAAGGCACTGTATATCTGTTTATATACCTCAGAGTCGTCCTCATTGTGAAGGGGTTGGATGTAGGGGTCATGTTTACGGATGAGAGGTTCAACCAGCAGCAGGAACAACATGTAGAGTAGCAGAGAGCCCACCACTGACAGGTAGATGATGATCGTCACCTGGGGGGGATGGAAAATAAATGTAGCTTGGATTCAAGTTTAGCAGACAAAGCCTTTGGCTGCTTTCTGACATGATTTATTATTCATGTTATTTACAAATGCAGTAATAGTTAGTATGTAAAAAAAGAATGGAACAATTTTAATAAAAAAATGAACTATAGAATACTTAATAGAATAGAAATGTATGTATAAATTATGACATTTGATGAAAACAGCTGCCACCTGCATAGGACTGGGCAATATGGCCTAAAAATCCAATCTAAAAAATTAAAAACAATTATGACACACACATACCCCCCCCTGGAAAGTATTCAGACCTCTCGACTTTTTCCACATTTTGTTACGTTACAGCCTTATTCTAAAATGTCTTAATCGTTTCCCCCCTCATCAATCTACACACAATACCCCATAATGACAAAGCCAAAACTTCTTTATTGTTGAGTTTTTTTTAATTTTTTTTAAACAACGGAATTATCACATTTTACATAAGTATTCAGACCCTTTACCCAGTACCTTTGGCAACGATTACAATCTTGAGTCTTCTTGGATAGGACGCTACAAGTTTGGCATACCTGTATTTGGGGAGTTTCTCACATTCTTCTCTGCAGATCCTCTCAAGCTCTGTCAGGTTGGATGGGGAGCGTTGCTGCACAGCTATTTTCAGGTCTTTCCAGAGCTGTTCGATCGGGTTCAAGTCTGGTCATGATGCTGCCACCACCATGATGAGATGGAGGCCACTGTGTTCTTGGGGACCTTCAATGCTGCAGACATTTTTTGGTACCCTTCCCCAGATCTGTGCCTCGACACAATAGAGTCTCAGAGCTCTACGAACAATTCCTTCCACCTCATGGCTTGGTTTTTGCTTTGACATGCACTGTCAACTGTGGGACCTTATATAGACAGCTGTGTGCCTTTCTAAATCATGTCCAATCAATTGAATCTACCACAGATGGACTCCAATTAAGTTGTAGAAACATCTCAAGGATGATCAATGGAAACAGGATGCATCTGAGCTCAATTTCGAGTCTCATAGCAAAGGGTCTGAATACTTATTTCCATAAGGTATCTTTTTTTTTTCTTTTCTTCTTCTGGCCATTGTCGATCCACTTTTCATTTTCCATTTGTTTTGTCTTGTTTTCCTACACACCTGGTTCTCATTTTCCCTCATCAAGTGTTGTGTATTTACCCTCTGTTCCCCCCATGTCTTTGTGCGGAATTGTTTATTGTTAAGTGCTTGTGCACGTTATGCTGGTGTGTGACGGGTTTTTACCCATTGATTTATTGTACTGTTTACAGTGGTTTTATTTATTAAACTGCGCCGTTGTAAATCAGTTTTGCTCTCCTGCGCCTGACTTCTCTGCCGCCAGTACGCACCCCTGACAGAATTCCGCACCCAACTTATGGAGTCAGCAGGAGCAGGTACCCCGAGTATAGGGGTGGAGGAGCGCGTCCGGGGGCACGCAGAAATGCTCCACCATCTTGGCACCACCATGGACCGCGTTGTCCAGACAATGGACAGCTGGGAGAGACAGGGAGTTCTCCCAGTGCCTCCACCAGCACAACCGGGGTCTCCACTACGCGCCCCTCCTTCTCCTGGTCCCAGTGGGATTCGTCTCTCCCTTCCCCAGGAATATGATGGGATGGCTGCGCACTGCCAGGGATTGCTCTTACAGCTGGACTTATACCTGGCAACCGTCCACCCGGCTCCTTCAGGCCGTGAGAGGTTGTCCGCCCTCATCTCGTGCCTCACCGGGAAAGCCCTGGAGTGGGCCAACGCCGTGTGAAGAGAGGGAGATGCGGCGTTGGACCAGTTTGAGGAGTTCACCCGCCGCTTCCGGGCAGTCTTCGACCACCCGCCCGAGGGTTGAGCGGTGGGTGAACGCCTCTTCCATCTGAGGCAGGGGACGAGGAGCGCCCAGGAGTTCGCCCTGGAGTTTAGGACCCTGGCTGCCGGCGCGGGATGGAACAACAGGGCCCTGATCGAGCATTATCGCTGCAGTCTGCGCGAGGATGTCCGTCGAGAGTTGGCCTGCAGAGACACCACCCTCACGTTCGACCAGCTGGTGGACCTGTCCATCCGGCTGGACAACCTGCTGGCTACCCGCGGACGTTCAGATCGGGGTCTGTTGGTTCCCCCTCTCCGATACCCATGGAGATTGGAGGGGCGGTGCGCAGGGAGACCGGCGGGGGTTCTAGCTCGTGCACCATCTGTGGCCACAGGGGTCACACTGCCGGTCGGTGCCGGGTTGGTTCCTCTAGGTATCGAGGCAGCAGGCAGGGCGCTCTGGCGTCACCCCAGGTGAGCCGGCACCATTCTCACCCAGAGCCCTCTGTTGCACATATGTTTGTGTATGTCACTTTTCCTGAGTTTTCCCCGCATTCCCAGCATAAGGCTCTCGTCGATTCAGGCGCGGCTGGGAATTTTATAGATAGATCGTTCGCCCATAGTTTAGGGATCCCCATTGTTCCTGTGGCTGTGCCCTTCCCCGTTCACGCCTTAGATAGTCGACCATTAGGGTCAGGGTTGATTAGGGAGGCCACTGCTGGGCATGGTGACGCAGGGGGATCACAAGAAGAGAATTCTTCTTCTCTGGCCTGACCTCTGGCCTGCTCGCCTCCCTACCACTGAGGAAGTACAGTTCCCGCTCAGCCCAGTCAAAACTGTTCGCTGCTCTGGCCCCCCAGTGGTGGAACAAACTCCCTCACGACGCCAGGACAGCGGAGTCAATCACCACCTTCCGGAGACACCTGAAACCCCACCTCTTTAAGGAATACCTAGGATAGGATAAAGTAATCCTTCTGACCCCCCCCCCCCCCCCCCCCCCCTTAAAAGATTTAGATGCACTATTGTAAAGTGGCTGTTCCACTGGATGTCATAAGGTGAATGCACCAATTTGTAAGTCGCTCTGGATAAGAGCGTCTGCTAAATGACTTAAATGTAAATGTTAAATGTAAATTTAGTCTCTTCCTTATTGACTCTCCTGCATTTCCAGTGGTGCTAGGCCTACCCTAGTTAGCTTGTCATGACCCCACTGTTTCTTGGCCACAGAGGGCTCTCACGGGGTGGTCGTGAGAGTGCTCTGGGAGGTGTTTAGGGGTTTAAGTTGGTGCTACTACGGTGGAAAGTCCAGACCAGGTCTCCACCGTGCGCATTCCCCCTGAATATGCCGATTTGGCTCTCGCCTTCTCCAAAGATCAGCCTTACCTCGGGTTTTCCGAGGTAAGGCTGAGAGTAACGGACAGGTGGAGAGATTTAACCAGGATGTGGGTAGGTTTCTGAGGTCTTATTGCCAGGACCGGCCGGGGGAGTGGGCGGCGTTTGTGCCCTGGGCAGAGATGGCCCAGAACTCGCTCCGCCACTCCTCCCCTAACCTCTCCCCTCCAATGCGTACTGGGGTATCAGCCGGTTCTGGCTCCTTGGCATCAGAGTCAGACCGAGGCTCCTGCGGTGGACGACTGGTTCCGGAGGAGACATGGGACGCCGCTCATGTTCACCTTCAGCGCGCACTGCTTTTCAAGCAGTCAGGAATAATTAGATTATTTCCGGGCTTCTAAAATTACACCGAGGCTAATTATAAGCCTTCAACCATAACACCTACTGATAATTGTATTAGTTTTTCAAAATAGTTTAACCTGCTTTTATTTCAATAATCACTGATCTGGCTTTCAAGTGTATAAGTCTATGAAAATGCAATTTTTGTTACAAATGTAACCAGAACCATGCACATCCACTAATAATGAACAACGTCTGGTAGCAGTCTTTATAGAACATTAACACAGGTTTCAAACAGTTTCACAAGCACAAGCCCACCGCTAGCGAGTAGCCAGCTAGTTTGTATATTTAAAGTCTAGCCAACTTGGATCTATTTGTTTGTTAACAAGGTAGAACAGTTGAACTGTTATGAATACACCCTCCTGTCTGCCTCCAACTGTTTGAACAAAATAGCCTGCGGCCTACATAGATAAAAATGTGCTTATTTCTCAGAATGAGAAAGAGGTGTCTGCCAATTCCTTATACAAACATATGCGGGAAGTACTTTCTATTTGAGTGTTTACCAGCATTTGTAGCTTGAGTCTGATAATTATATGTACAAAACAGTAAATCTGATAATACTTGTGGAATATAAAAATATATGCTTGGTATGTTTTCCAGTTTCTTGAAATACTTTATAAATGCTACTTATTATTTCTATGTGAAATGGTCTATTCATTCCTTCTACATTTTTGTAGACGCTCTTATCCAGAACAACTTACAGTAAGTAGTGAGTGCATACATTTTCATACTGGTCCCCAGTGGGACTTGAACCCAACAACCCTAACGTTGCAAGCGTCATGCTCTAATGGGGCGGCAGGTAGCCTAGTGGTTAGAGCGTTGGACTAGTAACCAAAAGGTTGCAAGATCGAATCCGCGAGCTGACAAGGTACAAATCTGTCGTTCTGCCCCTGAACAAGGCAGTTAACCCACTGTTCCTAGGCCGTCATTGAAAATAAGAATTTGTTCTTAACTGACTTGCCTAGTTAAATAAAGGTAAAATAAATAAAAAATAACAACTGAGGCACATCATCACAAAACACTTGATGTCTCAATTTACTGTATTGGTCATTGTTTTTCTTCATGGTGATGGAAAGTCTACAGGTACAAACCTAGATGACCAGCCTTATGTACAATACAATAATGTACATTAAGTGGTTTGTAAGGATGGTAAATAAAAACTGCACAAAAAGTGGTTGTTTTCTATGTTATTTGATCAAGGAAAATATTTAATTTGATGTGGATGTTTTGTGTCTTTGCCCATAACTCTGCACCTTTTGATGTAAATGTTTGAGGATTCCATTAGAATGACAATCGCAGAGAAAGGGACAGGGCAACAACTCTTACAATTCCAACTATTGAATCCTGCAAGATACTGTTCTGAATTATACAACCATATTATACAATTATACAACTACCTATGTATTGGTCTGGTGGTACCTATATATTGGTCTGCTAAAACAGGACTATTAAAGGCCCAGTGCACAACTTATGTGAAAAAATATTTTATTATTATACTTTTTTTTTTTTTTAATTCTGCACCCCTACTTCCCTCGGCTATGTATACAAATACATATTTTTATGGACATTTACAAAACACACACTAGACAGCTAGCCCATAACAGTCTGTGGCAAAACTGAAGCTAGTGTTACATGGTACTGCAATGTCGCACGAAACAGGATTGAGCATTCATTTCCCACAATCATGTTCACTGATACTCTCAGTAGGGTCTGTTCTGAATTATGGGAGTTGAGATATAAAAAGGGGATCGTTACAAAGGTTAAATCCTCCTCTATTACAGTAAAATAATGTCTCAATGTGTTTCGGTGTCCATATGACCCCTTATGTCAGACCAAACCTAAAATGCAAATAGCGAGTTGAAACTGCTTGTTGTCAGATACAAACCTTGATTCTTGCACAATGGCACTTGGAACATCGCACTAAAAAAATTAAATAAATGAATTTGATATTTATCGCCCAGCCCTACACCAAGTCAGTGGGGCCTCGAGCAGAGCACTTAACCCTTAACCTGCTCCACAGGTGCTGCTCTCTGGCTGACCCTGTGCTGCACGTGGCGCAGAGCAGCACTTGGAGCAGGTTGGAGGTTTAGTGGCTCAAGGTCAGGTGGTAACTGAGATGATGCCAACAACCCTGAGGTCATGCCAAGTTTTGTTTGTCTAAATTTGCCACTTGGTACTGCCTTATTCGTTAAAAACCTGGTCGTCATTTCACTGAAAACACAGTTGTACTGTAGGTGTTGCTGCCTCCGTGTGCGCTCATTGGTTGAGGCATCCCTGAGAACAGACCATCTAGGGTTATCTTTGTGTGGGGGCACACTGTATGTTGGGGGTGAATTGGAGAAGCCCGATGAAGTATTTATAAACAGCGAATGGGCACAGGAAAAAACATCAGTGCTTGGTTCCCCTGAGATACAGAGCATCGTCTACAGACTCTACTTAGCACAGGTAAGATCTACTCCGGTCTCATCTTTATATCGTTTATATGAGTCCTGTAACACGTGTACAGCATAGCATTTTGCATATTGTACCACTAACACAATTATTTCCTTGAAAATTAACAATGTTTGTCCTTCCTCTCTTTTTCTTACTTAATTTGTATTTATTTTCTCATCTCCTCTGTGAAGACTGTTAGTGTTATATCTCCTCTTCTCTGTGAAGACTGTTAGTGTTGTATCTCCTCTTCTCTGTGAAGACTGTTAGTGTTGTATCTCCTCTTCTCTGTGAAGACTGTTAGTGTTGTATCTCCTCTTCTCTGAAGACTGTTAGTGTTGTATCTCCTCTTCTCTGAAGACTGTTAGTGTTGTATCTCCTCTTCTCTGAAAACTGTTCGTTTTTGCCTCAGGTTCTTTCTGACTCACGTGTGGCTTGACTAGGCTATATTTTGTCATCCTGTTGACATGCAAATGTCTTTGAAACCCTGCCTTCTATTTTTTCCCTCTCGTAGTTTTCTTTCCCCTACTGAAAGCCATGGCCTCCCTCTCTCTGGGACTGCTGTTTCTCTGTATGCTGGTTGGCGTCCATTGTGCAAACGTCAGGGTGTCCGGCCTTCATGCCAGCAGCCTTGATGGGGACGCTGCTGGTAATTACCCTGACCCCTACGTCAAGGTTTGGTGTGGTGGCGAACCCGGTGGCATGACCGAGTGGCACAGGGATACTGAAAACCCATCCTGGAGTGCTATATTCAACTTTCTGAATGTGCATTCCAATGCATCCCTGAAGTTTGAGATCTGGGACAAGGACCTAATCTATGATGACCACCTGGGAACATGTACCACTAAGCTCCATCCTGGCAGTCACAGCATAAGCTGCGGTCTGAAAAGTGGAACCTTGTACTACACTTACAGTTACCAGTAAGCCAGCCATAATGTACAACATCAGTTACCAGTAAGCCAGCCATAATGTACAACATCAGTTACCAGTAAGCCAGCCATAATGTACAACATCAGTTACCAGTAAGCCAGACGTAATGTACAACATCAGTTACCAGTAAACCAGAAATAATGTACAACATCAGTTACCAGTAAACCAGAAACAATGTACAACATCAGTTACCAGTAAGCCAGCCATAATGTACAACATTCGGCCATCACATACCTTAATGAAATTCTAAGGAATTTTACAGATGAACATTAAGGCCTAAATAAAAACGTGCATTTCTGAACAATGGTCTCAGTCTGGTTCTCTTATTTATTTGGACAGTAAAGCTAAAATGTTGACATTTGTTTCTATACTCCAACATTTTGGATTTGAGATCAAATGTTTCATATTAGGCAACAATACAGAATGTCACCTTTAATTTGAGGGTATTTTCATACATACAGATACAGGATCTTAATTTGATCACTTTTGTTGCTGAGAATTTTCCTACACCACATA
The DNA here is from genome assembly GCF_016432855.1 of Salvelinus namaycush. NCBI lineage: Eukaryota > Metazoa > Chordata > Actinopteri > Salmoniformes > Salmonidae > Salvelinus > Salvelinus namaycush. The sequence goes on along the minus strand of NC_052320.1, from coordinate 7,805,671 downwards.
AATTCACTGAAACCCCACACTAACCCACAGTTATATTAACAGTACTGCACTTTGATGAAGCCTACTATTGTCTAGCTAATAGTTTAATCACTGATCAAGCACATTATGGACTAAAGGTTCAAATCCTGTTGCTGCAGGATTATTTTACTGTTTAGAAATGAAAGTGCTTTTTGGGTCTACTCCCCCATTTAAAGAAGTCAAGTATTTGGACAAATTCACTTATAGTGTATTAAAATAGTCAAAAGTTTAGTATTCGGTCCCATATTCCTAGCACGCAATGACTACATCAAGCTTGTGACACTACAAACTTGTTGGATGCATATACAGTTTGTTTTGGTTGTGTTTCGGATGATGTTTTTCCCAATAAGAACTGAATGGTGAATAATGTATTCTGTCATTTGAAGTCACTTTTATTGTAAATAAGAATAGATGTTTCTGAACACTTCTACGTCAATGTGGATGCTACCATGGTTAGGAATAATCATGAATGAATTGTGAATAAGGATGAATGAGAAAGTTACAGAGCACACAAATACCATACCCCCCCAAAAGTATTATTGGTATCAGTGAGAGGTTAGCATTTCTTTAGGGATAATGTATGATCTTTAGTCATGATTTTGGGGGTATGATCATAATTTTTCACGATTCATTCATGATTATCCGTCATCATGGTAGCATCCAAATTAATGTAGAAGTGTTCAGAAACATCTATTCTTATTTACAATAAAACTGACTCCAAATTTACAATACACATTATTCACCATTCATTTCCTATTGGGCAAAATATAATCTGAAACACACGACTGAACAAGGTTGTTTGTTATCAAACCAATAATTAGTGGCCCGGGATTAGTTTAAAACAGCCCGCGACATGGTTTGTTAAATTATATAAAATCCGCGACAGATTGAAAAAAGGTAGATTTTCCCTCTGTGGCACTCAAAGTCTGAATAAATCAAAGTGCTGAAAGATGTGGTAGTATCATATGAAACGGTACTACAGTATTCTAAAATGTTAATAAGTATCATGACGTATTGGTACCGTGATATTACCGTAGTACAATCTGTTCCTTTACTAATGATGTAACTTGTTGAATATCATACTCCTCCCTACACCAATGTATCTTTAGCATTAAAACTTGTCACTTTTGACCAGGTAATATCAGTTGAAATCTACTCTGTGTGTCATTGTAAAGGGTCAGGTGTACCTTGATGGTGTTGCTGCTGCGTTCCTCATACTTGCACTCACACAGCAGACAGTAGGCCTCCACATCATGGCCTGGCACTGGCATGGGCTCCACTACATGGAGGCACTTACTGAGCAGACAAAGGTACACACATTATAAATAACTAATCTCTTATTATTAGTCTACTTGCCTCTATGTTAGTCCAAGATGTAAGCCTGACACTTTTATTCATTCTTGACAGAACTACATTGAACCATGAAGACATCAATCAGCAAATTGTGTGAGTGGGGGATCCTTAAATCCACAGCTTCTTGACAGAACTAGTTAAATGTACTGTGGAAGACAACAGGAGCGAACAAAGATGAGTGACTGAGTTAGACCAGATTGTGAATTCTGCATGATGTGCATAGGGCTTATGTGATAGAATATTTCTCACCAATCTTTCTGGGAGACATTCCTGCTGTAGATGTGTCCAGTGATGTTCCTGTAGGGTGGACAGATAGTCTTCAAAACTCTGTGAACATAGAGAATAACATTATCGTCATGGGGATCTACAAAACACAGTGAATTGTTAGCCTGTACTCTCAGAAAAAAAGATGATAACTAGAACATAAAAGGGTTATTTGGCTGTCCCCATAGGAGAACCCTTTGAAGAACCCTTATTGGTTCCAGGTAAAACCCCTTTTGGGTTCCATGTAGAACCTTTTCCAGAGGGTTCTACCTGAAACCAAAAAGGGTTATCCTATAGAAGGGTTAGCTAACAACATCACGAAAACGATGTGATCCAATTGGGCAGAAGTCTGTGTGTTGTTGTGATTCTGGATGGTCAGATAGCTAGCAACAAAGACAAGAAACTGCCATCTGGGAATCGTAGGTTGCTCGTGTCAGCTAGTTTTATCTTGTTCTTGATACCAAGTCTTGTTTTGAGGTCTATGCTAATATGGCAAAAATTCCCTAGCTAGCTAACCAACAACTGTAACAATGTATTTGAGCGACCACAAGCGCACATTGTGTGTAAACTTATTTATGTTTTCAATAAACATTTGAAATATAGTCGAAATATATATAATACATATATTTAACATGTTGTCAACAATCTAAGCCAACCCTGTCTGTTTTGTGTCTGTTTTGCTGCATAGTTGCTAAACAACCAACCCGTCTATGGGGATGGCCGAAGAACCCTTTTTTCTAAGAGTGTGGTCCTAGATCTGTTTGTGCTGTCTTGCCAACTGACAATGACCGCAGACAGCATAAACAGATCTGGGACCAGGCTAATGATTTGTGTGAGCATCATCAGAAATTGACACTGTACACCAGTGAGTATGGCCCCGTCAATTAACATACCTTGCTTGCGTGTGCAAACGAGAACACCTCACAGAGCAGCACAAGCAGCAAGCCAAATAGGAGCGACCTGGAACTCTGTTCTCTCCTGGATGACATACTGACAGACAGGAAGACAGGTAGCAATCTCCTCAAACTGGACTGGAGGAGGAAGACCACTGACGTAACTATATCTGGGAGGGAGAGGTGGTCACACGCACACTCTTTATGGTACGTTTTCCCACAGGTTTGCTTTTGCTACATTTTTAAATAAACAAATGTATTTACAACTGCTGTCAACAGTAACGTTAAAGGGGGCAATCTGCAGTTGCTATATCCATTTTTGGACTTGTGAATTAACGATATGTACCCATTGATTCTTGAGATTAGTTGAACTGTCGTACCCCATCAGAACCCCAAATCTAAGCATGTTTTACCCAACTGTTTGCAAAGAGGAGTAAATGTAAACACTATTTAGCCTAAGTTTGATATATGGGATGGTCAGTCTTTGCATTCATAGCTATATCTCTGATTTTGAGAGTGGTTACATTTCTCAGCTTTGTTATTGTTTTAACTGCTGATTGCTGCTTTAACGTTAATAGCTGGCTAACAGTAGCTAGCATGCTGTCGATAAAGGCCTTTATTAGAGGCTAAGTCGAAGGCATTCGTGTCATTAATTAATATGTGTATGTGGCAAAAGTAACATTACAAATGCCACACCAGCGTAATATGTATTAGCTGGCAAATATCTGTGAAAAATGTTATTATTTGCTACGCACATACCACAGGACTTTTGCTTTTCTTTGTTCTTCTTCAGTGGGGTGTAATGGCGGTTGGTAGCGAACTGTGAGTGCTTTATCGCCACCTTCTGGGCTGGAATAGAAAGACCAGAGCCCATAGGTTTTTCTCTGGAAAGGACTGGTGTATTTAGGATTCCTGGCAATGCACAAATGATTTACATATTTGAATGCAATTTAATGCCTGCTGGGGAAAAAGCCTCAGTCCAGCGTGTGGAATATTGGCTAAAATGTCTGTTTACGATGTGTAGCCTGATGTATCATTTAACATTTTAGTCATTAAGCAGACTCTTATCCAGAGCGACTTACAGGAGCAATTAGGGTTAAGTGCCTTGCTCAAGGGCACATCGACACATTTTTTACCTTGTCGGCTCGGGGATTCAAACCAGCGACCTTTCGGTTACTGGCTCAACGCTCTTAACCACTAGGCTACCTGCCACCCTCGAATCCTCTCTTTAGCTATAACGTAAAACCCTGCTTCTTCTTCTTGACCCGATCAATATCTCTATTTCCTGGTAATCCTATCATATATATTCTTTCAGCCTAGACTCTAGGCTACCTTTAATACGTCATACAAATCAATAACGCACAGATGCAGCTCAAAACACTTGAGGTCCTAGTCATCATGCGGAGAAATGGCAGAGGGAGACACTGATACTTCTCTAATGAGCTTTAACATCAGTGTAAACACTTCTCTGTATTGTCTGGTCGTCTTCCTCTTTCCCTCCACCTGAATCTGTCCTGTATTTCAGACTGGTCTCATAGACTAGACGGAACATAGTTAAAGTAAGTCCAGGACAATGAAATTAGTATGATATGTTTGGTATAGTTATATAAGACAGAAGGTTAACTCTACTGGAGGGATGTTCAGGCGCCGCTCCAGGATGTCCCATAAGTGTTCAATTGTGTTGAGATCTGGTGACTGACACGCACACACACACACACACACCTACCAGACGAGCTAAATGCCTTTTATGCTCGCTTCGAGGCAAGCAACACTGAAGGTGATGACACCAGCTGTTCTAGATAACGTTCTCAGTAGCCGATGTGAACAAAACCTTTAAACAGGTCAACATTCACAAAGCCGCTGGACCAACTGTCAAGTGTCTTCACTGACATTTTCAACCTCTCCTTGACCGAGGCTGTAATACCTACATGTTTCAAGCAGACCACCATAGTCCCTGTGCCCAAGGAAGCGAAGGTAATCTGCCTAAATGATTACCGCCCCATGGCACTCACATCAGTAGCTTTGAAAGATTGGTCATGGCTCACATCAACAGCATCCTCCCGGACACCCTAGACCCAATCCAATTCGCATAATGCTCCAACAGATCCACAGATGACGCAATCTCTATCGCACTCCACACTGCCCTTTCTCACCTGGACAAAAGGAACACCTATGTGAGAATGCTGTTCATTGACTACAGCTCAGCATTCAACACCATAGTGCCCACGAAGCTCATCGCTAAACTAAGGACTCTGGGACAAAACAAAACTGCAACTGGTTCCTGGACTTCCTGATGGGCCTCCCCCAGGTGATAAGAGTAGGCAACAACACGCCTGCCACGCTGATCCTTAACACTGTGGCCCCTCAGGGGTGTGTTCTTAGTCCCTTCCTGTATTCCCTATTCACCCACGACTGCGTGGCCAAACACGACTCCAACACCATCATTAAGTTTGCTGATGACACAACAGTGGTAGGCCTGATCACCGACAACGATGAGCCGGCCTATAGGGAGGAGGTCAGATACCTGGCAGTGTGGTGTCAGGACGACAACCTCTCCCTCAATGTGAGCAAGACAAAGGAGCTGATCGTGGACTACAGGAAAAGGCGGGCCGAACAGGCCCCCATTAACATCGACGGGGCTGTAGTGGAGCGGGTCGAGAGTTTCAAGTTCCTTGATGTCCACATCACCAACGAACTATCATGGTCCAAACATACCAAGACAGTCGTGAAGAGGGCACGACAAAACCTTTTCCCCCTCAGGAGACTGAAAATATTTGGCATGGGTGCCCAAATCCTCAAAAGGTTCTACAGCTACTCCATCGAGAGCATCCTGACCGGTTGCATCACCGCCTGGTATGGCAATTGCTCGGCATCTGACCGTAAGGCGCTACAGACGGCCCAGTACATCACCAAGCTTCCTGCCAACTAGGACCTATATAATAACTGGTGTCAGAGGAAAGCCCATAAAATTGTCAGAGACTACAGTCACCCAAGTTATAGACTGTTTTCTCTGCTACCGCATGGCAAGCGGTACCAGAGCGCCAAGTCTAGGACCAAAAGGCTCCTCAACAACTTCTATCCCCAAGCCATAAGACTGCTGAACAAAATCGCCACTGGACAATTTACATTGACCTTCTCCCTTTTGTACACTGCTGCTACTCGCTGTTTGTTTGTTACCTATGCATAGTCATTTCGCCCCCACCTACATGTACAGATTACCTCAACTAGCCTGTACCCCCGCACACTGACTCGGTACCGGTACCCCCTGTATATAGCCTTGTTATGTTATTCTTATTGTGTTACTTTTTATTCTTATTTTTTATTTTAGTCTACTTGGTAAATATTTTTTTCTTCTTGAACTGGTTAAGGGCTTGTAAGTAAGCATTTCACAGTAAAGTCAACACTTGTTGTATTCGGCACGTGACAAATAAATAAAGTTTGATTTAACACACACGCACACACACACACACACCTTTTAAACTCCCTATGCCCCATTGAGACCCCTCTTTCAAAGTCACTGAGATCTCTTCTTCTAGCCATGGTAGCCCAAATAATGGACAACTAGGTATTTTTATACAGGACTCTAAGCGTGATGGGATGTTCTTTGCTTAATTAACTCAGGAACCACAGCTGTGTGGAAGCACCTGCTTTCAATATACGTTGTATCCCTAATTTATTCAAGTGTTTCCTTTAATTTGGCGGTTAACAATATTAGGAGAGGACTTCAGCAAATAGCCGAGGGAGCACCCCCCTATCCACAATTGATGGGACCAAAGAGGAGAAGGTGGAAAGCTTCAAGTTCCTCGGCGTACACATCACTGACAAACTGAAATGGTCCACCCACACAGACAGTGTGGTGAAGAAGGCGCAACAGCACCTCTTCAACCTCAGGAGGCTAAAGAAATTTGGCCTAACACCTAAAACACTCACAACCTTTTACAGATGCGCAATTGAGAGCATACTGTCGGGCTGTATCACCGCCTGGTACGGCAACTGCACCACCCACAACCGCAAAGCTCTCCAGAGGGTGGTGCGGTCTGCTCAACACATTACCGGGGGCAAACTTCCCGGACACCTACAGCACCCAATGCCATAGGAAGGCCAAAAAGATCATCAAGGACATCAACCACCCGAGCCACTGCCTGTTCACCCCGCTATCATCCAGACGGCGAGGTCAGTACAGGTGAATCAAAGCTGGGACCGAGAGACTGAAAATCAGCTTCTATCTCAAGGCCATCAGACTGCTAAACAGCCATCACTAGCACATCAGAGGCTGCTGCCTGTAGACATAGATTAGGGATCACTGTCTACTGTTAGAAATGGATCCCTAGCCACTTTAACAATGTTCCGTATCTAGCATTACTCATCTCATATGTATAAACTGCACTCCACACTATTCTACAGTATCTTAGTCACTTTTAAGTTGTGTTTACATATTGCGTCACCCATTTCATATGTATATACTGTATTGTATTCTATAATACACCACTGACTGTTAACCAGTCATCTCCAGCACATCAGAGGCTGCTGCCTATAGACACTTTAAGAAAATGAAACACTAGCCACTTTATGTCTCCGTATCTCGCATTACTCATCTCATATGTGTAAACTGTACTCTATACTATTCTACGGTATCTTAGTCACTTTAATTGTTTGTAAATATTGCATCACCCATCTGATATGTACTGTATATACTGTACTCTATACTATGTCACTGTATCTTAGGCCAACGCTCTGACATACACTACTGTTCAAAGGTTTGGCATCACCTGGAAATGTCCTTGTTTTTTAAAGAAAAGCAAATTTTTTGTCCATTTAAAATAACATCAAATTGATCCGAAATACAGTGTAGACATTGTTAATGTTGTAAATGGCTTTTGTAGCTGGAAACGGCAGCTTTTTATGGAATATCTACCTAGGCGTACAGAGGCCCATTATCAGCAACCACCCCTCCTGTGTTCCAATGGCACGTTGTTAGCTAATCCAAGTTTATAATTTTAAAAGGCTAATTGATCATTAGAAAACCCTTTTGCAATTATGTTAGCACGGCTAAAAACTGTTGTTCTGATTAAAGAAGCAATAAAACTGGCCTTCTTTAGACTAGTTGAGTATCTGGAGCATCAGCATTTGTGAGTTTGATTACAGGCTCAAAATGGCCAGAAATAAAGACCTTTCTTCTGAAACTCGTCAGTCTATTCTTGTTCTGAGAAATGAAGGCTATTCCATGTGAGAAATTGCCAAGAAACTGAAGATCTCGTACAACGCTGTGAACTGCCCCCTTCACAGAACAGTGCAAACTGGCTCCAACCAGAATAGAAAGAGGAGTGGGAGGCCCTGGTGCACAACTGAGCAAAGTACATTAGAGTGTCTAGTTTGAGAAACAGATGCCTCACAAGTCCTCAACTGGCAGCTTCATTAAATAGTACCTGCAAAACACCAGAGTTGCAAAGAAAAAGCCATATCTCAGACTGGCCAATAAAAAGAAAAGATTAAGATGTGCAAAAGAACACAGACACTGGACAGAGGAACTCTGCCTAGAAGGCCAGCCTCTTCACTGTTGATGTTGAGACTGGTGTTTTGCGGGTACTATTTAATGCAGCTGCCAGTTGAGGACTTGGGAGACGTCTGTTTCTCAACTAGACACTCTAATGTACTTGTCCTCTTGCTCAGTTTTGCACCGGGGCCTCCTACTCCTCTTTCTATTCTGGTTAGAGCCAGTTTGACCTGTTCAGTAAACTAAAGGTTCTACCATAGAGCACTAAAGGTTCTACCATAGAGCAGTAAACTAAAGGTTCTACCATAAAGCAATTAACTAAAGGTTCTACCGTATAGCAGTAAACTAAAGGATCTACCATAGAGCACTAAAGGTTCTACCATAGAGCAGTAAACTAAAGGTTCTACCATAGAGCAATTAACTAAAGGTTCTAGCATAGAGCAGTAAACTAAAGGTTCTACCGTAGAGCACTAAAGGTTCTACCGTAGAGCAGTAAACTAAAGGTTATACCGTAGAGCAGTAAACTAAAGGTTCTACCATAGAGCAGTAAACTAAAGGTTCTACCGTAGAGCAGTAAACTAAAGGTTCTACCGTAGAGCAGTAAACTAAAGGTTCTAGCATAGAGCAGTAAACTAAAGGTTCTACCGTAGAGCACTAAAGGTTCTACCGTAGAGCAGTAAACTAAAGGTTATACCGTAGAGCAGTAAACTAAAGGTTCTACCATAGAGCAGTAAACTAAAGGTTCTACCGTAGAGCAGTAAACTAAAGGTTCTACCGTAGAGCACTAAAATAAGGTTCAGCCATAGAGCAGTAAACGGAACACTTCACCTCCTACCCCGTTAGAAAATGCTAAACCCTAGGGGGATGTCACAACATGATTTTGTGAAACCCTATGGATTAAAGAGGTACAACTACCATTTTCATTATTTTTAGGATATATAAAGTATAGAAGCCTCATTTATTAATAAAGAGAACTGGAACTATAGACATGCTATTAAAAAAAATCCTTTAAAATCAAAGTGCTGTTTAAAGCTGCAATATGTCACTTTGTGGGCCACCTGACCAAATTCACATAGAAATGTGAGTTATCGATCTGTCATTCTCATTGAAAGCAAGTCTAAGAAGTGGTAGATCTGTTCTGTGGAGCTATTTCTATGCTTCCCATTCTTAAGTTTTGTTTTTGCGTCTTATACTTTGGGTTTTGTACACCAGCTTCAAACAGCTGAAAAATATATTTAAGAGCTGTTTAGAATGGCACAATGATTCTCTACACGAAGACTGCAGGTTTTGTCACATAAACTGAAATTAGTCAAACTAAACTCAGCAAAAAAAGAAACCCTGTCTTTCAAAGATAATTCGTAAAAATCCAAATAACTTCAGATATCTTCATTGTAAAGGGTTTAAACACTGTTTCCCATGCTTGTTCAATGAATCGTAAATAATTAATGTACATGCACCTGTGGAACGGTCGTTAAGACACTAACAGCTTACAGATGGTAGGCAATTAAGGTCACAGTTATGAAAATTTAGGACACTAAAGAGGCCTTTCTACTGACTCTGAAAAACACCAAAAGAAAGATTCCCAGGGTCCCTGTTCATCTGCTTGAACGTGTCTTAGGCATGCTGCAAGGAGGCATGAGGACTGCAGATGTGGCCAGGGCAGTAAATTGCAATGTCCGTACTGCGAGACGCCTACAACAGCGCTACAGGGAGACAGGACGGACAGCTGATCGTCCTCGCAGTGGCAGACCACGTGTAACAACAACTGCACAGGATCGGTACATCCGAACATCACACCTGCGGGACAGGTACAGGAAGGCAACAACAACTGCCTGAGTTACACCAGGAACGCACAATCTCTCCATCAGTGCTCAGACTGTCCGCAATAGGCTGAGAGAGGCTGGACTGAGGGCTTGTAGGCCTGTTGTAAGGCAGGTCCTCACCAGACATCACCGTCAACTACAGGGTCCGTCATGGTCTGGGGCGGTGTGTCACAGCATCATCGGACTGAGCTTGTTGTCATTGCAGGCAATATCAACGCTGTGCGTTACAGGGAAGACATCCTCCTCCCTCATGTGGTACCCTTCCTGCTGGCTCATCCTGACATGACCCTCCAGCATGACAATGCCACCAGCCATACTGCTCGTTCTGTGCGTGATTTCCTGCAAGACAGGAATGTCAGTGTTCTGCCATGGACCGCGAAGAGCCCGGATCTCAAACCCATTGAGCACATCTGGTACCTGTTGGATCGGAGGGTGAGGGCTAGGGCCATTCCTCCCAGAAATGTCTGGGAACTTGCAGGTGCCTTTGTGGAAGAGTGGGGCAACATCTCACAGCAAGAACTGACAAATCTGGTGCAGTCCATGAGCACTACAGTACTTAATGCAGCTGGTGACCACACCAGATACTGACTGTTACTTTTGATTTTGACCCCCCCTTTGTTCAGGGACACATTATTCAATTTCTGTTAGTCACATGTCTGTGGAACTTGTTCAGTTTATGTCTCAGTTGTTGAATCTTGTTATGTTCATACAAATATTTACACATGTTAAGTTTGCTGAAAATAAACGCAGTTGACAGTGAGAGAACGTTTCTTTTTTGATGAGTTTATTAGAATTTTAGCAACCAGGAAATGGCGGAGTGATTTCTGCATATTGTACCTTTTTAAGAAGCTGATAAAAAGAAAAACAGAGAAATGTTAGGAGGAAACAGTTAATCTGGTTTAGACCAGTTCTAGTGTTGTTCAGTCCGAGAACTGTTGGTGTTTTTCTGCCTCATATAAGTGGACAGCTGTCAATCACACACCTGAGCCCCAGGAGAGGAGGAGGAGGAGGGGGGGAGAAGAGGAGGAGGAGGATGAAGAAAGGAGGAGAGGAGTTGTGGTGAGTCTGGTGCCGAGGGGAGAGGAGAAGAGAGTGTATCTGAAATGGATGCAGTGTAGAAGAGGTAGAGCCTCTAAGGGACAGAGATGCTCTTTGAGGGAACTGAGAGGACTGACTGCTGAAGCAGAGCAGGAGATTCAGCCAGACAGAACACGAAGCCCTAGCAGCTACCATGACACATGATGCACACACACACACACACACACACACACACACACACACACACACACACACACACACACACACACACACACACACACACACACACACACACACACACACACACACACACACACACACACCTAAATGAATAGCCAGCATTGCAGCAGGGCTTTGTGTGGCATTCTAGTGAGGCTAATATGACACAGCAGGATTCCATTCATTACACGACTCACACACACACACAACACCTCCACAAACAGAGACCCTTGTCCCTCCACTGTTTTCCTTAAGCATTGTAGGTGTTTAGGGGGGAAACGGAGACAATTTTCATGTGCAAATGTCAGTCAGTCAGCTCCCAGCATTCACAGTCTAGCCTTCTCCAGAGGATGGGGGGGGTGAGACACTGTCTGAATAACACAGCAGCTCAGTGCCACTGTGTTCTGGGGTCACAGTCTTCTAAAGTGATGACAGAAACGATCCCTAACAAACACACACAGACAGACACACATTTCCTGGCACACACACACACACACACACACACACACACACACACACACACACACACACACACACACACACACACACACACACACACACACACACACACACACACACACACACACACACACACACACAAGCATACACACATATACATGTACACACACACACACACACACACACACACACACACACACACACACACACACACACACACACACACACACACACACACACACACACACACACACACATAAACAGCATCTTGAAAATAAAACACAAGAAAACAATTACATTTTCATGCATGTCCCCAAAGTTCATGCTAATCTCTGTAGACTGGTACAAAGTGTCCAAAATATCCCTGTTCAGGAAGGAGGGGAGATAAATATCACACATGGAGAGGAAGAGGACAGAGGGAAGGATTGATCCCTATCTCCATCCATCGGTCCGTCTGTACAGACACACTCTACCTTTTTATCAGAGTCAAAGGAAGACACCGTACATCATCCTAAAATGGGGCTCATCGCTCCTCTACACCTCCTCAGGTGTGACAGGCAGGGACATGACAAGGATACATAGTGCGGCCCAACAAACATAATCAACACATTTAAAGACATTAACATGACATATACATTACCAGTCAAAAGATTGGGCACGTCTCAAAAAGACACAGCGGTTGGAACCAAAAGGACAGATTTCCACGGATCTAATGTAAATTGCTTGTGTTTCTTGGACCAAGCAAGTCTCTTCTTTTTACTAGTGTCCTTTAGTAGTGGTTTCTTTGCAGCAATTCAACCATGAAGGCCTGATTCACGCTGTCTCCTCTGAACAGTTGATGTTGTGACGTGTCTGTTACTTGAAGTCTGTGAAGCATTTATTTGGGCTACAATCTGAAGTGCAGTTAATGCTAATGAACTTATCCTCTGCAGCAGAGGTAACTCTGAGTCTTCCTTTCCTGTGGCGGTCATCATGAGAGCCAGTTTCATCATAACGCTTGATGGTTTTTGCGACTGCACTTGAAGAAACTTTTTGAAAGTTCTTGAAATGTTCCCTATTCACTGACTTTCATGTCTTAAAGTAATGATGGACTGTCGTTTCTCTTTGCTTATTTGAGCTCTTCTTGCAATAATATGGACTTGGTCTTTTACCAAATAGGGCTATCTTCTATATACCAACCCTACCTTGTCACAACACAACTGATTGGCTCAAATGCATTCCACAAATGAACTTTTAACAAGGCAAACCTGTTAATTGAAATGAATTCCAGGTGACTACCTAATGAAGCTGGTTAAGAGAATGCCAAGAGTCTACAAAGCTGTCATCAAGGCAAAGGTTGGCTACTTTGAAATATTTTTTATTTGTTTAACACTTTTTTGGTTACTACATGATTCCATATGTATTATTTCATAAGTTTGATGTCTTCACTATTATTCTACAATGAAGAAAATAGTACAAATAAAGAAAAACCCTGGAATGAGTAGGTGTTTCCAAACTTTTGACTGGTACTGTATATAACAATTCTTTATGTTATTAGCATTTATGACCTATGCATACTGTATTCTTCTGTGTTTTGATTATAATTGAGTTGTTAATTTATTTATTAGTTAGTTAGTTTAATACCATTCATACACTTTGTCTTCCTCATAAGATTCATATTGACAAATATAAATAGGACCTCAGGAGGCTGAAGAAATTTAGCTTGTCACCAAAAACACTCACAAACTTTTACAGATGCACAATTGAGAGCATCCTGTTGGGCTGTATCACCGCCTGGTACGGCAACTGCTCCGCCCACAACTGTAAGGCTCTCCAGAGGGTAGTGAGGTCTGCACAACGCATCACCGGGGGCAAACTACCTGCCCTCCAGGACACCTACACCACCCGATGTCACAGGAAGGCCAAAAAGATCATCAAGGACAACAACCACCCGAGCCACTGCCTGTTCACCCCGCTATCATCCAGAAGGCGAGGTCAGTGCAGGTGCATCAAAGCAGGGTCCGAGAGACTGAAAAACAGCTTCTATCTCAAGACCATCAGACTGTTAAACAGCATCACTAACATTGAGTGGCTGCTGCCAATGTACTGTCTCAATCTCTAGTCACTTTAATAATAAAAAATGTGATGTAATAAATGTATCACTAGTCACTTTAAATAATGTCACTTTATATAATGTTTACATACCCTACATTACTCATCTCATATGTATATACTGTACTCTATACCATCTACTGCATCTGCCTATGCTGCACGGCCATCACTCATTCATATATTTATATGTACATATTCTTATTCATTCCTTTACACTTGTGTGTATAAGGTAGTTGTTGTGAAATTGTTAGATTACTTGTTAGATATTACTGCACGGTCGGAACTAGAAGCACAAGCTTTTCGCTACACTCGCATTAACATCTGCTAACCATGTGTATGTGACCCAAAACATTTGATTTGATTGTACAGCTTGAATTTTAAATTGAATAAATTGAGATGTCGTGCCACTGATCAACACACAGTGCCCCATCATGTCAAAATTTAATTTTGTTTGTAGAACATTTTTTGTTAATGAATAATACATTTAAAGCTTAAATGTTTTGAGTCAATAAGTATTCAACCCCTTTTGTATGGCAAGCCTCAATAATCGTATAATAAGTTGCATGGACTCATTACGTGTTCAATGACAGTGGTTAGTTAACATGATTTTTGAATAACTACCTCATCTCTGTACCCTACACATGCAGTTATCTGTAAGGTCCCTCAATGGAGTAGTGAATTTCAAGCACAGTCAACCACAAGGACCAGGGAGGTTTTTCAATGCCTCGCAAAGAAGGGCACCGATTGGTAGATGTGTAATAATAAAAACATATATGAATATGTTGAATTGAGTATTGCTAATGCAATGGAACGTTCCCATGCAGACGTCAATACAGTTAATGTGGCCTCTGAAATGCAGGATCACTATCTGGTGATGCCGTGTTAGAAACATACACTGTGTTCTGTTATATTCCATCGTCTTTTATCCATCCACCTTGTAGTGGTGATTCTCAACCCTAGATGTTTAGTACGTATTTAAGGGGTTCCGTGAAAAAAGGAAGTAAAAACACACAGCTGCCCTTGTACAGTAGACCCAACACAACTCCTGTGGAATGAACAAGTCAGAGACAAAACCAACGCACCATATAGCAAATCCGGTGCCGACAGACAGTAGTTTGACCTATCACTGCGGTGGTACCAAGGGCATCAGGAAGGAGAGAGGAGGACATGAGGGATCTCTGTGCGATTATTTAGTGACTTATGGTAGGTGCCTGTCAGGGATTTAACAATAAATGGTGGCAGCCAAGAATTACACTTTTCTCTTTTTTTTTAAAAATCTATCTAACCCTCCCTGGTTCCCCCTCCCTGCCTCTTTTCACCCCCCCTCCACCCCCATCGTCCTCTCTGTCCTCTTCCCTCCCCCAGAACCTCTCTCTGTCTTTGTCGTCTCCCTTCTCACTTGACAGCAATAACTTCCAAGTTGCAATGAATTTTGTAGCGATATGTCCTCTGTTGTCGTAATGTGTATAACAGACTGATTTAAAAAATGCTGTGGTGGTGTTACAACACACATCTACAATGTATTTTACCCTGTTGCCAGGATACATGTACAATGTATTTTACCCTGTTGCCAGGATACATGTACAATGTATTTTACCCTGTTGCCAGGATACATCTACAATGTATTTTACCCTGTTGCCAGGATACATCTACAATGTATTTTACCCTGTTGCCAGGATACATGTACAATGTATTTTACCCTGTTGCCAGGATACATCTACAATGTATTTTACCCTGTTGCCAGGATACATCTACAATGTATTTTACCCTGTTGCCAGGATACATCTACAATGTATTTTACCCTGTTGCCAGGATACATCTACAATGTATTTTACCCTGTTGCCAGGATACATCTACAATGTATTTTACCCAGTTGCCAGGACAAACGTCTAATACTGCAGTGGGTCTGGTGTGACCTGGCCGGTTTAGTTTGAGGGTTTTGTCTCATCCTGTTTGATACATTGCCTCTCTCTCTACTTGTCATTCCCTGTTGTTACATAATGTTTCTAACAGACTGAGCAGAGATCAGAGATGGACTTTCCAGTGTAAATGCTGCTTGCATTATTCATTCCAGCCCGCCAGTCTGTCTGTCAGGTCTGTTTGTGTGTGTGTGTGTGTGTGTGTGTGTGTGTGTGTGTGTGTGTGCGTGCGTGCGTGCGTGCGTGCGTGCGTGCGTGCGTGCGTGCGTGCGTGCGTGCGTGCGTGCGTGCGTGCGTGCGTGCGTGCGTGCGTGCGTGCGTGCGTGCGTGCGTGCGTGCGTGCGTGCGTGCGTGCGTGCGTGCGTGCGTGCGTGCGTGCGTGCGTGCGTGCGTGCGTGCGTGCGTGCGTGCGTGCGTGCGTGCGTGCGTGCGTGCGTGCGTGCGTGCGTGCGTGCGTGCGTGCGTGCGTGGTGTGTATCACTAGGGCCCACAACATGAATAATTGATCTGATGTGATTAAAGTTTTGCGACCCTCCCTTCTCTCTCCTGGTTGATGAAATGACACCACAGCTGCCTGTGTTCACATCCCTGTCTCTTTAAGTTGTTCCCTTCTCCTCTCAATCAAGCTTGTTTCAATTAAATAAAGCTGTTACAATAGCTTTGTTTACTGAGTGTTTCTCTGGTAATATGAAGGACAGTGACTTGTCTGCAGTGCCTCCCTTTCATGTGGTTCCTCCCGCAGTAACAACATTCCCTGATTAGACTAGACTGTTTTTGTGCAGAAACACAACTCTCTGTTCCTCCAAACATGTTAGAATGATGAATCCTTATTTGTGGATAGACTGAGAATCAGATAAAACTGTAATTGTAAATGGCAGACTGTCTGATACAATGAAACACATAAATTAACACTTTAACAGGGTCCTGTTGAGAGCAACCTTGGTCAACTTGACTCTACTGCCCTGCCTCTGCATGTTCTCCTCTCCCTCCCATGTCCACACTACATACTACATTCTTCACGCTACACGCTACACGCTACACACACACACTCTGCTAATTTCCTAGTAGGATCACTTCTCACTCTCTCCTCTCTCCGCTCTTAACCTTCAAAGCCCAACTAAGAATGTCACTTTGATGTGTCTCCCAGAGCCGAGGAATGAAATCCATGACAGAGAGCGTCTTGAGGAGGGAGAGATGGAGGGAGTGTGGGAAGAGTGACAGGTAATGACAGTGGCTACAAGCTGTGACCTTTGGAATGGTCAGGGAAGCATGACGACCAGGCTCAAGGTGACAGAAGAGGATCACTTTGGGGGAGAGGAGGAAGTGGAACGGACAAAGTTTGTGTGTATGGTTTATTGGTAGTAGCAATAGAGAGGATAGTTGGGATAGTAATAGTTCTGTAAGGGAATCATTGTTGTAGCTATAGTTACTAAAACACAAACTGTACCATTCACACTAATAAAGAAGACAACATACGTCCCCTCTAACGAGGCTTGGAACACAGAAGTGAATATATCACAGTATTATTGATGGGATTTTAACTGGTCATGTGAATCTGGTAGGCATGAGAAGTGTGCACAGAAAAGACTAGAGAAGCATATATGGACAGTGAGAGGAGCGTTAGAGGGAGGAAAGGTAGAGGTAGAGAGGTAGAGGGAGGAGAGGAGAGGTAGAGGAAAGAGTGGTAGAGGGAAGAGAGGTAGAGGGATGAGAGGTAGAGGGAGGGGAGGTTGAGGGAGGATAGGTAAAGGGAGGTGAGGAGTGGTAGAGGATAGAGAGGAGAAGTAGAGGATAGAGAAATAGAGGGAAGAGAGGAGAGGGAAAGGAAGGAGAGCAGAGGTAGAGGAAAGAGGTAGAGAGAGTAGAGGTAGAAGGCGGATAGGTAGAGGAAGGAGATGAGAGGTAGAGGGAGGAGAGGAGAGGTGGAGGAAAGAGAGGAGAGGTAGAGGAAGGAGGGGAGAGGTAGAGGAAGGAGAGGGGAGGTAAAGGAAGGAGAGGAGAGGAGAGGTAGAGGGAGGAGAGGAGAGCTAGAGGAAGGATAGGAGAGGAGAGTTAGAGGGGAGAGGTAGAGGGAGGAGCGGTAAAGAGAGTTGAGGTAGAGGGAGAAGAGGTAGAGGGGGGTGAGGTAGAGGGAGGAGAGGTAGGGTGGGGTGAGGTCGAGGGAGGAGAGGTAGAGTGGGGTGAGGTAGAGGGAGGAGAGGTAGTGGGGGTGAGGTAGATTGGGGTGAGGTAGAGGGGGGAGTGGTAGAGGGGGGTGAGGTAGAGTGGGGTGAGGTAGAGGGGGGGTGAGGTAGAGGGAGGAGAGGTAGAGTAGGGTGAGGTAGAGGGAGGAGAGGTAGAGTGGGGTGAGGTAGAGGGAGGAGAGGTCGAGGGAGGTGAGGTATAGGGAGGAGAGGTAGAGTGGGGTGAGGTATAGGGAGGAGAGGTAGAGTGGGGTGAGGTAGAGGGAGGAGAGGTAGAGGGGGGTGAGGTAGAGTGGGCTGAGGTAGAGGGGGGTGAGGTAGAGGGAGGAGAGGTAGAGTGGGGTGAGGTAGAGGGAGGAGAGGTAGAGGGGGGTGAGGTAGAGGGAGGAGAGGTAGAGGGAGGAGAGGTAGAGGGGGATGAGGTAGAGGGGGGTGAGGTAGAGGGAGGAGAGGTAGAGGGAGGAGAGGTAGAGGGGGGTGAGGTAGAGGGGGGAGAGGTATAGGGGGGTGAGGTAGAGGGGGGTGAGGTAGAGGTAGGAGAGGTAGAGTGGGGTGAGGTAGAGGGAGGAGAGGTAGAGGGGGTGAGGTAGAGTGGGGTGAGGTAGAGGGAGGAGAGGTAGAGGGGGGTGAGGTAGAGTGGGGTGAGGTAGAGGGAGGAGAGGTAGAGGGGGGTGAGGTAGAGTGGGGTGAGGTAGAGGGAGGAGAGGTAGAGGGGGTGAGGTAGAGGGAGGAGAGGTAGAGTGGGGTGAGGTAGAGGGGGTGAGGTAGAGTGGGGTGAGGTAGAGGGAGGAGAGGTAGAGGGGGTGGGGTATAGGGAGGAGAGGTAGAGGGAGGTGAGGTATAGGGAGGACTAGTCCAGCCCAAGTCCCTGGTGGCGGCCTTTCAAGTCGCTAGTTTTCCTGTCCTCTCTGTCAGGCCTTAACAAACACCCCGTCACACACACACACCACCCAGACTGGGCCTCACCAGCAGTCCACGTGTCTGCATTTCTCTCCCCCTTGAGGCTTCAGAGGAATACTAAGAAAGCAAGCATAGACGTTCTGCTGGAGAAAGAGAGAAGGGGGTGAAGTGGTTGAGGGGGGTTGACTGCTCACATCAAACTCCCCGCCTTTTCTTTTCTCTCAGTTTCTTTCGCTCCTCTCTTCTCATCTGCTTTGCTCTGGAGGGACCTTCTGTTTGGCAGCTAAGCACTGGAGCGTCTCACCCTAAATCCACCTCAACGCACTTCACTCTGTCTCGCTCTCTTTCAGTCTGTCTCTCTCTCCCACAATCTTTCTCTCTCTCGCTATCTCTCTATCTATCTCTCTCTCTCTCTATCTTTCTCTCTCTCGCTATCTCTCTATCTATCTCTCTCTATCTATCTATCTATCTATCTATCTATCTATCTATCTATCTATCTATCTATCTATCTATCTATCTATCTATCTATCTATCTATCTATCTATCTATCTATCTATCTATCTATCTATCTATCTATCTATCTATCTATCTATCTATCTATCTATCTATCTATCTTTGTCTGTCTCTACCTCTCTCTCCTACCCACTCTGTAGTTCTCTCTCTTCCAGCAGTTAGAAAAAATCTTGATGAAGTAAATACGGGAGCGAGACAGAGACAGATGTGAGAGAGACATAATGGAGGGTTTAAAACAGTATAAAATACTTAGGTGCAGAGGATTGAGGGGGGGGGGGGGGGGGGGGGAGGAGTGAGGGGGTATTCATTTCTAATAAGCTATGCTTCCTAATAAGAAATGCAAAGGCTGTACAGAATTAGAAATGAGAGTGAGAGAGACAGAAAGAGAGAGAGAGAGAGAGACAGAAAGAGAGAGACAGAAAGAGAGAGACAGAAAGAGAGAATGAGCGAGAGACAGAAAGAGAGAGACAGAAAGAGAGAATGAGCGAGAGACAGAGAGAGAGAGAGAGACAGAAAGAAAGAGAGAGTGACTGTCAGGTTTTGGCCAGGACTGTTCAGGTTTTGTTCACTAGATGTCCCCCTTGCACCTTTTTTGTACCTTTTGTTTTTCTTGCCCTAATTATTGTTTGCACCTGTAAGTCATTCCCTTGTTAGTATTTAAACCCTGTGTGTTCCTCAGTTCCTTGCTCAGTGTTTGTATGTTAGCACCCAGCCCCAGCCTTTGTGATCATTTTTCTCTTGTTGGATTTTCCAGAGGTTCTCTGGTTTTGTTCTCGTGTATTTTTGGATTGGTCTTTTGAGGTTTGTTTTTTCCCTTGCTGTTTTTACCACTTTGTGGATTTTCTTTGTATTTTGGAAGATATCTATTTTTTATTAAACCACCATCTCTAGTACTGCTGTGTCTGCCTCATCTTCTGGGTTCTGCCCATTATTAGTGACTGTTTCTCGCACCGGGTCCTGACAGAAACACTGAGCCATTAATATGAACCCAGAGGCAGCCAGTACCCAGGACTTTTTTCCCATGCTGTCCCACCACGAGGGGACTGTCCAACGTCACGAAGCTGCTCTGGTTCAGCAAGAGGCCTTACTGGCTGGACATTCTCAACTTCTGTCGGAGATGATGACTTCCATAAAGCAGATTTCTGATCAACTTTCTCCTGCAACCGCTTCTGCTCCAGTTCATCAGATTCAAGTGCCCGTGGCAGTTAAACCCCTGGCTGAACCTCGTCTGCCGCCTCCCCAACGGTTCTCAGGTGATCCGAGTGTTTGTAAGGGGTTTTTCACCCAATGTTCTCTCTCCTTCGAGCTGCAACCCTCGTCGTTTCCCACCGACCGGTCCAAGATAGCATATATCATCACCCTGCTGTCGGAAAAAGCCCTAGCCTGGGCTACTGCTGTGTGGGATGCCCAAAGTCCCTGCTGTGCCAGCTACTCTACCTTTGCTGAAGAATTCAAGCGAGTGTTTCAAGGTCCTGACTCAGCCAAACAGCTCCTGACTCTCCGCCAAGGTCGGCGCAGCGTGATGGACTATGCCATCCAGTTCCACACGGTGGCAGCAGCGAGTGGCTGGAACGACGAGGCGCTCACAGTGTGCTTTTTGAAGGGTCTTTCCGACACCATCCAAGATGAACTGGCCACTCGGGAACCACCAGACAACCTCGAGTCCCTGATCAAGTTGGCTTCACGCATAGACCAGCGTCTGAGAGAGAGAGAGTTCAACCGTAGATCTCTCACCCTAGCTCCTATCGGTCCCAGCTCAGAGTCTCCACCTTTATCCTCGCTGACTCCACCGGAACCCATGCAGGTTGGACGCATCTCCCAGGCTGAGAGAGACCGCCGGATGAGGGAGCGATGCTGTCTATATTGCGGCAAACCGGGCCATTTCCTCTCCACGTGTCCCGGGCTCCAGGGAAAACGCACTCTCCCGTGCAGGCCTGGGAGGACTGTAACGGGAAACATAACCTCCTCCCATCCATCCAACTCCCGCCTGCTCATTCCAGTTACCCTTTCCTGGGACAACCACGAGCTTCCCCTTCAAGCCTTGGTAGACTCTGGAGCCGCAGGTAACTTCATGGATGGTGTCTGGGCGAAGGAGAATGGCATTCCCTCTGAACCTCTAAGTGACCCCATAAGGGTTACTACGTTGGATGGAAGCCCTTTGGGATCTGGACTTGTCACTCGTGTCACTACCCCCTTGCGACTTTCAGTTTCCCAACACCAGGAAGTGATGAACTTTCATCTGACCTCGTGTTCCGAGTTCCCTCTCGTCCTTGGATACCCCTGGCTTCACAGCCATAACCCTCACATCGACTGGTCTGTGGGCACTATCAAGCAGTGGGGTCCTACGTGCCAAGCCACTTGTATCTTCCCAAGTTCCCCGAGTTCCCCTCCCGAGTCTCTAGAATCCATCGACCTGTCCCGAGTTCCCGAGTGTTACCATGACCTCAAACCGGTATTTAGCAAACAGAGGGCCACCAAACTACCACCCCATAGACCTTACGATTGCCCCATCGACCTGTTTCCGGGCACCTGCCCCCCCAGGGGTCGGATCTTTTCCCTATCTCCTCCCGAACGAGCTGCTATGGATACCTACATCAAGGACGCTCTGGCAGCAGGCCTCATGCGTCCATCCACCTCGCCGGCGGGAGCAGGGTTTTTCTTTGTGGCCAAAAAAGACGGGGGATTACGTCCTTGCATCGACTACCGGGGACTTAATGCCATAACCGTCCGTAACCGCTACCCGCTACCCCTTATGGCCACAGCCTTTGAGCTGCTCCAGGAAGCAGTTGTCTTCACTAAGCTTGACCTGCGGAACGCATACCATCTTGTGCGGATCAAACCCGGTGACGAGTGGAAGACCGCTTTCAACACGCCTACTGGTCACTACGAATACTTGGTGATGCCCTTCGGCCTGACCAACGCTCCGGCTGTGTTCCAAGCGCTCATAAACGATGTGCTTAGGGATATGCTTAACATCTTCGTGTTTGTTTACTTGGATGACATCCTCATCTTTTCGAGCTCCCTTCAAGAACACACTAAGCATGTCAGACAAGTACTCAAACGCCTCCTTGACAGCCATTTGTACGTTAAGCCGGAAAAATGTGAATTCCATTCCTCCCGAGTACAATTCCTGGGATTTGTAGTGGAACCCGGTCGAGTCCAGATGGACCCCAAGAAGGTAGGGGCGGTAGCGGATTGGCCCACCCCCAAGTCCGTTAAGGAAGTTCAGCGTTTCCTGGGCTTCACCAACTTTTACCGCAAGTTCATCAAGAACTTCAGCTCGGTGGCAGCCCCTCTCTCAGCTGTAACCAAGGGTGGCAACACAAGGTTTCTGTGGGGAAGAGAAGCTGAGACGGCCTTCCAAGGACTCAAGCAGCGCATCCTCTCTGCTCCCATTCTGACACTACCAACGGCGGATGAACCTTTTGTGGTGGAGGTAGACGCATCAGAGGTTGGGGTTGGAGCTGTCCTGTCTCAGAGGGGTGAAGACAAGAAGCTTCATCCTTGCGCCTTCTTCTCTCACCGGCTTACCCCGGCCGAGAGGAATTACGATGTGGGGGATCGTGAACTCCTAGCGGTTAAGATGGCATTGAAGGAATGGAGACACTGGCTCGAGGGGGCTTCTCAACCGTTTCAAGTGCTTACGGACCACAAAAATCTGGAGTATATCCAGCAGGCGAAGCGGTTGAACTCCAGACAAGCTCGATGGTCTCTTTTCTTCAGCCGATTTCAGTTTATCCTCACCTATAGACCCGGGTCGAAGAATCTCAAACCGGACGCCTTGTCACGAATCTACTCTCCTGCCATTCGAGAAGATACTGACATGACCGTCCTTCCGGCCGCTAAGATCGTGGCTCCGATCTCGTGGCAAGTGGAGGATACCGTGAAACAAGCCCAAGCCATCGAACCGGGCCCTGGAGGAGGTCCTGCCAATCGGTTGTTTGTTCCCAAGGCAGCAAGGTCCCAAGTCCTTCTGTGGGGGCACTCCTCTCGCCTCACCTGTCACCCGGGCGTAGGTCGCACCTTGGAGTTCATTCAGCGTAAGTTCTGGTGGCCCACCATAAAAGAAGACGTTGCCACTTTCGTCAAGGCCTGTTCCGTGTGCTGCCAGGGCAAATCTTCTCACCTCCGCCCTCAAGGACTCCTTCACCCTCTATCTATTCCCCACCGACCCTGGTCCCATATCTCATTGGACTTTATTACTGGCCTTCCTCCGTCCCATGGTAATACTACTATCCTAGTCATCATCGACAGGTTTTCTAAGGCGGCCAGGTTCGTTCCCTTGACTAAGTTACCTTCTGCCAAGGAAACGGCTGAGTTGGTGATTAACCATGTGTTCCGAGTCTTCGGCATTCCGCAAGATATGGTTTCCGACAGAGGTCCCCAGTTCGCCTCAAGGTTTTGGAAGGCCTTCTGCCAACTCATAGGGGCCACTGCCAGTCTATCTTCAGGGTACCATCCGGAGTCCAATGGCCAAACCGAGAGGATGAATCAAGAGCTGGAAACCACCCTCAGATGTATGGTCTCCAACAACCCGTCCACATGGTCGTCCTTCATGGTTTGGGCCGAGTACGCGCACAACACCTTGTGCTCCTCCTCCACTGGTATGTCCCCGCATGAGTGTCAGTTTGGCTATGCTCCTCCATTGTTCCCGGACCAGGAGGCAGAAGTCAGTGTGCCTTCAGCCTCGAGGTTCATCAGACGCTGTCGGCTTACGTGGAAGAAGGCCCGTCTTAATCTTCTGCGTTCCTCACAGAGGTACCAACAACAAGCCAACAGACGTCGCCGTCCCGGGCCTACCCTGCGCCTCGGCCAGAGAGTATGGCTCTCAACCAAGAATTTACCGCTACGGGTGGAGTCTCGCAAACTGTCCCAGAAATTCATCGGTCCCTTTAAGGTTGCCAGAAGAGTGAACCCCGTTACTTTTCGCCTGCACTTACCCAGATCCCTTAAAATTAATCCCACGTTTCACATTTCTTTATTAAAACCTGTTTTTTTTTTCTCCCCTTATCCCGGCAGGCAGACCTCCCCCTCCGCCCCGTATCATCGGAGGCCAGTCGGCTTATACCGTCCATCGGATACTGGATTCCCGCCGGGTGCAGCGGTCCTGGCAGTATCTGGTGGACTGGGAAGGCTACGGTCCCGAGGAGCGCTCCTGGGTTCCTGCCAAGGACATACTGGACCCTGACCTCATTCGTCAGTTCAGGGTCCTCCACCCTGAGAAGGCTGGTAGGAACGTCAGGAGCCGTTCCTAGGGGGGGGATTCTGTCAGGTTTTGGCCAGGACTGTTCAGGTTTTGTTCACTAGATGTCCCCCTTGCACCTTTTTTGTACCTTTTTGTTTTTCTTGCCCTAATTATTGTTTGCACCTGTAAGTCATTCCCTTGTTAGTATTTAAACCCTGTGTGTTCCTCAGTTCCTTGCTCAGTGTTTGTATGTTAGCACCCAGCCCCAGCCTTTGTGATCATTTTTCTCTTGTTGGATTTTCCAGAGGTTCTCTGGTTTTGTTCTCGTGTATTTTTGGATTGGTCTTTTGAGGTTTGTTTTTTCCCTTGCTGTTTTTACCACTTTGTGGATTTTCTTTGTATTTTGGAAGATATGAAACCACCATCTCTAGTACTGCTGTGTCTGCCTCATCTTCTGGGTTCTGCCCATTATTAGTGACTGTTTCTCGCACCGGGTCCTGACAGTGACAGACAGAGAGAGAGAGAGAATAACACAAGAGGTAAATGGAGGTTTGTTATACAAGGAAATTCAAAGTATAAGTTTCTTGATAACTTTATGATAAATGTAACACATCGGTTGGGGTTTCTAGTTAACTCTATGATAACTGTTAAACATCGGTTGGGGTTTCTGGTTAACTCTATGATCAATGTAACACATCGGTTGGGGTTTCTGGATAACTCTATAATAAATGTAACACATCGTTTGGGGTTTCTGGATAACTCTATGATAAATGTAACACAACGGTTGGGGTTTCTGGATAACTCTATAATAAATGTAACACATCGGTTGGGGTTTCTGGATAACTCTATGATAAATGTAACACAACGGTTGGGGTTTCTGGATAACTCTATGATAAATGTAACACATCGTTTGGGGTTTCTGGATAACTCTATGATAAATGTAACACATCGTTTGGGGTTTCTGGATAACTCTATGATAAATGTAACACATCGGTTGGTAAAGATGGGAGGATATTACAGATTGCAGTACCCTCCCTCTCTCCCAGGCCTCTCTTCAGTTCCCAGCCTCCCCTAGATCGCTTCACAAGTGTTGGGGGGATTAGGTGTGAAAGGGGGCTCTATTGATTTCAGACTCTGATCTCAGATCACCCTGTCTGTTTACAGTTGATTCACAGCAAGTCCTTTTGCTTCTCTCAGAGAAAGAGAAAGACTGTGTGTGTGTCCGTGAGTGCGCACAACTTGTGTGAATATATCTGTGTATTTATTTATGTGAGAGATTTGCCTCTTTCTGTGCCTAAAATGTGTACTTCCTAATCAGAACAGGCTTGTTACATTTTATACGAAATATGAAGTCCTGTGAGAATAGGAAATCCTTATATACCATCCTTAATAGCCACAGTGCTCTGTCACGTATCACTCAGTGAGTGTGTTCGGGTGACGCAGGGCAGGGTGGTGTGGAGCGCTTTCAGAGCTGCCAGGTTCCATAGCGTGGTGTCATGTGTGGAAGCAGACAGAGGAGGGTGAGTCACTGCGACATTTGGAGGAGGGCCCGGTGGAGACCTGCCTCTACGCCTGCAGCTTGGAGCCGCAGCTGGACCAGATGGACCAGATGGATCAGATGCTGCAGCTCCAGGGGGCTCCAGGACCCTCGCAGCAACAACACAGCACCTCCCCAGTGAGGAGCATGTCAGGACACACCCTCACCTCCCCAGGTGTGTGTGTGTGTGTGTGTGTGTGTGTGTGTGTCTGTGTGTGTGTGTGTGTGTGTGTGTGTGTGTGCTACTCCCCAGACGAGAGAGCTGTGAGGTTCCTCCGTGTAGGATTAGAACTGACAACACGCTCGTTTCTCCTCTTTGATCTGTCAGGCTTTTACCAAACAAACACCTTAACTGGTGTCTAAATGACCTTTGATGGCTTAGCATGTTACCAACAAGGCTTTGGAGAAAGTAGAGATACAGAAGTGGTGACACATTATTGTGACATGGATGTGTTCATTTGAGATGTGCGAGATGGTCATAGTGCCTATCTGTTGTTGATTACATAGTTCTACTCAAACCCCCAGATATAGAATTGTATTTCCAGATTCATAAATCAGTATTTTTGTCATTTGGGACTGTGCTGTGGATATTAATGGTTGTCAGTTTATCGATGCTCCTGCCAAACCCTGTTAAACCTATTGGCAGCATTAAATGTGTATGTGTTATACCTACTGGCAGCTGTCACTGGAGACCAAAGCTTACATCCCATCCTTTTATTCCAACAACAAAGTCCCATCCTTCCCTCTAGCTATTTACACCACCTCTCAATCCATGTCTCCTTTCGTTTCTCTGTATTGTTTTTGACTGTTTTTCCCTCCCTCCCTCCCTCCCTCAGGCTCGCTTGTGGCGGTGTGAGGTGCATGTGGATTTCTGTCTGTCTCTGTTTGTTTCCATCCAACATGCTCGGAGGATTTTCTGATCACACTATAAAGTTCCCCTTGTCTGCTCCCCCTTCCTCTCTCTAAACATCATATACAACACATAAAGGGCCACACATTATGTGGGAAGAGTTAAAATGGCTCTATTGCTGGGCTTCAGCTCTGCCTTATCTTCTACATGATGACCTTATCTTTTACATGATGACTTTATCTCCTACGTGATGGCCTTATCTCCTACATGATGACCTTATCTTCTACATGATGACTTATCTTCTTCATGATGGCCTTATCTCCTACATGATGGCCTTATCTGCTACATGATAACCGTATTATCAGGAATCAAGGTAAGACCCAAGTGCAGACTGTGTGAATTAACAATATTTATTGTAACCAGCGGGGCAGGCAAACGAGAGGCCAAGGCAGGTAGGGGTCGATAATCCAGAGTAGGAGCAAAGGTACAGAACGGCAGGCAGGCTCAGGGTCAGGACAGGCAAGGGTCAAAAACCAGGAGGACGAGAAAAAGAGAGGCTGGGAAAAGACAGGAGCTGACAGGACGAACGCTGGTAAGCTTGACAAACAAGACGAACTGGCAACAGACAAACAGAAAACACAGGTATAAGTACACAGGGGATCATGGGGAAGATGGGTGACACCTGGAGGGGGTGGAGACAATCACAAAGACAGGTGAAACAGATCAGGGCGTGACACTTATCTTCTACATGACGACCTTATCTTCTACATGACGACCTTATCTTCTACATGACGACCTTATCTTCTACATGACGACCTTATCTTCTACATGATGACCTTATCTCCTACAGATTACATTATCTTTTACATTATGGCCTTATCTCCTACATGATGACCTTATCTTCTATATGATGACTTTATCTCCTACATGATGGCCTTATCTTCTATATGATGACTTTATCTCCTACATGATGACCTTATCTTCAATATGATGACTTTATCTCCTACATGATGACCTTATCTCCTACATGATGGCCTTATCTTATACATTAAGGTCTTATCTTTTACATGATGGCCTTATCTTCTACATGATGACCTTATCTTCAATATGATGACTTTATCTCCTACATGATGACCTTATATTCTACATGATGACCTTATCTTCTATATGATGACTTTATCTCCTACATGATGGCCTTATCTTATACATTAAAGTCTTATCTTTTACATGATGGCCTTATCTTCTACATGATGACCTTATCTTCTATATGATGACTTTATCTCCTACATGATGGCCTTATCTTCTACATGATGACCTTATCTTCTATATGATGACTTTATCTCCTACATGATGACCTTATCTTCTACATGATGACCTTATCTTCTATATGATGACTTTATCTCCTACATGATGGCCTTATCTCCTACATGATGGCCTTATCTTATACATTACGGTCTTATCTTTTACATGATGACCTTATCTCCTACAGATTACATTATCTTTTACATTATGGCCTTATCTCCTACATGATGACCTTATCTTCTATATGATGACTTTATCTCCTACATGATGGCCTTATCTTATACATTACGGTCTTATCTTTTACATGATGACCTTATCTCCTACATGATGACCTTATCTTTGACATGATGACCTTCACTTCCTCTTGAATTTGCAGACGTGTTGCTGTGCGTTTTGTTGCTGTGCGTTTTGTTGCCAACCTTACTTTGCTAGCTGACAACTTTACGCTTTTTACTTTTTAATTACCGTTTATATTTTTTGTTTTTCCATCACAACTTTTTTCCCTCATTCGACTTTTTCACTCCGGACGCTTTATCTGGACTTGGTTCGTCAGCACTTTCAACAGCCGAAGCTAAGTAGTAACATTAACATGATGTCTTTTAATTGCAGTCGCTGTACTCATAATATACAGGAGAACGATCGCCTTACGGCGAGGATAGCTGTGCTGCAAGCCCAGCTTCAGACGCAATCGTTAGGCAAGGGTAATTTCAGTGTAGGAAAGGAAGAAACAGCGTCTGTGCCACCAGTAAGTACAGATACTAACGTTAGTATAAATCCCCCCGCACAGTCCCCGCAGCCGGACAACTTTCTCATGGCTTCTGGAGGGAAATGCTGTAGGAATGCTCAACTGGTGTCGCTCATTCAGCCGACAGAAACTTTCAACCGGTTTTCCCCATTAAGTAGCGAGTCGGAGTCTCGGGGTCTGAGACCGGGGTCTGAGACGCCGAAGGCTCCCACGTTACGGGGTCTGAGACGCCGAAGGCTCCCACGTTACGGGGTCTGAGACGCCGAAGGCTCCCACCATTAGCCCTGACAAATTGAAAACCCTAGTCATTGGCGACTCCATTACCTGCAGTATTAGACTTAAAACGAATCACCCAGCGATCATACACTGTTTACCAGGGGGCAGGAATACCGACTAATCTGAAGATGGTGCTGGCTAAAGCTAAAACTGGCGAGTGTAGAGAGTATAGAGATATTGTTATCCACGTCGGCACCAACGATGTTAGGATGAAACAGTCAGAGGTCACCAAGCGCAACATAGCTTCAGCGTGTAAATCAGCTAGAAAGATGTGTCGGCATCGAGTAATTGTCTCTGGCCCCCTCCCAGTTAGGGGGAGTGACGAGCTCTACAGCAGAGTCTCACAACTCAATCGCTGGTTGAAAACTGTTTTCTGCCCCTCCCAAAAGATAGAATTTGTAGATAATTGGCCCTCTTTCTGGGACTCACCCACAAACAGGACCAAGCCTGACCTGCTGAGGAGTGACGGACTCCATCCTAGCTGGAGGGGTGCTCTCATCTTATCTACCAACATAGACAGGGCTCTAACTCCACAATGAAATAGGGTGCAGGCCAGGCAGCAGGCTGTTAGCCAACCTGCCAGCTTAGTGGAGTCTGCCACTAGCATAGTCAGTGTAGTCAGCTCAGCCATCCCCATTGAGACTGTGTCTGTGCCTCGACCTAGGTTGGGCAAAACTAAACATGGTGTTCGCCTTAGCAATCTCATTAGGATAAAGACCTCCTCCATTCCTGCCATTATTGAAAGAGATCGTGATACCTCACATCTCAAAATAGGGTTACTTAATGTTAGATCCCTCACTTCAAAGGCAGTTATAGTCAATGAACTAATCACTGATCACAATCTTGATGTGATTGGCCTGACTGAAACATGGCTTAAGCCTGATGAATTTACTGTGTTAAATGAGGCCTCACCTCCTGGTTACACTAGTGACCATATCCCCCGTGCATCCCCCAAAGGCGGAGGTGTTGCTAACATTTACGATAGCAAATTTCTATTTACAAAAAAAAAAAATGACGTTTTCGTCTTTTGAGCTTCTAGTCATGAAATCTATGCAGCCTACTCAATCATTTTTTATCGCTACTGTTTACAGGCCTCCCGGGCCATATACAGCGTTCCTCTCTGAGTTCCCTGAATTCCTATCGGACCTTGTAGTCATAGCAGATAATATTCAAATTTTTGGTGATTTTAATATTCATATGGAAAAGTCCACAGACCCACTCCAAAAGGCTTTCGGAGCCATCATCGACTCAGTGGGTTTTGTCCAACATGTCTCTGGACCTACTCACTGCCACAGTCATACTCTGGACCTAGTTTTGTCCCATGGAATAAATGTTGTAGATCTTAATGTTTTTCCTCATAATCCTGGACTATCGGACCACCATTTTATTACGTTTGAAATCGCAACAAATAATCTGCTCAGACTCCAACCAAGGAGCATCTAAAGTCATGCTATAAATTCTCAGACGACACAAAAATTCCTTGATGCCTTTCCAAACTCCTTCTGCCTACCCAAGGACGTCAGAGGACAAAAATCAGTTAACCACCTAACTGAGGAACTCAATTTAACCTTGCGCAATACCCTAGATGCAGTTGCACCCCTAAAAACGAAAAACATTTGTCATAAGAAACTAGCTCCCTGGTATACAGAAAATACCCGAGCTCTGAAGCAAGCTTCCAGAAAATTGGAACGGAAATGGCGCCACATCAAACTGGAAGTCTTCCGACTAGCTTGGAAAGACAGTACCGTGCAGTATCGAAGAGCCCTCACTGCTGCTCGATCATCCTACTTTTCCAACTTAATTGAGGAAAATAAGAACAATCCAACATTTATTTTTGATACTGTTGCAAAGCTAACTGAAAAGCAGCATTCCCCAAGAGAGGATGGCTTTCACTTCAGCAGTAATAAATTCATGAACTTCTTTGAGGAAAAGATCATGATCATTAGAAAGCAAATTACGGACTCCTCTTTAAATCTGCGTATTCCTCCAGGGCTTAGCTGTCCTGGATCTGCACAGCTCTGCCAGGGCCTGGGATTGGGAGAGACACTTAAGTGTTTTAGTACTATATCCCTTGACACAATGATGAAAATAATCATGGCCTCTAAACCTTCAAGCTGCATACTGGATCCTATTCCTACTAAACTACTGAAAGAGCTGCTTCCTGTGCTTGGCCCTCCTATGTTGAACATAATAAACGGCTCTCTATCCACCGGATGTGTACCAAACTCACTAAAAGTGGCAGTAATAAAGCCTCTCTTGAAAAAGCCAAACCTTGACCCGGAAAATATAAAAAACTATCGGCCTATATCGAATCTTAATTTTAGAAAAAGCTGTTGCGCAGCAACTCACTGCCTTCCTGAAGACAAACAATGTATATGAAATGCTTCAGTCTGGTTTTAGACCCCATCATAGCACTGAGACTGCACTTGTGAAGGTGGTAAATGACCTTTTAATGGCGTCAGACCGAGGCTCTGCATCTGTCCTCGTGCTACTAGACCTTAGTGCTGCCTTTGACACCATCGATCACCACATTCTTTTGGAGAGACTGGAAACCCAAATTGGTCTACACGGACAAGTTCTGGCCTGGTTTAGATCTTATCTGTCGGAAAGATATCAGTTTGTCTCTGTGAATGGTTTGTCCTCTGACAAATCAACTGTACATTTCGGTGTTCCTCAAGGTTCCGTTTTAGGACCACTATTGTTTTCACTATATATTTTACCTCTTGGGGATGTTATTCGAAAACATAATGTTAACTTTCACTGCTATGCGGATGACACACAGCTGTACATTTCAATGAAACATGGTGAAGCCCCAAAATTGCCCTCGCTAGAAGCCTGTGTTTCAGACATAAGGAAGTGGATGGCTGAAAACTTTCTACTTTTAAACTCGGACAAAACAGAGATGCTTGTTCTAGGTCCCAAGAAACAAAGAGATCTTCTGTTAAATCTGACAATTAATCTTGATGGTTGTAAAGTCGTCTCAAATAAAACTGTGAAGGACCTCGGCGTTACTCTTGACCCTGATCTCTCTTTTGACGAACATATCAAGACTGTTTCAAGGACAGCTTTTTTCCATCTACGTAACATTGCAAAAATCAGAAATGTTCTGTCCAAAAATGATGCAGAAAAATTAATTCATGCATTTGTTACTTCTAGGTTAGACTACTGCAATGCTCTACTTTCCGACTACCCGGATAAAGCACTAAATAAACTTCGGTTAGTGCTAAATACGGCTGCTAGAATCCTGACTAGAACCAAGAAATTTGATCATATTACTCCAGTGCTAGCTTCCCTACACTGGCTTCCTGTTAAGGCAAGGGCTGATTTCAAGCTTTTACTGTTAACCTATAAAGCATTACATGGGCTTGCTCCTACCTATCTTTAAAGTTGGTCCTGCCGTACATACCTACACGTACGCTACGGTCACAAGATGCAGGCCTCCTAATTGTCCCTAGAATTTCTAAGCAAACAGCTGGAGGCAGGGCTTTCTCCTATAGATCTCCATTTTTATGGAATGGTCTGCCTACCCATGTGAGAGACGCAGACTCGGTCTCAACCTTTAAGTCTTTACTGAAGACTTATATCTTCAGTAGGTCATATGATTGAGTGTAGTCTGGCCCAGGAGTGTGAAGGTGAACGGAAAGGCTCTGGAGCAACGAACCGCCCTTGCTGTCTCTGCCTGGCCGGTTCCCCTCCACTGGGATTCTCTACCTCTAACCCTATTACAGGGGCTGAGTCACTGGCTTACTGGTGCTCTTTCATGCCGTCCCTAGGAGGGGTGCGTCACTTGAGTGGGTTGAGTTACTGATGTGATCTTCCTGTCTGGGTTGGCGCCCCCCCTTGGTTTGTGCTGTGGTGGAGATCTTTGTGGGCTATACTCGGCCTTGTCTCAGGATTGTAAGTTGGTGGTTGAAGATATCCCTGTTTGGCCCTGTCCGGGGGTATCTTCGGATGGGGCCACAGTGTCTCCTGACCCCTCCTGTCTCAGCCTCCAGTATTTATGCTGCAGTAGTTTGTGTCGGGGGGCTAGGGCCAGTTGGTTATATCTGGAGTACTTCTCCTGTCTTATCCAGTGTCCTGTGTGAATTTAAGTATGCTCTCTCTAATTCTCTCCTTCTCTCTTTCTTTCTCTCTCTCGGAGGACCTGAGCCCTAGGACCATACATCAGGACGACTGGGCATGATGACTCCTTGCTGTCCCCAGTCCACCTGGCCTTGCTGCTGTTCCAGTTTCAACTGTTCTGCCTGCAGTTATGGAACCCCTACCTGTCCCAGACCTGCTGTTTTCAACTCTTAATGATCGGCTATGAAAAGCCAACTGACATTTATTCCTGATTATTATTTGACCATGCTTGTCATTTATGAACATTTTGAACATCTTGGCTCTCTCTAATTCTCTCCTTCTCTCTTTCTTTCTCTCTCTCGGAAGAACTGAGCCCTAGGACCATACGTCAGGACTACCGGGCATGATGACTCCTTGCTGTCCCCAGTCCACCTGGCCTTGCTGCTGTCCCAGTATCAACTGTTCTGCCTGCAGTTATGGAACCCCTACCTGTCCCAGACCTGCTGTTTTCAACTCTTAATGATCGGCTATGAAAAGCCAACTGACATTTATTCCTGATTATTATTTGACCATGCTTGTCATTTATGAACATTTTGAACATCTTGGCCATGTTCTGTTATAATCTCCACCCGGCACAGCCAGAAGAGGACTGGCCACCCCTCATAGCCTGGTTCCTCTCTAGGTTTCTTCCTAGGTTTTGGCCTTTCTAGGGAGTTTTTCCTAGCCACCGTGCTTCTACACCTGCATTGCTTGCTGTTTGGGGTTTTAGGCTGGGTTTCTGTACAGCACTTTGAGATATTAGCTGATGTACGAAGGGCTATATAAAATAAACTTGATTGATTGATTGAGGTATTCCCAAACTGGGGTACGCGCAATGCCGTCGGTGGTACGCCAAAACACATTTTTTTCACATTTTCAAATGATATTTTTAATGTACCGGACTGCTTTGTAACATGAAATGGGCTTTGGTGGTCAAGATGTGTTGGTATCTCTACTGATGGCGCAAAAGCCATGACAGGGAGACATAGTGGCGTGGTAACGCGCGTGCAAGCAGTTGCTCCCGACGCCACTTGGTTACACTGCAGCATCCACCGAGAGGCTCTTGCTGCCAAGGGAATGCCTGACAGCTTGAAAGACGCTTTGGACACTACAGTGAAAATTGTTAACTTTGTTAAAGCAAGGCCCCTGAACTCTTGTGTATTTTCTGCACTACGCAATGATATGGGCAGTGACTATGTAACGCTTTTACAACATACAGAAGTGCGCTGGGGTAAAATATTGACACGTTTTTTTGAATTGAGAGACGAGCTTAAAGTTTTCATTACTGACCATCATTTTCACTTGTCTGACCGCTTGCATGATGACGAGTTTCTCACATTACTGGCCAATCTGGGTGATGTTTTTTCTCGCCTGATTGATCTGAATCTAGGATTACAGGGACTCTCTGCAACTATATTCAATGTGCGAGACAAAATTGAGGCTATGATTGAGAAGTTAAAGCTCTTCTCTGTCTGCATTAACAAGGACAACACACAGGTCTTTCCATCATTGTATGATTTTTGTGTGGAAATTAACTCAAGCTTACCGACAATGTCAAATGTGATATAGCGAAGCACTTGAGTGAGTTGGGTGCACAATTACGCAGGTACTTTCCCGAAATGGATGACACAAACAACTGGATTCATTATGCCTTTCATGCACTGCCTCCAGTCCACTTACCGATATCTGAACAAGAGAGCCTCATCGAAATTGCAACAAGCGGTTCTGTGAAAATGGTATTTAATCAGAAGTCACTGCCAGATTTCTGGATAGGGCTGCGCTCAGAGAATCCTGCCTTGGCAAATCGAGCTGTTAAGACACTGATGCCCTTTGCAACCACGTACCAATGTGAGAGTGGATTCTCGGCCCTCACTAGCATGAAAACTAAATACAGGCACAGACTGTGTGTGGAAAATTATTTAAGACTGAGACTCTCTCCAATACAACCCAACATTGCAGAGTTATAGTATGTGCATCCTTTCAAGCACACCCTTCTCACCCTTCACACCCTTCACACCCTCAAGCACACCCTTCACACCCTTCTCATTTACCTGTGGTGAGTTATTCACAATTCTCGATGAACAAATAAAGTTTTATATGTAAGATGGCTAAATAAAGAGCAAAATTACTGATTATTATATAATTATTTGTGTCCTGGTTCTATAAGAGCTCTTTGTCACTTCCCACGAGCCTGGATGTGACAAAAACTGACACTCATTCTTATGTTTAATAAATGTATCGTATAGTATGTGTGGCAGGCTTACAATGACGGCAAAAAACAACATTTGAGAGTGCGCTGACCCTGGTGCTAGAGGGGGTACGCAGCTGGAGGTTGATCAGCTGGAGGTTGATTGTTTGAAGGGGTACGGGACTATACAAAGTTTGGGAACCACTGTTCTACATGATGGCCTTGTCTTCAACATGATGGTCTTTTCTTTGACATGATGGCCTTATCTTCGACATGATGGCCTTTTCTTTGACATGATGGCCTTATCTCCTACATGATGGCCTTTTCTTTGACATGATGGCCTTATCTCCTACATGATGGCCTTTTCTTTGACATGATGGCCTTTTCTTTGACATGATGGCCTAATCTTCGACATGATGGCCAATTCTTTGACATGATGGTCTTATCTTCTACATGATGGCCTTTTCTTCTACATGATGGCCTTATCTTCGACATGATGGTCTTATCTTCTACATGAAGGCCTTATCTTCTACATGATGGCCTTATCTTCGACATGATGGTCTTATCTTCTACATGAAGGCCTTATCTTCTACATGATGGCCTTATCTTCGACATGATGGTCTTATCTTCTACATGATGGCCTTATCTTCGACATGATGGTCTTATCTTCTACATGATGGCCTTTTCTTCGACATGATGGCCTTTTCGTCGACATGATGGCCTTATCTTCGACATGATGGTCTTATCTTCGACATGATGGCCTTCAACATGATGGTCTTATCGTCTATATGATGACCTTATCTTCGACATGATAGTCTTATCCTCTACATGTTGGGCTTATCTTCGACATATGAAGACCTTTCTCTGAATCCGAGTTCACCCGCATTTACATTAGGAACCCACAGTTGGAACTCTTGGCTTGTGGAATCCAATTAAAATAGCGTTCATACTTTATGCCCCGGCTTGATAAATACAATAGGGAGGAACAGTTTCAAATATCCACCTGAGGTTCTAGCTTAAAGCAGAGTTAATATAGATGGTGGCATAACAGAAGAGGTTGTTAACTGTAAATGATAGAGATAGTGAGGAAAAACAACACACAATACACATTCACTTTCAGCAATGTAACAATAAAAAAAAGTTGGTCCCCCTTTTGCTGCTATAACGGCCTCCACTCTTCTGGGAAGGCTTTCCACTAGATTTTGGAACATTGCTGCGGGGTCTTGCTTTCCATTCAACCACAAGAGCATTAGTGAGGTCGGGCTCGCAGTCGGCGTTGAGGTCAAGTCTCTGTGCAGGCCAGTCAAGTTCTTCCACACTGATCTCGACAAACCATTTCTGTATGGAACTTGCTTTGTGCAAGGAAAGGTCCTTCCCCAAACTATTGAAACAAAGTTGGAAGCATAGAATCTTCTGCAATGTCATTGTACGCTGTAACGTTAAGATTTCCCTTCACTGGAAATAAGGGGCCTAGACTTAACCTTTAAAAACAGCCTCAGACCATTATTCCTCCTCCACCAAACTTTACAGTTGGCTCAATGCATTCGGGGAGGTAGCGTTCAACTGGCATCTGCCAAACCCAGATCGGACTGCCAGATGGTGAGGAGTGATTCATCACTCCAGAGAACGAGTTTTGCTCCAGAGTCCAATGGTGGCAAGCTTTACACCACTCCAGCCAATGTTTGGCATTGTGCATGGTGATCTTAGGCTTCTGTGCGGCTGCTCAGCCATGGAAACCCAT
The DNA here is from genome assembly GCF_016432855.1 of Salvelinus namaycush. Classification (NCBI taxonomy): domain Eukaryota; kingdom Metazoa; phylum Chordata; class Actinopteri; order Salmoniformes; family Salmonidae; genus Salvelinus; species Salvelinus namaycush. The sequence goes on along the minus strand of NC_052320.1, from coordinate 7,768,579 downwards.
TTCATGAAACTCCCGACGAACAGTTATTGTGCTGACGTTGCTTATAGAGGCAGTTTGGAACATGGTAGTGAGTGTTGCAACCGAGGACAGATGATTTTTATGCTCTATGCACTTCAGCACTCGACTGTCCCATTCTGTGAGCTTATGTTGCGGCTGAGCCGTTGTTACTCCTAGACGTTTCCACTTCTGTCACGTCCTGACCATAGTGGTTATGTGTTTTGCTTGTTTTAGTGTTGGTCAGGACGTGAGCTGGGTGGGCATTCTATGTTGTGTGTCTAGTTTGTCTGTTTCTGTGTTCGGCCTAATATGGTTCTCAATCAGAGGCAGCTGTCAATCGTTGTCCCTGATTGAGAATCATATATAGGTGGCTTGTTTTGTGTTGGGGATTTGTGGGTGGTTGTTTCCTGTGTCAGTGTTTGTGCCACACGGGACTGTGACGGTTAGTACGTTTGTTATTTTGTATTCTTGTCTAGTTTTCATGTTATTAAATTATGGAAACTTACCACGCTGCACATTGGTCCTCCGATCCTTCTCGCCTCTCCTCGTCCGAGGAGGAGGAAGAGCTAGACTGCCGTTACAGAACCACCCACCAAACTCGGACCAAGCAGCGTGAGTACGGGCAGCAGCAGCAGCAGCGGCCCACTACACAGGACTCCTGGACATGGGAGGAAATTCTGGAGGGAAAAGGACACTGGGCTCACATTGGAGAATATCGCCGCTCTCGTGAAGAGATGGAGGCAGCTAAAGCCCAGGAGCGGTGGTATGAGGAGGCAGCACGGAAGCGTGGCTGGAAGCCCGAGAAGAAATCCCAAAAATTTCTTGGGGGGGGGCTAAAGGGTAGTGAGGCGAAGTCAGGTAGGAGACCTGCGCCCACTTCCCATGCTTACCGTGGAGAGCGGGAGTACGGGCAGACACCGTGTTATGCGGAAGAGCGCACGGTGTCTCCTGTACGTGTGCTTAGCCCGGTGGCATGTTGTATTTCAACAGCCCTCGGCCTTGCGAGGACCCCAGACATCAATCAGTAAATCTGCTCACTCTACTTTTAATCTGCGGTTATGTTTTAGTTGTGTTGTGTTAGTTGTGTTCTAGCTGGTCTCCAGTAGTTGGGCTCTAGCTTGCCGACCATAACTATGGTGGTTGGCTAGGCTGAATAGGCTAATAGCTAGTTGGCTCAAATAGCTAACGTTAACTGACTGGCTAGCTTTTTGGCGAAGATAACTGCATATAGCTAACATTCTTTGATAACTAGTTAACGTAAACTCACGTAAACTCGTACATCGCCTTGGTCCGTACAATTGCCCTTATTTTAGCGCCCCAAAAACGTAATACTTCCAGATCAACTGTAATGTCAATACCATTGTAAAGCACAATTTATCCCCTTTCCAACAAAATCGATTACATGACCTAAACACTGCCCGTTTCTGCATAATTCAAGCAGGCAATGAGCCATGTCGGGTCTTTTTAAAAATGGCGGGTGGGGAAGCGAAACTAATGCGTGGTAGTGAGAAGGACAGATGTCGTGTGGTGAAACAGCTTTTTTTCACTCAATCTGTCCAACTTATCACCTTATCGCCTCTAAAATGTAAATAAAACACTATAAAGAGTTTATATAATGTGTCATTTCATACCTATTTGAAGGTTTGTGTCGAATTTGAATCTGTTTTTTAGGGCGGTGCTAAAGTGATCTTAGAAGTAAACAGCGGCTTTGAGAATGATGATCGCATGCAATGATGACGAAAAAAATGACTAGGTATCCCCCTCTTACCCCTGTCACTGTCCATTTCTTGTTTTTAAACGATGAGAGAAGTGCTACACCTGGTGGAGAGAGATTGTAAGACAGAAATAGTTGCTTTATGCATGCTGTACGTTACGACATGACACATCAAGATGTAACAGAGGGTCAGTTTTTTCAACTTTTCTCCAATACTATAGAGCCATTACCATGTCGATCAACGCTTGAATAGAAACCTAGTTCACACCCCCGATTTTGAAGTCAACACAGTTGCTACAGTCCCATTCGTTTTCTTTGTATCCTCGTTTGAATGTCGGGGTTACGCACATTTGTACGGAATGGGGTGAGTTTACGTTAGATGGTGTTGTGTATGTCCAAAACTTTGGTTTACTTTAATGTAGCTGTAAGCTAGGTGTTGATAGAGTGTAACATTAGCAGGCTGGTAGAGCTAATGTTATCAGACTAGTAGGGCTAAACATTAGCATGCTAGTTGGCAAACAACCTTGAAATTGATTTGTAACAATACATTCATAAAGTATTTGCTTCTAAGTTGTCTGAAAATTAAATGTAAACCAGTAGTAATCAGTGCAAAATTTGGTTTAATTTGAAGTTATACATTTGAAGTTATTTCTGTTGGAGTTTCATTTATAGGGAATAGGCTGGCTTGCCGGGTTCTCCATTTTACATCACATCCCGGAAAAACATTTTCCGACTTCGTCATTCTTTGGAATTCTGATCGGTTTTATGTAATAACTTGAAAAATAGAGAAGTGAGGTATAACTTTGCATTGAGATTTTTGATGCGGATACTAATGAAACTTAAAAAAACATGTGGTGACATTTATCCAACCTAGCTGAAGCAATGCTATTTTCAAAGATTTTTCTATAAAATATTCTCTCTGGACTACATTGATTAGTCACCCTCGGCACCCCTACAAGGGTAAGAACTCCAATAACCTTGGAACGGATCATCATAAAGACATAAAGTTTGGACCATTGGTTTTCTTAGAGGAGTATCTACACAATTAACTTGTTTCACCTATTGGTCAAAACATGTGTTTTTGATTGGACACCCTACTTATTAGAGTGCCTACTTCTTGTCCAAATACTTCTAAGTGTGCCTACACTGTTAGAAAAAAAGGTGCTATATAGAATCTAAAAGGGTTCTTCGGCTGTTCCCATTGGATAACCCTTTGAAGAACCCTTTTTGGTTCCAGGTAAAACTATTTTGGGTTCCATGTAGAACCCTTTCCACAGAGGGTTGTACCTGGAGCCAAAAAAGGGTTCTAACTGGAACCTAAAAGGGTTATCCTAGCATTTTGGAACCTTTTTTTCTAAGAGTGCACTCAATGTTCAAACCCTTATTAGTGTGTGTACTCAATGTGGGGTGGCAGGGTTGCCTAGTGGTTAGAGCGTTGGTCTAGTAACTGAAAGGTTGCAAGTTCAAATCCCCGAGCTGACAAAGTACAAATCTGTCGTTCTACCCCTGAACAGGCAGTTAACCCACTGTTCCTAGGCCGTCATTGAAAATAAGAATTTGTTCTTAACTGACTTGCCTAGTTAAATAAAGATTTAAAATATGTCCAAACCCTAACCTTGGGTTAATTTGAGTTTCAACAGTTGGTAGCTAATGTTTAGGATGGCTATACATTCTCCTTCATGATTGAAATAGCTTAGCATGACTCGAGTTCCACAGTTATAAAGTTGAAGTTGGAAATGTACATACATTTAGGTTGGAGTCATTAAAAATCGTTTTTCAACCATTCCACAAATTTCTTGTAAACAAACTATAGTTTTGGCAAGTCGGTTAGGACATCCACTTTGTGCATGACACAAGTAATTTTTCCAACAATTGTTTACGGACAGATTATTTCACTTATTATTCACTGTATCACAATTCCAGTGGGTCAGAAGTTTACATACACTAAGTTGACTGTGCCTTTAAACAGCTTGGAAAATTCCAGAATATTATGTCATGGCTTTAGAAGCTTCTGATAGGCTAATTAACATAATTTGAGTCAATTGGAGGTGTACCTGTGGATGTATTTCAAAGCCTACCTTCAAACTCAGTGCCTCTTTGCTTGACATCATGGGAAAATCAAAATAAATCAGCCAAGACCTCAGAAAAAAAATTGAGACCTCCACAAGTCTGGTTCATCCTTGGGAGCAATTTCCAAATACCTGAAGGTACCATGTTCATCTGTACAAACAATAGTACGCAAGTATAAACACCATGGGATCACGCAGCCGTCATACCGCTCAGGAAGGAGACGCGTTCTGTCTCCTAGAGATGAGCGTACTTTGGTGCAAAAAGTGCAAATCAATCCCAGAACAGCAAAGGACCTTGTGAAGATGCTGGAGGAAACAGGTACAAAAGTATCTATATCCACAGTAAAACGAGTCCTATATCGAAATAACCTGAAAGGCCGCTCAGCAAGGAAGAAACCATTGCTCCAAAACCGCCATAAAAAAGCCAGACTGCACATGAGGACAAAGATCGTACTTTCTGGAGAAATATCCTCTAGTCTGATGAATCAAAAATAGAACTATTTGGCCATAATGACCATCATTATGTTTGGAGGAAAAAGGGGGATGCTTGCAAGCCGAAGAACACCATCCCAACCGTGAAGCGCGGTGGTGGCAGCATCATGTTGTGGGGGTGCTTTGCTGCAGGAGGGACAGGTGCTCTTCACAAAATAGATGGCATCATGACGTAAGGAAAATTCTGTGGATATATTGAAGCAACATCTCAAGACATCAGTCTGGAAGTTAAAGATTGGTCGCAAATGGGTCTTCCAAATGGAAAATGACCATAAGCATACTTCCAAAGTTGTGGCAAAATGGCTTAAGGACAACAAAGTCAAGGTATTGGAGTGGTCATCACAAAACCCTGAAAAAGCATGAGCGAGCAAAGAGGCCTACAAACCAAACTCAATTACACCAGCTCTGTCAGGAGGAATGGGCCAAAATTCACCCAACTTATTGTGGGAAGCTTGTGGAAGGCTACCCGAAACGTTTGGCCCAAGTTAAACAATTTAAAGGCAATGCTACCAAATACTAATTGAGTGTATGTAAACTTCTGACCCACTGGGAATGTGATGAAAGAAATAAAACTTCCGACTTCAATTGTACATCAAACATGAGCATAAATCTGATCAGCTGATGGGAATATTTGCTCGACAATTACACAAAATACAAAGCGTTCGCCTCCCGGGTGGCACAGTGGTCTAAGGCACTGCATCGCAGTGCTAGCTGTGCCACCAGAGACTGGGTTCGAGGCCAGGCTCTGCCGCAGCCGGCCGCGACCGCGACATGGGGCGACGCACAATTCTCCTAGCGTCGTCCGGGTTAGGGAGGGTTTGGCCGGTAGGGATATCCTTGTCTCTTCGCGCACTAGCGACTCCTGTGGCGGGCCGGGCGCAGTGTGCGCTGACCAGGTCGCTAGGTGTACGGTGTTTCTACGGATTCCGGGTTGGATGTGCGCTGTGCTAAGAAGCAGTGCAGCTTGGTTGGGTTGTGTTTCGGAGGACGCATGGCTCTCGACCTTCGTCTCTCACGAGCCCGTACGGGAGTTGTAGCGATGAGACAAGACAGTAACTACTAACAATTGGATACCACGAAATTAGGGAGAAAAAGGGGATACATTTTTTAAAATAATTAAATTTAAAAAAAAATACAAAGCGTTCAGAAATATAAGTATTGATTATACTTCTTTGTAAAGACAACGTGGGTGTAAAGCAAATCTATGATTTCAACTAAGGCACAATATACTGAACATACCAGCCAACTTAAAGCCTGGCCTGCAGGTATAATTCCGTATGACGCTATTATAATGAATTGTAAGACTTGTTGTGAGCATGTTAAAAATGATTTTACCTGCAGGCTTTAGTAAGTAAAGTGTTAACTCAAGGTTCTTTCCAACCTTTTTAAGAAACAAAATGTGCCTCGATATGACCACCAACAACAAATATCACATTCAGGGAGAGTGTCAGCTACTATTGCTTAAACAATTGGAATAAGAAATGAAAGCTTGTGTTTTGTTTAATCAAAAAATGAAGTGGACTTAAAGAGAGAATTGCAGAGAGAGAGTAGAACTTCTCTCAGTATGCCTGACCATGTCTTCGAGCTTGGAGTAGAGGAAGAGGGGGGAACCAAGAGATAACTGGACAAACCAGGAAGGAGAGAGGGAAGAAAGAAGAGGGAGAGACCGAAACAGAGAGAGAGAGAGAGAGCAGTGTGTATCTTTTATTATTAATAGGGAGAATGAGAGTTGCTGTGCAACTCAATCTGTACACTGTCACTCTGGATCAGGCCTCCTAATCAGAGCCTAATGGAACTGCACAGCACCACCATGTTGTATACACACACACACTGTGCACTCAAGTGTATACCTTCACACAAATGGAGATGGGCTGCATTTAAAAATAAACGCCCTCAATTCCCTTTTCCTGTCTTACGAATTTGTTCTTTCTTTCTTTCTTTCTTTCTTTTGTCACCAACCATTTGTCAAATAGATGCCTCTCGTTCACTGTTTATCTCTCATCCCCCCTCCCACAATCGTTATATTGAGTAATAACTCTCTCCTGTCTGTCGTTTGGTGTACAGTATGTGTGGTGTGTGTGTGCGTCATTCTGGCCTGCCCCTAAACAACTCTGTTGAAGCCTGTGTATCTTTGAAATCCTAATGACCTCTACATTGATTTACATTGATTTATACATGGATATATATCCCCCTGACAGTGGATAGGGATTTGATAGTAGGATCTGTTATAGTGTGGGTCTAGCTGTGGGTAGCTGAGGAGTGGGACCACTGGGAGCAGCAGTGGTGGCCATCAGACAGTGAACCTGCCTCTAGGGGATTCAGCAACCATCCTACCAATGTTATCCCTCCATCCTTCAGCATCTCTCCAACAATATTCGTACATCCCTCTGGCTGGAGCTCACAGTGATGTCTATCTTACGTCTTTATATATCAATGTTCTCACTAAAATCTACTTCATACTGTATCATCAAAGTCTATGTTTATTTGTCTAATGGAAGAACACGCAGGTATTAAAGACTACTGTATTCTTTGTCCTGATTCTTTGAGGTTCTGAAATCATCTTCAATTAAATCTTAAATGAGCCTTGAATTCTGACAATGGCTGAACACAAAGCGCAATGCAATAGCGTATACAACAAAGCACACACAGACAAATGCAATAAATATTCCATGAGTTACATGACCATAAATATGTACCTGTTCTTTCTCTTTTCACAGAGAGGAGAAAAACGACTGAGTCTGAATTAACGGCAAGAGAAAGAGAGAGACAGAGGAGATTTATCCTTGTTCCACCACGATATATGAGGCACCTTAAACAAACAATTCAAAATAAGTCTCCCGGCCCTAGCTACAGTAAATTGAATGTTCTGCTCACACCTCTGATATCTGAAGGGGCAATGGGAACATGGACGGACGCTGTGTTACGGCGTTCCTCCTCCTCTTCATCCGAAGAGGAGGAGCATGGGTCGGACCAACACGCAGCGAGGTATGATGACATAAATGATATTTATTGAAATACGAAATGAACACGAAAACACTTGAAAATTACAAAATAACAAACACGACGTAGACAGACCTGAACATGGAACTTACATACTACACGCAGAACTCACGAACAGGAACAGACTACATCAAACGAACGAACAGCCAAAACAGTCCCGTGTGGTGCACATACACTGACACGAAAGACACAGGAGACAATCACCCACAAACAAACAGTGAGAACAACCTACCTTAATATGACTCTCAATCAGAGGAAATGCCAAACACCTGCCTCTAATTGAGAGCCATACCAGGCAACCCTTTAACCCAACATAGAAACACAACACATAGAAATGCCCACCCCGCTCACGCCCTGACCAATAAACACATACAAAACAAGAGAAAACAGGTCAGGAACGTGACATAACCCCCCCCCCCCTTAAGGTGCGAACGCCGGGCGCACCAGCACAAAGTCTAGGGGAGGGTCTGGGTGGGCATCTGACCACGGTGGTGGCTCAGGCTCCGGACGCTGTCCCCACACCACCATAGTCACTCCCCGCTTCTGTATCCCCCTCCCAATGACCACCCTCCAACTAAACCCACCTAAATGAAGGGGCAGCAGCTCCGGGCTGAGGGACTCTGGCAGGTCCGGGCTGAGGGACTCTGGCAGGTCCGGGCTGAGGGACTCTGGCAGGTCCGGGCTGAGGGACTCTGGCAGGTCCGGGCTGAGGGACTCTGGCAGGTCCGGGCTGAGGGACTCTGGCAGGTCCGGGCTGACGGAAGGCTCTGGCTGATCCGATCTGGCGGAAGGCTCTGGCTGATCCGGTCTGGCGGAAGGCTCTGGCTGATCCGGTCTGGCGGAAGGCTCTGGCTGATCCGGTCTGGCGGAAGGCTCTGGCTGATCCGGTCTGGCGGAAGGCTCTGGCTGATCCGGTCTGGCGGAAGGCTCTGGCTGATCCGGTCTGGCGGAAGGCTCTGGCTGATCCGGTCTGGCGGAAGGCTCTAGCGGCTCCTGTCTGGCGGACGGCTCTGTAGGCTCTTGGCAGACGGGCGGCTTTGCAGGCTCATGACAGACGGGCAGCTTTGCAGGCTCATGACAGACGAACAGTTCAGGCGCCGTTGGGCAGACGGGCAGTTCAGGTGCCGCTGGGCAGACGGGCAGTTCAGGTGCCGCTGGGCAGACGGGCAGTTCAGGCGCCGCTGGGCAGACGGGCAGTTCAGGCGCCGCTGGGCAGACGGGCAGTTCAGGCGCCGCTGGGCAGACGGGCAGTTCAGGCGCCGCTGGGCAGACGGGCAGCTCAGGCACCGCTGGGCAGACGGGCACACCTGTAGGAAGGAGACGGAGAGACAGCCTGGTGCGTGGTATAGGCACTGGCTGCGCTGGAGAGGAGGAAAGCTCTGACAGCGCTGGACAGGTGGGAGCAGCTGGAGAGAGAACCCGGAGAGACAGCCTGGTGCGGGGGGCTGCCACCGGTGGACTGGTACTTGGAGGTGGCACCGGGTATACCGGACCGTGAAGGAGGACACATGCTCTTGAGCACCAAGCCTCCCCAACCTTACCAGGTTGAATGGTCCCCGTAGCCCTGCCAGTGCGGCGAGGTGGAATAACCCGCACTGGGCTATGCAGGCGAACCGGGGACACCACCTGTAAGGCTGGTGCCATGTACGCCGGCCCGAGGAGACGTACTGGAGGCCAGATACGTTGGGCCGGCTTCATGACATCCGGCTCGATGCCCAACCTAGCCCTCCCAGTGCGGCAAGGTGGAATAGCCCGCACTGGGCTAAGCACGCGTACTGGGGACACCGTGCGCTTTACCGCATAACACGGTGTCTGACCAGTACGACGCCCTCTCACTCCACGGTAAGCACGGGGAGTTGGCTCAGGTATCCTACCCGGCTTTGCCACACTCCTCGTGTGCCCCCCCCCAAGAAATTTTTGGGTCTGACTCTCGGGCTCCCAACCGCGTCGCCGCGCTGCCTCCTCATACCAGCGCCTCTCTGCCTTCGCTGCCTCCAGCTCCGCCTTGGGACGGCGATATTCCCCTGGCTGAGCCCAGGGTCCTTTGCCGTCCAGGATCTCCTCCCATGTCCATGAGTCCTGGTTGCTCTGTTGAGCTCTCCCCCGCCGCTTGGTCCTAGTTAGGTGGGTGATTCTGTTACGGCGTTCCTCCTCCTCTTCATCCGAAGAGGAGGAGCATGGGTCGGACCAACACGCAGCGAGGTATGATGACATAAATGATATTTATTGAAATACGAAATGAACACGAAAACACTTGAAAATTACAAAATAACAAACACGACGTAGACAGACCTGAACATGGAACTTACATACTACACGCAGAACTCACGAACAGGAACAGACTACATCAAACGAACGAACAGCCAAAACAGTCCCGTGTGGTGCACATACACTGACACGAAAGACACAGGAGACAATCACCCACAAACAAACAGTGAGAACAACCTACCTTAATATGACTCTCAATCAGAGGAAATGCCAAACACCTGCCTCTAATTGAGAGCCATACCAGGCAACCCTTTAACCCAACATAGAAACACAACACATAGAAATGCCCACCCCGCTCACGCCCTGACCAATAAACACATACAAAACAAGAGAAAACAGGTCAGGAACGTGACACGCTGCTCAATAACACAAATAAAAGGAACCCTTTGCCCAATAGGAATAACGAACATCAGCTAACAAGGACAGGAGAGAGAGAGGGAGAGAAAGAGAGAGAGAGAAAAAGAGAGAGACAGACAGCTCAGAGACATGCACATATTTTAATATTAATCAGCTCAGTAATATTTTAACAGCCACTAAAAATCAAATTCGGACTATATTTCCTCTGGCTGCTGGCCCTGATGATCTGTCGTCCGGTCGAGGGTGAGGCTGCTTCTAGAGCTCTGATGAGTGTTCTGTTATGCTCTAATGTTCTAGTGTTCTAATAGTTTTCATGATACTGACAGACTGACCAAGCCACAAAGTGAGACTGACACACCATTTAAGACAAGACATGGACAGGATTTGTAAAGTCCTGAAAGAGAACCCCATGGGGCTCTAGTAGTCTAGTAGCCTACTCCAGCTCAGCCCCAAACCCAACCCTTTCCTTCTCTTCACGTTCCCCATAAACCTAGTCTCACGTTGTCATACTTCATAGACTTTGATATATTCACTAGGCTAAATGTGCAAAAGCTCAACCCTTGTTAGGCATCATCTGAGTTTTTTTCCTCTTTCTCTCTGGTGGACCATCTCCCCCGCTCCCTTGACAGTGGTCATATCTAAAGAGCGAGGGAGAAAGAGAGAGAAAGGGAGAGGTAGGAGAGGCGATTGATGACAAAGTCATCATCAATATGTATTCCCCTAAAGCCTCCCACCAGCTCCCACCTCAGCCATTAAACTTTAAACATGCAGATGTGTGATTAAGCCTGTCATGGAGAGAGATGACTCAACTCTCAGAGGATACGGAGCTAAATCCAGCATTTTAAACACCTTATTAGAATCATTGACGGCCATTATATATACTAAAACCTCAAAGATAATGCATACAAGTTAAAAAATATATAATAATATGCCCCTACCGTTTTGACCACAACAGTAAATTAATTGGGCAATTAATTGGGCCCGATAGCGAGGGAAAGCGACTCACACAGACAGACGATAATCTACGCGTGTCTGTGTGTGCGTGTGTGTGTGTGTCATGCAGACAATAGTCTAGGGAACATTTTGTGTCTTCTCTCCATTCCTAACCCATACGTACTACAACAATTGTTCTTAGTCACCCTCGGCTTATTTCTCCATCCTTCCAACTCTTTAGATGGGTTGCCTGGCAACGTCACGAAAATAATGTGTGCACATCGATGTGAACGGTCAGATAGCTAGCAACAATGACAAGAAGCTGCCTTGTGGGGAATCGTAGGTGACTCGTTTCAACTCGTTGTATCTTGTCATTGATACCATGTCTTGTTTTGAGGTGTTTGACTGATGTCATGTCTATGCTAATATGGCTCAAATTCGCAAGCTTGCTAACCAACAACTGTAACAATGTATTTGAGAGACAACAAGTGCTCATTGTGCAAATGTCCCACTGGGCACAGATTCATCGTCTATTCCACGTTGGTTCAACGTCATTTCATTGAACTGATGTGGATTCAACCAGTGTGTGCCCAGTGGGGTATTTACGTTTTCAATAAACATTTTGCAACAAAATATAGTTTGCATGTTGTCAACAGTCTAGGTTAACCCTGTCTGTTTTGACCCATTAGTGTATTTTTTTGGTTTTTATTTAACAACTAATTGACCGAAGTTGGTTCAATTATTAGAATTTAATTTCGTTTTTTTTTCTTCATGTGCGCTCAATGCAGTTTCTCTAAAGATGAGTCAGAACTATTGAAAATAGGTGAAAATATAACCATTGCCATTCATACCATCTCTTTTGTGTACTTTTGAAAATATATTATTATTTTTATTTTCCCCCTGAACCCATTTAGGATCAGACCTATATTTTGTAACAAAATGACTGCTATCAAAAATCTTAGGACAGAGGTGTGAGAGAGTGCCTGCTACCAAAAACCTAAAGACAGAGAGAGAGGGGGGGAGGGGTGGAGAGATCTTACAGGTGTTGTAGCCTACATGCAGAGGGAGTGGGAGATTTTTGAAGAATGAAAAAATCAGTTCCTTAAAGTAATTAGGTTTTTACAAACCCGAGGCTACTCAACAGATACTTGGACTACAACAAGCTAACAAGGGAAAAACAAACAAAACGTTAGGCTACATTTCTAGCAAGTTCGGGTTGGTTATTTCCCTAATTTCTTGAAATCTATGTTGGACTTCATAGTTGCTTAGCTGGACTGACCTCAGTCGAAACAGGTCATCACTAGCTTCTATATCCACAAAGTCATAAACCCCGCCCATTTCTACAATTGATCTTCTTAAAATATGATTTTAAACCTAACTCTAAACTTAACCACACTGCTAAACGTATGCCTAACTCTAACCTTAAATAAAGACCAAGTTTGACTTTGTGGCTGTGGAGTTTGACTTTGTGGCTGTGGAATCTGACTTTGTGGCTATAGAAGCTAGTGGAAACCGTTGAAAGGGGATATTACCGTACAGGTGGTGGTGAGAAAAAGTGATTACTTATTCTGTCTCCTCGCTTCCCGGGCATCTCCTGCTTAAAAAGTGCGCGCGTCTCTTGGCTATTCATTTGGCACGCGAAGTTCCTCGTAGTGTCTGTTGGAGGATTCGTACCTGGATATAGTCGAGTCTAAGACGCCTGATGGAGAAATCTACTTGACTTTAGTTTCACTATAATAGGAAGACAGAGTGAGTAAAATAACTGTGCATGCTTTTCGTTTTTGTGTTTCGATTTCCCAGATTTATTTTGGAGAGAGAAATGTTTTAACAGTGATGGTAAAATGAATATAAATACTGTAGGCTATAAGCTAATAATAATAAGATACATAAGTATTTAATAAATATTATTACTTGACAATTGGAAATTAATTCAATTCCAATAGAAAATTGCACTTAATTAAATATTCAGGGATTCCTTGGGATGAATATAAAACTACATTTGTCAGATTATTGGATTTTGACCCAGTAAGACCTGATAAACATTTTAAATAATTGCCTAATTTGTGAATGTATCTTATCAAATCTGAAAAGAGGACATAAAAAATAAACCATGTCCTCCATGTAGAAATGACCAGTTTAAATTAGAGTTGTCAGTTTCAAGCCTCAATGAGCATTTGATTTGTAACTAGGTAGAGCATGATTAGGCATTGTGGTGCTCATGTGAATTTCCTTTCTTTTTCCGGCTTCAGACCAATCCCTGCTTCTCACTTATTTATTTTTTATTATCCTGTCCCATTAATATAACGGGACAGGATAATAAAAAAAGCGCAATCAAGAGATACAGTATATGAATGTATTTGTTTAATTCTTCATCTTTCCACAGACTTTGTGAGTCCATGAAGAGAGGAATACACCTTAGATCACAAAATAAAGATTTTATTGGTTTCTCGCCCCAGCACCCTCCATCTAGCTCTGGACGCCCTGTAATACTACTACCACCCTATAAACACACAGGACTAAAATGATTCTGACAGGAAGGCAACTCTGAACATATCGACTTTCTTTTCCCTTCTCTTCCTTCTGTTATTTGTTCTCTCAGTCATGCTGTATTCAGCGGAGAGACACCTCTGTTAGCTGAGTTTCTGTCATTCATAAGGCGAGCCCTTAGAAAAGCACAGGTGGTTTGTTGAAGAGACTGACAATTCTTTTTCTGCCGTCTACTGTACATAATTAGCTGAATTGGCAGTTGAAGTCGAATCAGCGATCTCTTGGTAAATTCTGATAACATAAGTTCACTATTGTACGTTCTCTTGGCCTGGGTTTGGTTGATGTTTGATGCGCAGAAAATAGGAGCAATTTGATCAAAGCGAAGACAAGAAGAACTCTGGAAGACAAGAGCAGGACAAAAGGTGAAAGAGGCTAAATGAAATGAACTATGTCAACTACAACATAGAGTTGTCTGAACACTGACTGCAGGTTTTAAACTACAACATAGAGTTGTCTGAACACTGACTCCAGGTTTTAAACTACAACATAGAGTTGTCTGAACACTGACTCCAGGTTTTAAACTACAACATAGAGTTGTCTGAACACTGACTCCAGGTTTTAAACTACAACATAGAGGTCTGAACACTGACTGCCGGTTTCAAACTACAACAAAGTGTTGTCTGAACACTGACTGCAGGTTTTAAACTACAACATAGAGTTGGCTGAACACTGACTGCAGGTTTAAAACTACAACATAGTGTTGTCTGAACACTGACTGCAGGTTTTAAAGAGTGAAATCCTGCTCCATCCCTTTCCCTTCATCATCCCCCTCTCTCCTGTTGTTCCTCTCTTCCCTTCTCTCCGTCTGCCATCTTCCTTTTCTCTCCCACATTCTACTCATGTTGTCTCAACGGACCCTTCTCTCTTGGCTGCTGACACCTGTTGGCCTAGTCTGAGAGCACCACAAACATACAGCAACCAGACCTCTCCATACCTTCCTTCCAGTCTTTCATATTCGGTCTATCTATAGTGCACCCTGGCACCCGGCACTATTCCGTCTAAGGGGGAGGAGGACTTTCTGACCCTGTCCGCTTCTCGGTTCAGCCGTCGGAAGCGTGCCATCGGAGCCGCCATGGGCGTGGCCATGGTTCTACTCCTCCTGATAGCCATCCCCCTATTGGTTCACACCATGAAAGGGGGAGGAGCTAGCCAAGGAAGTGGCGGCGGGGGGACCCATTATGAGATGCTGGGGAGCTGCAGAATGGTCTGTGACACTTATAGTACTGCACAACCAGGCCAGGAGCTGACAGCCATGTCCCCTCAACCGGAATACCCCGGGAAGAAGAAGACGGGGTACCGCGGTGTCCCTGGGATCCCTGGTCCTCCAGGCGCCCGAGGACCCCCTGGGGAATCAGGCAAGCCAGGGCCACAGGGGCCTCCCGGCCCTGGACCTAATGGTTACCTCCCCTCCTACAGCCCCAAGATCGCCTTTTATGCAGGGCTAAGGAAACAGCACGAGGGCAGCGAGGTGTTGAAGTTTGATGATGTGGTAACCAATGTAGGGAACTACTATGAGCCTAGTACTGGGAAGTTCACCTGTCCTCTACCTGGTATCTACTTCTTCACCTACCATGTTCTGATGAGGGGCGGAGATGGGACCAGCATGTGGGCTGACTTGAAGAAGAACGGACAGGTAGGAGAGAGAGTGTGTGTGTGTGTGTGTGTGTGTGTATGTATATGTGTGTGCGTTTGTTCTTCATTGACCATCACCTCTGAGCAGTGGTGTAGTGGAGGGTACACACAGCCAGAGTTGGGTAAGTTACTTTCTAAATGCAATCCGTTACAGTTACTAGTTACCTGTCCAAAATTGTAATCAGTAATGTAATGTTTGGATTACCCAAACTCAGTAATGTAATCTGATTACTTTCCCCCTTAAGAGGCATTAGAAGAAGACAAAAAGGATCCATCAAATGCATTTGGTGTGTTATCCTAGTTGTCTCTGTCTTGTGACTCGCTCAGGTGGAACAAACTTGAACTTTATTCATTTAGAAAGCAGAAAGGTGTCATAATATATATTTTTTCTAAATTTCTGATTTTCTGATTACAAGATTTTGCTGGTAACGTAACTGATTACAGTTAACATTAAAAAAAAAATCTGATTACATTTAACTGATTACATGTAATCAATTACTCCCCAACCCTGTACGCAGGTATACACCATGTACCCGCTTATTTTTCAGTGGGCATTGCATATACTCCCCACAATGCATATCAAAGTTATGTAGTGGAGGTATACGCCGTATTAACTAATGAGGCTAATCAACTATTATTTCTTCACATTTTCTGTGCAGCAATGTGCACACAAATGTTCCAAAATACAATTTGCGGGAAAACACTGTTCTACTGCACATGCAAGCGGTTTCATGGACAGAGATGGAAATATCCATTAGAAATGTTGGTGATTCTGCTGGTGAGTCTCTGATCCACCTCTACGCAGACAACACCATTCTGTATACTTCTGGCCCTTCTTTGGACACTGTATTAACAAACCTCCAGACGAGCTTCAATGCCATACAACTCTCCTTCCGTGGCCTCCAACTGCTCTTAAATGCAAGTAAAACTAAATGCATGCTCTTCAACTGATCGCTGCCCGCCCGTCCAGCATCACTACTCTGGACGGTTCTGACTTAGAATATGTGGACAACTACAAATACCTAGGTGTATGGTTAGACTGTAAACTCTCCTTCCAGACTCACATTAAGCATCTCCAATCCAAAATTAAATCTAGAATCGGCTTCCTATTTCGCAACAAAGCATCCTTCACTCATGCTGCTAAACATACCCTCGTAAAACTGACTATTCTACCGATCCTTGACTTCGGCGATGTCATTTACAAAATAGCCTCCAACACTCTACTCAACAGATTGGATGCAGTCTATCACAGTGCCATCTGTTTTGTCACCAAAGCCCCATATACTACCCACCACTGCGACCTGTATGCTCTCGTTGGCTGGCCCTCGCTTCATATTCGTCGCCAAACCCACTGGCTCCAGGTATCTATACGTCTTTGCTATGTAAAGCCCCACCTTATCTCAGCTCACTAGTCACCATAGCAGCACCCACCCGTAGCACGCGCTCCAGCAGGTATATTTCACTGGTCACCCCCAAAGCCAATTCCTCCTTTGGCCGCCTTTCCTTCCAGTTTTCTGCTGCCAATGACTGGACCGAACTGCAAAAATCACTGAAGCTGGAGACTTATATCTCCCTCACTAACTTTAAGCACCAGCTGTCAGAGCAGCTCACAGATCACTGCACCTGTACATAGCCCTTCTGTAAATAGCCCATCCAACTACCTCATCCCCATACTGTTATTTATTTATTTATTGCTCCTTTGCACCCCAATATTTCTACTTGCACATTCATCTTCTGCACATCTATCACTCCAGTGTTTAATTGCTAAATTGTAATTATTTTGCCACTATGGCCTATTTATTGCCTTACCTCCCTTATCTTACCTCCTTTGCACACACTGTATATAGACTTTTTCTATTCTGTTATTGACTGTATGTTTGTTTATTCCATGTGTAACTCTGTGTTGTTGTTTGTGTCACACTGCTTTGCTTTATCTTGGCCAGGTTGCAGTTGTAAATGAGAACTTGTTCTCAACTAGCCTACCTGGTTAAATAAAGGTGAAATAAAATTTAAAAAAGAGGGGAGACCTAATGACTATCGTTGCTACAATAATACCTCTGGCTGCTCGACAGTGAAAGAAAAACAATAGAACAGGAGAACGCATGTAAGTCTTTAAAAAATGATTGCCTTCACATTTCTATGGTGGGATTTTGGCTATAGGCTACTTTGAAGCAAGGTAAGACTTGCCTCGTAATATGAAGTAAAGCATCCAGGTTTCAAACAATTAAGGAACAGGAAAAATATAGCAATGCTAATGATAGACCTAACCATATTCTGGTAGATGGAAAGACCTTCCCCAAAACTTTAATTACATGTTAATTAGCTACAAAGTAGTCTATGCTTAACTGGCAGAATTATATAATGATTATTTGCATTCATCCATTAATCTCATGTGCTACAGAAACACTGCTAACCAAACAAGAGTGCTAGGTGCCTGCACAACATTTCTTAGATTTTCCCAGACCTCAAAAGCTATTGGTTAGGATACGGCTCGCTCAACGCCCCGGCCCGTGTTCGATTCCCGGTCATGAAACTACTCTTTGGGGTGGCAGGTAGCTTAGTGGTTAGAGCGTTGGGCCAGTAACCGAAAGGTTTCTGGATTGAATCCCCAAGCTGACAAGGTAAATATCTTCCGTTCTGCCCCTGAACAAGGCAGTTAACCCACTGTTCCCCGGTCGGCTGTCATTGTAAATAAAATGTTGTTCTTAACTGTCTTGCCTAGTTAAATAAAGGTTTAAACATATTGTTGTGGACTTCGAAAATTCAGTTTTGTTGTTTTTCTACAAAAAAAGTGTGACTAATTTATCTGTTTCAATAGTAGGCCTACTGTTAGCCCACTTGCACAGTAGAGCTTGGGTTGGCTTGACTGTGAAAGACCAATACAGGCTTTATCATTCTAGTTCAACAGTGTATATCACTGTTTCTCATAGAATGTTTCACACAGGGAGCCTTTCCTTCGGGCCATTTGGAAAAATGTAAAAACCATTTCGAGTATGCCCACTTCTCCAGGCACCACTACACCACTGCCTCTGACTCTCACTTTCACCTTCGCTATGCAACATTTGTCACTTTTAATTCACATCACATTCCTCTGCATCTGTGGGAGGTAGCAACACGGTAGCAAAATATAGATCTAAGAAAATATTATCCATCATTAAAGAGAAGTGATGCTTCACACTTTAAAATCACAGCTACTAATATTTGCATTTCCACCAGTCATAGCCAAATGACGAGTGGCAGTATGCTGCCGTCGGTTGTCGCCAAAGGAAAGTCTAATTAGTAGATATTATACACCAGGGTTGTATCCCAAATGGCACCTTATTCCCTACATAGTGCACTACTTTTGACCAGAGCTCTATGAGCCCTAAAGTAGTGCACTATAAAGGGAATAGGGTGCCAATTGGGACACAGATTGTCACCTCAGATAGATACTGTAGATAAATAATGAAAGAGAAACTGACAGACCACTCATCCATCGGTCCCTCATTCTCTCTTTCCCCTGGTACTAATTAAAGACAGAGGGGCTGATTGGGGGGGAGAGGAAAAGAAGAGGCTTAGGATAAATCACTTTAATTTGAGGACTCTAACACAACTATGTTTTCATCTGAATTCATCAGTCACCACACTGACACGTTACCATTCAGTCCTCTGTGTGTCTTTTTCGGGCGCTGGGATAAAGTGGATGTCAAACTTCAGTTGGACATTGTGTACAATTGATTAATAAGGTGATCTAAATCTTATTCATCTTTAAATGTGTCCAAAGCCTGTATTTGTGTTTAGCAAACTCAGAAAGAGCTAACACGATATTTAAGATACCTACCTGGCTTCTGCTTTGTGTCATCCTATATTGTCATTCCAGTCATCTCATCATTCCATTAAATCATTCATAACTCTTAGATTAGATCCCCTGAAATAACTCTCCCCCCATATCCCCACTTCCCCCTCTACCTCCCTCTCATTCCTCTACCACCCTCTACTCCCAAATGCCCACATCCCTCTACCCCCCTTCTCTTCCACTCATACTCCCCTCTACCTCCTCTCCTTCTTGTCCATTGATTGTCCATTAATTAGAGTTTCACTCAATTAAATTATTTAACCTCACAGAGAGACCCAGGTCAATCTCACACACATCAGGTGGTCCCATTTAATTTAACAGTTTCTATAAAGACAGATCTTATATTCTGAAATTGGCTGAAAGGGACTCTTCACCACTTTTTGCCCTCATATTCAAAATCTGTCTCCAGCACCATATCATTGTCTATGTTCCACTCAAAATACATTAAAAAGAAAAGGCAAAGCCACACACTCAAGTAGCTCCGATGCTATAATGTATTCACTAACGTTACGACAGCAAACGTTCCACTCAAAATACCACATGAGATGATTTTTCCAGTTGACTGCAGCCTAGTTGATTCTCCAAGACAGTTGTTTTAGATTTATATTTCGCTTACTTAGGTATCAGAAACTAGTGGTGTCTGTATAGAAGTGTGGTGTCTGTTAATGTCAGATGCTCGATTAGATTCGAGCCAGACATTCGCGTATGCTTCTTTCCATCTCTTTTAAAATGTAGGTAAAAGATTAAAAGGAATGGGAGTCATATTCAGAACATTTAGTTATTGCTTGCTTTTCTAATGTCTCCCGACTTTGTCAGCAGGCATGCCAGCTATATCATGACACAAGGTGAGACCCAGATGCAGATGGTTGGAGTCTTACAATGTTTATTATTAATCAAAAAGGCGTAGGCAAGAGAATGGTTGTGGACAGGCAAAAGGTCAAAACCAGATCAGAGTCCAGGAGGTACAGAGTGGCAGACAGGCTCGAGGTCAGGGCAGGCAGACTGGTCAGGCAGGCGGGTCCAGAGTCCAGAAACAGGCACGGGTCAAAACCGGGAGGACTAGAAAAAGGAGAATAGCAAAAAGCAGGAGAACGGGAAAAACGTTGGTTGACTTGGATAAACATACAAGATGAACTGGCACAGAGAGATAGGAAACACAAATATAAATCCACTGGGGAAAATCAGTGACACCTGGAGGGGGTGGAGACAATCACAAGGAAAGGTGAAACAGATCAGGGCGTGACAAGCTAAGATAGTTAGACAAGCTAGCTACTCTGACTAAATTGATAGCCTGAAATTGCTTCTTGGTACAGTGGCTAGTTATGAGGTAAATGAGATTCAGGTCACGGAGTCTACAGCCAGCCAGCCAGCCAGCCAGCCAGCCAGCCAGCCAGGGAGAGGTTCAGTTAATCCCTGTGTGGCTGTCCAGTGTCCACTCTAAGGTAGATTGATTAAGCGTGTGTGTGTGTGTGTGTGTGTGTGTGTGTGTGTGTGTGTGTGTGTGTGTGTGTGTGTGTGTGTGTGTGTGTGTGTGTGTGTGTGTGTGTGTGTGTGTGTGTGTGTGTGTGTGTGTGGAGGGGGGTTCTATGGAGCTATGGCTATGGTGCCCTTACAGTTTTTTGGTGCTATGGTGCCCTCAGAACAGCCTCAATTCATCAGGGCATGGACTCTACCATGTGCTGAAAGCGTTCCATGGGGATGCTGGTCCATGTTGACTTTAATGCTTCCCACAGTTGTGTCAAGTTGGCTGGATCTCCTTTGGGTGGTGGACCATTCTTAATACACAAAGGAAACTGCTGAGCGTGAAAAACCCAGCAGTGTTGCAGTTCTTGACACAAACGGATCTGCCCTGCATCTCCTACCAAACCCCGTTCAAAGGCTCTTCAATCTTCTGTCTTACCCATTCACCCTCTGAATGGCACACATTCACAATTCATGTCTCAATTGTCTCAAG
This sequence comes from Salvelinus namaycush, assembly GCF_016432855.1. NCBI lineage: Eukaryota > Metazoa > Chordata > Actinopteri > Salmoniformes > Salmonidae > Salvelinus > Salvelinus namaycush. The sequence goes on along the minus strand of NC_052320.1, from coordinate 7,747,781 downwards.
GCTTAAAAATCCTTCTTTAACCTGTCTCCTCCCCTTCATCTACACTGATTGAAGTGGATTTAACAAGTGACATCAATAAGGGATCATAGCTTTCACTTGGATTCACCTGGTCAGTCACAGAAAGAGCAGGTGTTCCTAATGTTTTGTACATTCAGTTTTATGTGGCTGTTATAGTAGTGTTGTATATACTGCATGCTCTATGTGGTGGTTAACAGTTTAAAACATGATCTGATTAACTGATTGAGTTCATCTACTCCCCTGCTCCTTATGTGGTATTGTGTTTGTGTTACTATAGCATATCAGGTTTGACCAAGGTAATAATATAGACAAAAGTAATAAAGGCAATATATATATATATATATATATATATACTCTTTAAAATGTGTTTTCTTATACAGTATATTTATATACTGTATAAGCAACAACAATAACAATAATTGATTGTCATCTCTAAAGGTTAGCTTGTCATTCTGCTAGACATCCTGTAGTGACGAGCCAATATCACATTAGCATCTCGTGTTGCTGTGACTTCCCATTGACAGACAGCATATGTCATCCACCTCATTATTTTGGTCAGGGTGCTTTTCCCCTCAGGCATAGTCGGAGGGAGGCTGCAGTTAGAAACGTTGGCACTTGGCCACTTTTGATTTCCCCTAAAACACAAAGGAGTATCCATCACTACTATATTATTTTATAAGGTATTTAACATTATGTATTATATAAAGTATGATTGTTGGGAGCAGGGGCTTTTATTGTAGCAATATCGCTCCAATATGTTGAAGGATTATTAATGTAAGTCTGCTATTTTTGCTCGTATTTGTCACGATCGTCTTTAGGTGAAAGAGAGGACCAAGGTGCAGCGTGATATAAATACATCTTCTATTTATTTGAAGATGAGACGAACACTAATACAAACTAGACAAAACAACAAACGACCGTGAAGCTAACAAACGAAAGTGCAGACACAAGCTACTAACGCCAAACATAGACAATTACCCACAACCTACCTAATGCCTATGGCTGCCTAAATATGGCTCTCAACCAGAGACAACTAATGACAGCTGTCTCTAATTGAGAACCAATCCAGGCAACCATAGACATACATAAACACCTACACTGAACACAACCCCATGAAATCTACAAAAAAAAACTATACAATACAAACACCCTATACGAGACAAAAACACACAAACATCCCCCATGTCACACCCTGACCTAAAATAATAAAGAAAACAAAGATAACTAAGGCCAGGGCGTGACAGTATTGGTGAAACAGAGAGACAGAGATATGTGAGGGAGGCATGGTAGGATTATGAAGGAGATAAATGTGAAGGTGGGGACTGAGATGGAGCAATAGAAAGAGATTAGAACAACCCATGAAAGAGCTGGCCACTCCCCCAGAGAAGCCAGCAGAACAGCCCACACCAGATCCTGACCACAGCCTCAACACCACAGCAGAACAGCCCACACCAGATCCTGACCACAGCCTCAACACCACAGCAGAACAGCCCACACCAGATCCTGACCACAGCCTCAACACCACAGCAGAACAGCCCACACCAGATCCTGACCACAGCCTCAACACCACAGCAGAACAGCCCACACCAGATCCTGACCACAGCCTCAACACCACAGCAGAACAGCCCACACCAGATCCTGACCACAGCCTCAACACCACAGCAGAACAGCCCACACCAGATCCTGACCACAGCCTCAACACCACAGCAGAACAGCCCACACCAGATCCTGACCACAGCCTCAACACCACAGCAGAACAGCCCACACCAGATCCTGACCACAGCCTCAACACCACAGCAGAACAGCCCACACCAGATCCTGACCACAGCCTCAACACCACAGCAGAACAGCCCACACCAGACCCTGACCACAGCCTCAACACCACAGCAGAACAGCCCACACCAGACCCTGACCACAGCCTCAACACCACAGCAGAACAGCCCACACCAGATCCTGACCACAGCCTCAACACCACAGCAGAACAGCCCACACCAGATCCTGACCACAGCCTCAACACCACAGCAGAACAGCCCACACCATACCCTGACCACAGCCTCAACACCACAGCAGAACAGCCCACACCAGATCCTGACCACAGCCTCAACACCACAGCAGAACAGCCCACACCAGATCCTGACCACAGCCTCAACACCACAGCAGAACAGCCCACACCAGATCCTGACCACAGCCTCAACACCACAGCAGAACAGCCCACACCAGACCCTGACCACAGCCTCAACACCACAGCAGAACAGCCCACACCAGATCCTGACCACAGCCTCAACACCACAGCAGAACAGCCCACACCAGATCCTGACCACAGCCTCAACACCACAGCAGAACAGCCCACACCAGATCCTGACCACAGCCTCAACACCACAGCAGAACAGCCCACACCAGATCCTGACCACAGCCTCAACACCACAGCAGAACAGCCCACAGCAGATCCTGACCACAGCCTCAACACCACAGCAGAACAGCCCACACCAGATCCTGACCACAGCCTCAACACCACAGCAGAACAGCCCACACCAGATCCTGACCACAGCCTCAACACCACAGCAGAACAGCCCACACCAGATCCTGACCACAGCCTCAACACCACAGCAGAACAGCCCACAGCAGATCCTGACCACAGCCTCAACACCACAGCAGAACAGCCCACACCAGATCCTGACCACAGCCTCAACACCACAGCAGAACAGCCCACACCAGATCCTGACCACAGCCTCAACACCACAGCAGAACAGACAAATGGCTCCCTCCTAGCAGCCCCCATGAAAACCCCTCGACACCCACTGAGGACACACAAAAGCCACAGATTGTACTCCTTATGGACTCGAATGGGAAATACATACAAGAAAATGAACTTTTCCACGAACACACAGCGGTGCCCAAATACTCAGCGTTCCCTCACCTGCTATCTGATGGTCAACTAGGGTCACCCAGCCACGTAATAGTTCACACAGGCACAAACGACCCGAGAGCACAGCAAGAAAGGGTGGCCACAGCACTCAAGGGAGTGATTGAAAAGCTTTTTCCACTTTCCCCAATGCAAATCAAATGTCTACTGTTTGGTGCTTGTAAGTCGCTCTGGATAAGAGCGTCTGCTAAATGACTTAAATGTAAATGTAAATGTGCTTCTGTCCCCAACCAAGGAGGGCCTACAGTCCTACTGTCAGACTTGGGCCCTGACGGTGAATCTCAGTAAGACAAAAATAATGGTGTTCCAAAAAAGTTCCAATATGCAGTACAACAAATACAAGTTCAATCTAGACACTGTTGCCCAAATAACTATACCTACCTCGGCCTAAACATGAACACCACAGGTAACTTCCACAAGGCTGTGAACGATCTAAGAGACAAGACAAGTAGGGCCTTCTCAGACATCAAAAGGAACATAAAACTCACATCTCAAATAGGATCTGTGTAAAAATACTTCAATAAGTTATAGAACCCTTTGCCCTCTATTGTTATGAGGTCTGGAGTCCACTCACCAATCAAGAATTCACAAAATGGGACAAACACTCAATTGAAACTGCATGCAGAATTAAAAAAGATATACTTAGTGTAAAATCCCAAACAATACATTCAGAGCAGAATTAGGACTATACCAGATAGTTATCAACATCCAGAAAAGAGCTGTTACATTCTACAACCACCTAAAAGGAAGCGATGCCCACACATTCCACCACAAAGTCCTCACCTACAGAGAGACAAACCTAGAGAAAAGTCCCCTCAGCTAGCTGGTTCTGGGGCTCTGTTCACAAAGACAAACACAAACACAAACAGACCCCACAGAGCCCCAGGACAGCAACACAATTAGACCCAACCAAATTATGAGAAAGCAAAAATATAATTATTTGACACACTGGAAAGAATCAAACAAAAAACAGAGCAAACTAGAATGCTATTTGGCCCTAAACAGAGAGTACACAGTGGCAGAACACCTGACCACTGTGACTGACCCAAAACTAAGAAAATTCTTGACTATGTACAGACTCAGTAAGCATTGATTTGCCTTGCCGTAGGCAGACCTAGCTCTCAAGAGAAGACAGGCTATGTGCACACTGCCCACAAAATGAAGTGAAACTGAGCTGTACTTCCTAACCTTCTGCCAAATGTTTGACCACATTAGAGATACATATTTCCCACAGATCGCAGAGACCCACAAAGAATTTGAAAACAAATCAAACATTGCTAAACTCCCATATCTGTTAGGTGAAATACCACAGTGTGCAAACACTGCAGCAAGATTTGTGGCCCGTTGCCATGAGAAAAGGACAACCAGTGGAGCACAAACAACATTTAAATACCACCAATATTTCTCTGTTTATTCGTACTACAACTATTTGCACATCACTAAATTACTGTACATAGCTCATAATATAACACTTGAAATGTCTTTATCTTTTTGAAAACTTTTTGAGTACAATGTTTACTGTTAATTTTGACTAGTTTTCTATTGATGTTGTTTTGTGTCTTCACTTTTGTTCTTTGTTTATTTCACTTGCTTTGGCAACACGTTTCCCATGTCAATAAACCCTCTGAATTGAGAGAGAGAGAGAGAGAGAGAGAGAGAGAGACAAGAAAAATTGAGATCAACAGGGAGATGGAGATGGCCAGGGGAGGGGGAATGAGCTCCTCCATGTGTGGCCGCCACACTGAGCTGATCCTGGGGCTGTGAGGAGAAAGGAGGCCCCTGGGGGCCAGCATAGAGCCTGGGGCTGTCTCTCTTGTCTCTGGCTAGCCCTGGCCCTTTCATTACAGGGCTTCTGGTAAACGGGCCTGGGAGGGAGGGAGGGGGTAGCAGCTGCACTGTCATTTTATATACAACCCAAGATGTGTGAACAAATGTGTCGAAAGAGACAGACAAGGATAGATGAAATGAGAATCTGAAAAAAGAAGGGGCAGAGGGAATTTTTTAAATGTAACTTTTATTTAACTAGGCAAGTCAGTTAAGAGCAAATTCTTCTTTACAATGACAGCCTACCCCGGCGATGCTGGGCCAATTGTACACCGCCCTATGGGACTCCCGATCAGAACAGATGTGGTGCAGCCTGGATTTGAACCAGTGACTGCAGTGATGCCTCTTGCTCTGAGATGCAGTACAGTAGACCGCTGCGCCACTCGGGAGCAACTCAGGAGCCATTCGGGAGGTGGGGATAGGGTAATAAACTGATCAAGCACGGCTATTCTGTGAGACCGGCAGGGAGATGTGAGGGTATACAAAGTTATCTTTTTATCTGTGGTGCCTTGGTTCACTGGTAATAAAACTGACAGGATTCATTGGCTGTGATATACTGACCTCTTAGAGGGAAGACAATAGAAAAGTAGCTCTTAAACTCTCTCTCTTTCTGCCGCACATGGCAAGACAAGACAGGTGGGAGTATGGGGGAGGGGGGGAGCGTGGGGGGCGGGCTGAGAGAGAGAGAGAAGGAGAGAGAGAGAGAGAGAGAGAGAGAGAGAGAGAGAGAGAGAGAGAGAGAGAGAGAGATAGAGATAGAGAGAGAGAGAGATGATAGCGGGGTGAACAGGCAGTGGCTCGGGTGGTTGTTGTCGTTGATGATTTTTTTGGCCTTCCTTTGACATCGGGTGCTGTAGGGCAGGTATTTTGCCCCCGCACTACCCTCTGGAGAGCCTTGTGGTTGAGGGCAGTGCAGTTGCCGTACCAGGCGGTGATACAGCCTGACAGGATGCTCTCGATTGTGCATCTGTAGAAGTTTGTGAGGGTTTTAGGTGACACGCAACATTTCTTCAGCCTCCTGAGGTTGAAGAGGCGCTCTTGCGCCTTCTTCACCACGCTGTCTGTGTGGGTGAACCATTTCAGTTTGTACGTGATGTGTACACAGAGGAACTTAAAACTTTCCACCTTCTCCACTATTGTCCCGGCGATGTGGATAGGATGGTGCTCCCTCTGCTGTTTCCTGAAGTCCACAATCATCTCCTTTGTTTTGTTGACGTTGAGTGAGAGGACACCAAATTCCAAGGGCCCACACCTTCTCCCTGTAAGCTGTCTCGTTGTTGTTGGTAATCAAGCCTTCTTGTCTGCAAACTTGAGGATTGAGTTGGAGGCGTACATGGCCACGCAGTCATGGGTGAACAGGGAGTACAGGAGAGGGCTGAGAACACACCCTTGTGGGGTCCCAGTGTTGAGGATCAGCGGGGTGGAGATGTTGTTTCCTACCTTCACCAGCTGGGGGCTGCCAGTCAGAAAGTCCAGGACCCAGTTGCACAGGGCAGGGTCGAGACCCAGGGTCACAAGCTTAATGATGTCACTTGATAAATACACTGTTCCTAATGTTTGGTATGTATGTAATTACTATGGCAAGAAATATAAAAAGATGTCTATTTTGAGAGATTTATATTACATAATCATTAACTCTTTTGTTGGTTGTCTCGAAGTATGAAATACAGGTTATATCACAGGTTATATCAATTTCTACAGAAAACCCAGCGATTTGAGCTCACATATTGAAATCCATTATACAGAGAGAAGCACAGTGTACAGCCAGAGTCAGAGCTTCCTTAGCTACAATACCCTGAAGGCTAATTATAATGCATTTCAGCAGCTCTACCATGTCCATGTCTGGACCCCAAATAACACCCTATTCCCTTTATAGCGCATTACTTTAAGCCAGGGCCCATATGGCTGTGGTCAAAATTTGTGCACTATGTAGGGAATAGGGTGCTATTTGGGAAGCACACCATGTCACTTCTACCTGGAGTTAATACAGGTTCTGGTCATTACAGAGTGGCCGTGTGAAACCACTTTCATATGATCTATTAAAAGAGTATAAAATGACTGGTTAAAAAGACCCAGGGAAAGATTACATCTGAGGCAATGAATTTGTCCACTTTGAACATTTTATATAATATGCACATCGTCCATAGCACGTCGTCCATTACTTCCAGATAATGTACAGGGCGTCAGCGGGCTTCCCTTACATACCAGTTGTGTCACGACAGTGATATAACATAGATATCATTGGTATTCCTTGTTTATGACAATACTCAAGGAACCACCCAGCTGGCACATTTGGTTCCTTGGAAGTTGTCGGAGTGTACCTTTTTGGTTTCACATTGGGTCTGGGAACAAAGCCATACGTTTCTTGACCGGTAAAACTGAACGTTTTTTAAACGAAGTTAACATTTCGCCTGTTCTGGGAACGTTCATTTTTAGGTTGCAGGGAGGTTCTGGGAACGTTTTACTTTGGTTGTCTCAAAGTTTTTGCTGGGGGGTTTTATTAAGGTTTTGAGAACAGAAATTATAGGGTATTTGGAGGTAATTAAATAACATTCTGAGAACACGTTTCAATAAGACTTTTAATAACACTGCTAGCTTATTTTGGGTTAACCGTTTTGAACTACAAGCACAAATAGGACACTCATTTGCTTAGGCATTAATCATGTAAACACATTTATTTCAATTTTAATTTTGCACGGCATCAGTGAGATTTGAACATATGACCTTCTGTTCGCTATCCATGGAATTAGTCCACTGCACTACAAGAATGGAGTTAGCATGCTATGTTTGTTTTTTACTCGTACAAAGCTGTGTATTTTTGTCTATTTAAACACCCCATTTCAAAGAAACGAGCACTCATTATGATCAGGTGGGACCACACTTAACAAGATAGAGGATAGAGAGAGTTTTGTTGACACTGAGAACAGAATGTACAAAACATTAGGAACACCTTCCTAATATTGAGTTGCACCCACCTTTGCCTCAATTTGTCACGGCATGGACTTTATTTCCCTTTCTACAAGGTGTTGAAAGTGTTCCACAGGAATGCTGGTCCATGTTGAGTACAATGCTTCCCGCAGTCGTGTCAAGTTCGCTGGATCTCCTTTGGGTGGTGGACCATTCTTGATACAATGAGGAAACTGTTGACCGTGAAAAATCCAGCAGCGTTGCAGTTCTTCACACAAACCAGTGTGCCTGGCACCTTCTATCATACCCCGTTCAAAGGCACTTAATTAACCCTATTCACCCTCTGAATGGCACACATACACAATCCATCTCTCAATTGTCTCAAGGCTTAAAAATCATTCTTTAACCTCTCCTCTCCTTCATCTACACTGATTGAAGTGGATTTAACAAGTGACATCAAAAAAGGGATCATAGCTTTCACCTGGATTCACCTGATCAGTCTATGCCATGGAAAGAGCAGGTGTTCCTAATGTTTTGTACAGTCAGTGTTTTGTACACTCATGTTTAAAAAAAAATAACATTCTTAGAATGTTCTTTGAATGTTACTAAGGTTTTCTCATGTTTTTTTATGGAAAGTTTTCTTAATGTTCCAAGAACATGACTTTAAATAGAAGCATGAGGAAACCTGCAGAAAACGTTATGCTGAAGTACTGAAATGTCCACAGATGTTTCTTAAGCGCTAGCTGGATATCCTGCACCATTCCCAGAAAGTTGTGGGACGGTTGTATGCAAAATAATCATAGGACAACCACGCTCTCACCAAGATCTAAGATACATGGTTCTCAGATCGTTATGTGCTAGCTGAGCAGGGATGGACTCGGACCAGAAAACAGCCCGGCCATTTGTAACCAACCGGACCATTTTCCCCCCCTTCAAGGCCCCCATACTGGCCCATTCTATTGCCTTAGACAAATAATGACATTTCTGCACTTAAACCCCAATTTAGACAGGCCCACTGGGCTTAAGATGGACCAGCCCATCTGGCATTTGCTAGAATTGCCCTATGTCCATTCAGTCTCTGTGAGGGACTGTACATTCATAGATTAATGATAGCACCATCACAAAGTTAATGAGGGGTTAGGGGAGATGTTACCTTTAAGAAGTATAGCATCACATATTACCGCTCCATGATATATTATAAAACATAGCTGCATTAGCATAGATAAGGCAATTGCAAATGTGGTAGAATGTTAAATACCAAATCTTTATTTCTTTAAATGGCAATAGGAGAGAAAACACTGCTGTCACCATCATAACCATATCATAACCTGTCAGCACCATGTCACCACCATAACCTCTAACTTCAACCACACGTCATGTCCCCTAACAGCAAGAAGGAAACCTACCACTAAAACAGACACAAATATCCCCTGGAGGAATCACATCCCAGTCTTTGGATTCATTAATTACTATACCGATTTCACCTAATTCAAACAGACATCGATAATTAGTACACAAATGCAATGTCTAGGCAATGTTTAGAGCCATTCTCTTGTTCTCTCTCTAATGCCTTATGCACTTGTCTGGACATCGTGACATGTTCAGTGTGTGGGTGTCTATATATCTGTCTTGTGGTGTTATCTCAGTCTGGCCCTCACAACACTCACCTCCCTATTGCCTCGTCCCTCAGCCCATTGTCTACCAACCTCCATTAACACATCTATCTTCCTCTCCTCTCGTCCCCTGATCTCTCTCTCTCTTTCTCTGTTCCTCTTCCTTCCTGTCTCTCTGTTGACCAACTTATCTTGTTTTGTCATCCTTTTACCGTCATGCTTTTTCAGGTTTTGCATCTCGGTCATGTTTCTTTTTCTCTGGTCCTCCATTCCCCTGCCTCACTGTATGACTGACTATCTTTCCTTTATTATATCCCTCTATCTATCCCTCTGACTGCCCACAGAGCAACACAGTGTTAGAAAGGGTGGACAAAAACCCTTTCAAACTTACACAACAGCCTCTCTCAACAAGCCTGTTAATACGATGACATGGTCTGTTGAGTGTGACTTACACAGAATGTGGGACCAGTGTTCAGGAATCAGTGTTCTTTTGTTAGAGTGCCCACCTTGAGATTGGAAGGTTGGGGGTTCAATCCCGTGTTGAGTCATACCAAAGTGGGACCCGATGCCTCTCTGCTTGGCACTCAGCATTAACGAGATGGATTGTGGGTAAGGCTCAATGGGCCATTCTGGCTTAGACAAGGCTTACTTTCTAATGATTAGTCAGCAATGTACTTAGCATATATACAGTGGGGAGAACAAGTATTTGATACACTGCCGATTTTGCAGGTTTTCCTACTTACAAAGCATGTAGAGGTCTGTCATTTTTATCATAGGTACACTTCAACTGTGAGAGACGGAATCTAAAACAAAAATCCAGAAAATCACATTGTATGATTTTTAAGTAATTAATTTGCATTTTATTGCATGACATAAGTATTTGATCACCTACCAACCAGTAAGAATTCCGGCTCTCACAGACCTGTTAGTTTTTCTTTAAGAAGCCCTCCTGTTCTCCACTCATTACCTGTATTAACTGCACCTGTTTGAACTCGTTACCTGTATAAAAGACACCTGTCCACACACTCAATCAAACAGACTCCAACCTCTCCACAATGGCCAAGACCAGAGAGCTGTGTAAGGACATCAGGGATAAATTGTAGACCTGTACAAGGCTGGGATGGGCTACAGGACAATAGCCAAGCAGCTTGGTGAGAAGGCAACAACTGTTGGCACAATTATTAGAAAATGGAAGAAGTTCAAGATGACGGTCAATCACCCTCGGTCTGGGGCTCCATGCAAGATCTCACCTCGTGGGGCATCAATGATCATGAGGAATGTGAGGGATCAGCCCAGAACTACACGGCAGGACCTGGTCAATGACCTGAAGAGAGCTGGGACCACAGTCTCAAAGAAAACCATTAGTAACACACTACGCCGTCATGGATTAAAATCCTGCAGCGCACGCAAGGTCCCCCTGCTCAAGCCAGCGCATGTCCAGGCCCGTCTGAAGTTTGCCAATGACCATCTGGATGATCCAGAGGAGGAATGGGAGAAGGTCATGTGGTCTGATGAGACAAAAATAGAGCTTTTTGCTCTAAACTCCACTCGCCGTGTTTGGAGGAATAGAAGGATGAGTACAACCCCAAGAACACCATCCCAACCGTGAAGCATGGAGGTGGAAACATCATTCTTTGGGGATGCTTTTCTGCAAAGGGGACAGGACGACTGCACCGTATTGAGGGGAGGATGGATGGGGCCATGTATCGCGAGATCTTGACCAACAACCTCCTTCCCTCAGTAAGAGCATTGAAGATGGGTCGTGGCTGGGTCTTCCAGCATGACAACGACCCGAAACACACAGCCAGGGCAACTAAGGAGTGGCTCCGTAAGAAGCATCTCAAGGTCCTGGAGTGGCCTAGCCAGTCTCCAGACCTGAACCCAATAGAAAATCTTTGGAGGGAGCCGAAAGTCCGTATTGCCCAGCGACAGCCCCGAAACCTGAAGGATCTGGAGAAGGTCTGTATGGAGGAGTGGGCCAAAATCCCTGCTGCAGTGTGTGCAAACCTGGTCAAGAACTACAGGAAACGTATGATCTCTGTAATTGCAAACTAAGGTTTCTGTACCAAATATTCAGTTCTGCTTTTCTGATGTATCAAATACTTATGTCATGCAATAAAATGCAAATTAATTACTTAAAAATCATACAATGTGATTTTCTGGATTTTTGTTTTAGATTCCTTCTCTCACAGTTGAAGTGTACCTATGATAAAAATTACAGACCTCTACATGCTTTGTAAGTAGGAAAACCTGCAAAATCGTCAGTGTATCAAATACTTGTTCTCCCCACTGTATATATATCAGAATGCACCTTGTTGGGGAGAAGGACATAAGGGCTCATACATGCTTATAAAGCATTATTATATTTGTTAGATTTATGTAAAGTGTTACCAATGGCACAGTAAAGTAGCGTGATTGAGTGACATGACGTTAGTTGAGCTGCAGATCATACCGGCCTGTCGTGCCGTGTCTTGGAGATATGCGTCGGTCGTCTGGGGTGCTGACAGAGATCGAGTGGTCTATGCTCAGCACTCACACCGTGGCTGCCTAGACATGAAGCCTGACAGATAGATACAAGGTCAGTTAGGCCACTGATGCCAGACAGACAGTATGTCTATGGAGTTGAGATATAAATCTTACATACTCACTCCTCTTTTTTAAGACTGTAATTGTGTAGCTTTCCGTCAGAGGATGACATCACCTGGTTGGTTAGTGCTGCCCGACTATCTGACAGGTCCTTGTACAGACTGCACTGGATAAACAGACGGATTGGGATCTAGCTACTGACCTCTTCCTCGATCACAACCATATTGTCTGTTATTGGTCCTCAGAGAACGCAGAGCTGATCACACACCCTGTTATTGGTCCTCAGAGGACGCAGAGCTGATCACACACCCTGTTATTGGTCCTCAGAGAACGCAGAGCTGATCACACACCCTGTTATTGGTCAACAGAGGACGCAGAGCTGATCACACACCCTGTTATTGGTCCTCAGAGAACGCAGAGCTGATCACACACCCTGTTATTGGTCCTCAGAGGACGCAGAGCTGATCACACACCCTGTTATTGGTCCTCAGAGGACGCAGAGCTGATCACACACCCTGTTATTGGTCCTCAGAGGACGCAGAGCTGATCACACACCCTGTTATTGGTCCTCAGAGGACGCAGAGCTGATCACACACCCTGTTATTGGTCATCAGAGGACGCAGAGCTGATCACACACCCTGTTATTGGTCCTCAGAGAACGCAGAGCTGATCACACACCCTGTTATTGGTCATCAGAGAACGCAGAGCTGATCACACACCCTGTTATTGGTCCTCAGAGGACGCAGAGCTGATCACACACCCTGTTATTGGTCATCAGAGGACGCAGAGCTGATCACACACCCTGTTATTGGTCCTCAGAGGATGCAGAGCTGATCACACACCCTGTTATTGGTCATCAGAGGACGCAGAGCTGATCACACACCCTGTTATTGGTCCTCAGAGGATGCAGAGCTGATCACACACCCTGTTATTGGTCCTCAGAGAACGCAGAGCTGATCACACACCCTGTTATTGGTCCTCAGAGGATGCAGAGCTGATCACACACCCTGTTATTGGTCCTCAGAGAACGCAGAGCTGATCACACACCCTGTTATTGGTCCTCAGAGAACGCAGAGCTGATCACACACCCTGTTATTGGTCAACAGAGGATGCAGAGCTGATCACACACCCTGTTATTGGTCCTCAGAGGACGCAGAGCTGATCACACACCCTGTTATTGGTCCTCAGAGAACGCAGAGCTGATCACACACCCTGTTATTGGTCCTCAGAGGATGCAGAGCTGATCACACACCCTGTTATTGGTCCTCAGAGGATGCAGAGCTGATCACACACCCTGTTATTGGTCATCAGAGAGCTGCTGTAGCTGTGGATGGGGCTCTCGGACCTGTGTAATGAAGCAGAAGGCTGATTGGCTAGTGTAGAATAGATGAGGATGAGGTGTTCACATGGGACAATGGGTAGTCTACAGCAGTGGTCACCATCCTTTTCTGAGTGAAGATCACTTTCGCAGTCAAAAAGCAAGCTGAGATCTACCGCTCAGAATTTAAACATGACTTAAAATGTATCATTAACCTAATAAAAACGGTTCTGTAGGAAGTTTGTTCGGTAGGCCTAATACATGATCACAGCATATTGGCTATATGCATGGCCTGCCAATATTGTTCTTCTCAGACCATATTAGATTTAAAAACTCGAGCTTTGATAACAAAATAGATCAATTGGTGTAGCACTTGTGAGGCACAGCTGAGCATTAATTGAAATAATTTGCATTCTTATTTTACTGGACTGATGCTACCTGCATCGGATGGTCATGGTGCTTTCAAGACAACTGGGAACTTGAAGAAAAGAAATGAGGTCAAATCGTGATGTCAGTGATCTTCAGGTCAGAAAGTCGGAGCTCTAGAAAGATGCCAGACTTTCCAACTTGGTATTCCAAGTTGGAAGACCTTTAAAAAGATTTTAACCAGTCGGATCTTGTTTTTTTCAGAGTTCCCAGTTGTCTTGAAACGCACTGAAGTCGGAAGTCGGAGATTCTTGAGTTCAAAGTTGTTTTGAACTGGTCATTAGTCTCAGCAGAGGTAGAGAGAGAGCAGCAGAGGGTTCGCCTCTCACGGTCCCTGCTATCTCCTTCCTTTCCTCCGGTGAGAGTGACCAGAGAGAGGGGACACCCTTCCACCTGATGGTGACACTCGAGTCGCATGGCATCATCCTCATACACAAATTCATGTTGTTCCTACGACCAGAGAAAGTGAAATAATCCTCAATATTAAAATATACAGTTGAAGTCGGAAATTTACATACACTTAGGTTGGAGTCATTAAAAATCGTTTTTCAACCACTCCACAAATTTCTTGTTAACAAACTATAGTTTTGGCAAGTCGGTTAGGACATCTACTTTGTGCATGACACAAGTAATTTTTCCAACACTTTTTTACAGACAGATTATTTCACTTATATCTGACCCACTGTATCACAATTCCAGTGGGTCAGAAGTTTACATACAGTTGACTGTGCCTTTAAACGCTTGGAAAATGACAGAAAATGATGTCATGGCTTTAGAAGCTTTTGATAGACTAATTGACATCATTTGAGTCAATTGGAGGTGTACCTGTGGATGTATTTCAAGGCCTACCTTCAAACGCAGTGCCTCTTTGCTTGACATGATGGGAAAATCAAAAGAAATCAGCCTGACCTCAGAAAAAATATTGTAGACCTCCACAAGTCTGGTTCATCCTTGGGAGCAATTTCCAAACACCTGAAGGTACCATGTTCATCTGTACAAACAATAGTACGCAAGTATAAACACCATGGGACCACTCAGCCGTCATACCTCTCAGGAAGGAGACGCGTTCTGTCTCCTAGAGATGAACCTACTTTGGTGCGAAAAGTGCAAATCAATCCCAGAACAACAGCAAAGGACCTTATGAAGATGCTGGAGGAAACAGATACAAAGTATCTATATCCACAGTAAAACGAGTCCTATATCGACATAACCTGAAATAAGAACTAAAAACTTAGACATGAACTCAATCAAAACAGTCTCTCTCAGGTCATGATTTTAAAAGTTATTCAATCTCACGTAGGCTAGTATCAAACTAATGAAATGTTTGGCGATCGATCTGGAATGCCTTGAAGATCAACCAGTCGATCGCGATCGACCGGTTAGCGACCACTGGTCTACAGGGATGGAAGTCAAGAAGTCAGGCAGTCAGGTCTAGAAACAGCAACAGTATCTTCCCCCAGCAGCTGTTGACCTGCTGCTTATGATGTAAACGCCCCTGCGCTAATAGCAGAGCTCAATATGCATGGTATTGAGTGTCTATCTGCGTCCCAAATGGCACCCTATTTCCTTTATAGTGCACCACTTTTGACCAGGGCCTATAGTGCACTAATAGGGAGATATTTGGGATACATCCACTGTGTCCAGCCCAGTCTAAGCCTCCTTCCATTTGCATGCTGGTGGGGAGCTCAGTCTGTATTGACCCGCAGGCAGTGGATCTTTACTTGTTTCTTAACACATTTAATTGGGTTTACTCGTGTGGACACGGAGACACAAATGCATTGATTAAGTTACTATTACAAAGCAGGAGGGGGGGGGTTGCCTATTGTAAAGCTATAACCTTGATGGTTTCAACACATGACACATGACATTTGCTCTGTCTGTCTGTCTGTCTGTCTGTCTGTCTGTCTGTCTGTCTGTCTGTCTGTCTGTCTGTCTGTCTGTCTGTCTGCCTGTCTGCCTGTCTGTCTGTCTGTCTGTCTGTCTGTCTGTCTGTCTGTCTGTCTGTCTGTCTGTGTGTGTGTGACAGGTGAGGGCCAGTGCCATCGCCCAGGATGCGGACCAGAACTATGACTATGCGTCTAACAGTGTGATCCTGCATCTAGACGTGGGGGACGAGGTGTGTGTACAGCTGGACGGGGGGAAGGTCCATGGAGGAAACACCAACAAATACAGCACATTCTCTGGGTTCCTCATCTACCCTGACTGACTGACTGACCTGACTGAGTGACTGAATTGACCAACCTGACTGACCTTCACAACTTTAAAAAGACAAGAGAGGCTGTGGGCGGACTGGAGGAGCTGAAGGCAACACAGACAGATGCAGACAAACACACACACACACACACACACACACACACACACACACACACACACACACACACACACACACACACACACACACACACACACACACACACACACACACACATATACACACATACACACACAAACAGTACACACAAACATACATAAAAAACGTGCATACATACAGTACCAGTCAAAAGTTTGGACACACCTACTCATTCAAGGGTTTTTCTTTATTTTTACTATTTTCTACATTGTAGAATAATAGTGAGACATCAAAACTATGACATAACACATATGGAATCATGTAGTAACCGAAAAGGTGTTAAACAAATGATAATATATTTATATTTGAAATTCTTCAAAGTAGCCACCCTTTGCCTTGATGACAGCTTTGCACACTCTTGGAATTCTCTCAACCAGCTTCACCTGGAATGCTTTTCTAACAGTCTTGAAGGAGCTCCCACATATGCTGAGCACTTGTTGGCTGCTTTTCCTTCACTCTGCGGTCCAATTCATCCCAAACCATCTCAATTCGGTTGAGGTCGGGTGATTGTGGAGGCCAGGTCATCTGATGCAGCACTCTATCACTCTCCTTCTTGGTCAAATAGCCTTTACACAGCCTAGAGGTGTGTTGGGTCATTGTCCCGTTGAAAAACAAATGATAGTCCCACTAAATGCAAACCAGATGGGATGGCGTATCGCTGTAGAATGCTGTGGTAGCCATGCTGGTTAAGTGTGCCTTGAATACTAAATAAATCACTGACAGTGTCACCAGCAAAGCACCCCCACACCATCACACCTCCTCCTCCATGCTTCATGGTGGGAACCACACTTGCAGAGATCATCCGTTCACCTACTCTGCGTCTCACAAAGACACGGCGGTTGGAACCAAAAATCTCAAATTTGGACTCATTAGACCAAAGGACAGATTTCCACTGGTCTAATGTCCATTGCTCGTGTTTCTTGGCCCAAGCAAGTCTCTTCTTCTTATTGGCGTCCTTTAGTAGTGGTTTCTTTGCAGTAATTTGACCATGAAGGCCTGATTCCCTGAGTCTCCTCTGAACAGTTGATGTTGAGATGTGTCTGTTACTTGAACTCTGTGAAGCATTTATTTGGACTGCAATTTCTGAGGCTGGTAACTCTAATGAACTTATCCTCTGCAGCAGAGGTAACTCTGGGTCTTCCTTTCCTATGGCGGTCCTCATGAGAGACAGTTTCATCATAGTGCTTGATGGTTTTTGTGACTGCAATTGAAGAAACTTTCAAAGTTTTGGAAATGTTCCGGATTTACTGACCTGCATGTCTTAAAGTAATGATGGACTGTTGTAATGATGGACACCTGTTAATTGAAATGCATTCCAGGTGACTACCTAATGAAGCTGGTTGAGAGAATGCCAAGAGTGTGCAAAGCTGTCATCAAGGCAAAGGGTGGCTACTTTGAAGAATCTCAAATATAAAATAGTCTAATTTGAGTTTTACACTTTTTTGGTTACTACATTATTCCATATGTGTTATTTCATAGTTATGATGTCTTCACTATTATTCTACAATGTAGAAAATAGTAAAAATAAAGAAAAATTGAATGTGTAGGTGTGTCCAAACTTTTGATTGGTACTGTATGTACATACATTCATGCAGTACATGCATACGCATACTTAACACACTCTCCCGTACAACTGCTCTCTCTTTCACACACACACACCCCCCCCCCCCCCACACCCCCCCCCCCCCCCCCCCCCCACACACACACACACACACACACACACACACACACACACACACACACACACACACACACACACACAGAAAGGACATGGACTGACTGTGGATTTTCAAATTAAGAAGTGTTTCATTTGTGTGTTGTGTTATTGAGCCAATCATGACCAAGTGCATTTACTGACTCCTCATGTGTGTGGAAATATGGACATCAGAACATGTACAGAATAGTCGTGCAAAAGGTTGCATTAAAATATACAGCATATTCAATGTCACGTCTACTTACATTGTTGTACATAGAGTTTAACTAAGAGAATCAGTCCTACCCTTTGAGCATTCTGAGTGTGACCAAAGGTTGTGAATGTGTGAATCAAGACTGGGTTAGCCTACTGAGATAAAGCCAAGGCATTAGCTCTGGGAGCCAACACAAATTTCCAGAGTTCGATTTCCGCTACACTTCGCCCTCCTCTGACCCAGTCAACAGTTCAGTAGTTCACACTGTTAAGTCACTGTGATATGTCCCAATAACATCATCCAACTGTTATCAAAATAAAAGCCCCCTGCTGTTTCAAAATAAAAGTCCCCTGCTTTTTCAAAATAAAATACCCCTTTATAATCCCTGTTGTTCATAATCTAGGCCAGAACAGTCTTACTCTACTACATGGAGACAGTTTTGTTTTTTATGATCAATTGTTGCTTGATTTTCAGCCATTAAAAAAAACAAGGAAGGACATAAATAAAACTGAAAACACAGATAACAAAATAAAATGAAGACAGTATTCAAAGTAAATCACATCTGGTCACAGATGGTTGACCTTCTTTAACCATCACACCATGAGGCTGAGGAAGGACACTATCACACCATGAGGCTGAGGGAGGATACCATCACACCATGAGGCTGAGGGAGGACACCATCACACCATGAGGCTGAGGGAGGATACCATCACACCATGAGGCTGAGGGAGGACACCATCACACCATGAGGCTGAGGGAGGATACCATCACACCATGAGGCTGAGGGAGGACACCATCACACCATGAGGCTGAGGGAGGACACCATCACACCATGAGGCTGAGGAAGGACACCATCACACCATGAGGCTGAGGGAGGACACCATCACACCATGAGGCTGAGGGAGGACACCAGCACACCATGAGGCTGAGGGAGGACACCAGCACACCATGAGGCTGAGGGAGGACACCATCACACCATGAGGCTGAGGGAGGACACCAGCACACCATGAGGCTGAGGGAGGACACCATCACACCATGAGGCTGAGGGAGGACACCAATCCACCATGAGGCTGAGGGAGGACACCATCACACCATGAGGCTGAGGAAGGACACCATCACACCATGAGGCTGAGGGAGGATACCATCACACCATGAGGCTGAGGGAGGACACCATCACACCATGAGGCTGAGGAAGGACACTATCACACCATGAGGCTGAGGGAGGACACCATCACACCATGAGGCTGAGGGTAGACGGAAGGGGCAGAGGGGAATACAACACACACACAGACACACGCACATACAGTACACACGCTGAAAGGGCAACAAAGTGAAAGGACGTGAACTGAGTGTGTGTGTTTCTATAGATGTGTGTGTGGAGAGTTGAGTGTTATTGAGCCAATCATGACCAAGTGTATTTCTTAACCCCTCGTGTGTGTTGACATATCAGAGTGTGTGTTGACATATCAGAGTGTGTGTTGACATATCAGAGTGTGTGTTGACATATCAGAGTGTGTGTTGACATATCAGAGTGTGTGTTGACATATCAGAGTGTGTGTTGACATATCAGAGTGTGTGTTGACATATCAGAGTGTGTGTTGACATGTCAGAGTGTGTGTTGACATATCAGAGTGTGTGTTGACATATCAGAGTGTGTGTTGACATGTCAGAGTGTGTGTTGACATATCAGAGTGTGTGTTGACATGTCAGAGTGTGTGTTGACATGTCAGAGTGTGTGTTGACATATCAGAGTGTGTGTTGACATATCAGAGTGTGTGTTGACATATCAGAGTGTGTGTTGACATATCAGAGTGTGTGTTGACATATCAGAGTGTGTGTTGACATATCAGAGTGTGTGTTGACATATCAGAGTGTGTGTTGACATATCAGAGTGTGTGTTGACATATCAGAGTGTGTGTTGACATATCAGAGTGTGTGTTGACATATCAGAGTGTGTGTTGACATATCAGAGTGTGTGTTGACATATCAGAGTGTGTGTTGACATATCAGAGTGTGTGTTGACATATCAGAGTGTGTGTTGACATATCAGAGTGTGTGTTGACATATCAGAGTGTGTGTTGACATATCAGAGTGTGTGTTGACATGTCAGAGTGTGTGTTGACATATCAGAGTGTGTGTTGACATATCAGAGTGTGTGTTGACATATCAGAGTGTGTGTTGACATATCAGAGTGTGTGTTGACATATCAGAGTGTGTGTTGACATATCAGAGTGTGTGTTGACATATCAGAGTGTGTGTTGACATATCAGAGTGTGTGTTGACATATCAGAGTGTGTGTTGACATATCAGAGTGTGTGTTGACATATCAGAGTGTGTGTTGACATATCAGAGTGTGTGCAAGAAAGGATATCAGAACATGTACATTATAGGTGCAGTTACACTTTAACTCTGGTACACTGAAACATATCACAAGTCTCTTCTACTTACATTGTGAACTGTACCTACAGTACAACCACAATCCTCATTCCTACCCATTCAACATTCTGAGGGTGACAAACGTGTTATTGTGTGATGCAATATCATGTTAGCCCACTGAGCTAAAGCCTGTGGAATTAGCTTTTGGAGCTAAGACAAGTTTTTTTCACTTTACTTTTTTGTACATCATTGGGGTGACATTCTCTAGCTAAAGGATCGAATGCTCTGCCTTCTACTGTTTTAACAGGATAAATAACATACATTGAGTGTACAAAACATTAGAAACACCTTCCTAATAAAAAAACTAAGAGAGCAGGTGTTCCTAATGTTTTGTAAACTCAGTGTATATACCGTATGTGTGCACACACACCACCGAGAGAACCCTCCTTGTTCAATTCATTTGACATTCATTTGGAGTGACTAGCCATTTGGCTCTTAGTCTTGGCTATTTGTGTCAAATTGAGAATATGATTTGTGCCCAAAATGGCCCTATATAGTGCACTAGTTTTGGCTCTGCTCAAAAGTAGTGCACTATATAGGGAATAGGGTGTCATTTGGGATTCAGACATGGCCTGTGAGTGTGGACCTAGAGGCTGAGGGTTCAAACCTAACCCATACCAGTTGGCCACTACTTCAGACCGACTGTTCCTCCATGGATTTCCAATATGTCTAGTTAAGACACTGCCTTACCAGGTAAGAATATATTGATCTGAGTCATAGATCATACACCTAGCTCAATAAAAAAAAAAGATATGTATATTTCAAAATGTGGCAATATCTTTCCTGACTGTACTAAATAGCCATAAAGTGTACCCTAATGGTGGTTACTAGTCACTTGTTGACATTGTTGGATCCTTTGGAAACATGGGTCATCAAAACATGCCAATACATTATCTCAGAAGTGATCAAGTGATCTTTATTTCGGTTTGAATAACAAGTGAATGTCAAAAACGTGATTAGTTAGAGTACACCATTATAAGCAGTTTATTGAACTGGAATTCTATCAATAGTCAGCCCCATGCATCATTTTGTCACTTTAAATCAATACCTAAGCCTCATAATGAAGGGGAATTACCATTTACATTAATTATATGTATGGAGAATTTACAAACTTTAATTGTTAGTGTATAAATGTTGTAATTTAATTGAAATCTTGAATTTGTAGCTTCACAATGTCAAAAAAATCTGAATGTGTGCGTATCCAAGATCACGTGTGTGTGTGTGTGACTGTGCCCAGCCCCCTTGCTTGGTTTCTTCAGTAGTGCTGGCAGATAGATTCCAGTGTAAATTTAATTGGTGGAGGAGGGTATGAGGCAGGTTGCACTGAGGCCATTAGAGATTCCCCTGTCGAATGCAGAGGATCACAAACACACTCACAAATAGCAGGATTCAAATAATCAATACACTTCACTTCCATCCAACACACACACACACACACACACTCAATAATTAGAGGACAACCTATTCACCACTTGGGTATGATACCTTACATTTCACACACACACTCCGATAGCTCTGGTGGTACCTAATGAGAGTAAGAAGTGACTGGTTGTGAGGGGAATTAGGAAAAGGTCAGGAAGCGTGGAGTGGAATGTGTCTCGGCACACTGAGCAACATAACATACAGGATTCTACTTGGCAGTTCCATGTTCCAGTCTAGAACACTATCATACAGTTCCATGTTCCAGTCTAGAACACTATCATACAGTTCCATGTTCCAGTCTAGAACACTATCATACAGTTCCATGTTCTGATCTAGAACACTGTCATACAGTTCCATGTTCCAGTCTAGAACACTGTCATACAGTTCCATGTTCCAGTCTAGAACACTGTCATACAGGATCACACACACAGACTGCCAATTAAGGACTGTACAAGTTCAATATAAGAATCAGTGCCAAGAAAGGTTGAAGATTGAAGTGGTTCTAAAATACATGATGAAATCTCTTAAAGAGTGTTATATAATTATTCTAACACTGGTCATAAGACAACTGTGTAACTATAGAAAAAAGTGTTCCATGAAGTGAACACTAGTCCCACTGAGTTAGAGCATGCCTTCATCTACAATGAACAGTCATTAAGCCACTATTCAATCAAAAGCAGACTTAGAATTGGTCAATAAAATGAGTTGTTTTGGTATGGTTACTGCCCATCATTAATTAAACACACAGTACAGGTTGCCAGGGTGTGCCAAGTATGAAGTGTCTTTTTGACAAAATAGACATCACTGCCCTCTTGTGTCCACCTAATAAAATGCAACACATTTCTGAACACAAAACACTAGCTTAGTGACAAATTTCTTTTAAAACAGATATTTGTGGAAGTAAAATGATTTGACCACAAATATCCATAGCTGATTAAGTTCACCCAGTCAAATCATGTTCTCTTAGAAGTTTAAAGTTTGTTAGAAAAAAACAACTTTCAGTTTTCAAAAAATATTTTATTTGAATGCTGCAACATATAAAGGGAGAATAAAACAAAAATCCACTGAACATTGCATTTGTACATCAGCATGATTGTATGGCTTCATATACATATTGAATAACAATCTGCACAGCAATAGGAAGGGAGACCTTCCCAGCCAAAGCAAGTCTTCGCTAGCCTGGTCTCAGATCACTTTGTGCTGTCTTGCCAACTACATTGCTGTCAATGTCATGCCAATGACAGAGTTGGCAAGACAGCACATACAGGTCTGGGACCCAGGCTAACAATAATAGGTAATTGGTCACCCACCACCACAACACGGTCCCTTCCCACTGACTCAACCAAGCCATGTATTGCATCACAATAATCATTGTCCAAGGATAGGTATTAAGTAGCCTGGTCCCAAGACATCAAACAGACCTGGAACCAGATTGAATTGTTTGTATCTGGGAATGTTATTGCAGGCCACGCCAGCAGCACACAAGCGTCTAGTTACATGCAAGTTGGTCTTATTCTTAATTGAAAGAGCCAGGCCATTAACATAGCTTGGGTCATCATGGTCTGAACGTGGGACTGTAAAGGACATGTGAAGACATAATACGATAACAAAGGGAGCAGGCAGGAGGAGAGGGATGGAAGCTAGTTGAATATGTAACAGAAATAAACTAACAAAGAAAAGGAAGGAATGTTTCTTCTTGATCTTCAACCGCTCATGACCATCCGGACGAGTTCTGTGACGGAGAGGGAAAGAGATGAGAGGGAGAGACCGAGAGAGGGAAAGAGAGAGAGGGAGAGATATGACAGCCCTCATTTTGACATCAGCACAGACAACTTCTAGGATGACAGTTTCAGACAATGTGTGGAGCGATCGATAGAGCAGCAGAATTAAATTCTGGATGAGTCGTCAGGCAAGACACAGATCAGGGGTAGACAGATTGGGGGAGCTAAAGTACAGGGAGATCTTAGCTACAGCTTCACTGTAAATCTGTGGTTAACAGGAGTGACTGTCTACTATGGGAAACATGGTCCAAATGAGCAAAATTATAAAATTATGTAACTACATAATGTGTAAAGTATGAAATGGGGCTTTCACATAAAAACTCCACGGTAAACCAAGGCCTATTTTGGTCCCGCAAAGGTGGTCAAATCACATTACCATTATCTAGCAAGCTCTGAACACCGAGTAAAACAAACACTCCTGCTCAGCATGTACAGTTGAAATCGGAAGTTTACATACACTTAGGTTGGAGTCATTAAAACTCGTTTTTCAACCACTCCACAAATTTCTTGTTAACAAACTAACAAATCAAGAAAGTCAAGGTATTGGAGTGGCCATCACAAAGCCCTGACCTCAATCCCATAGAAAATTTGTGGGCAGAACTGAAAAAGCGTGTGCAGAGTCTCAGTCCACCATGAGTCAAAACCTCCAGTTCAGACCACACAACATCGCTCTCACCAGGCTTTCCCACTGCAAGAGCTTTTATATTTGACAAAAAAACTTGAACAGCTTGATACTACCAAAAGGGACCCTAGATCAGGAGAGAAATTCTTACTTTGATTAATAGACAATGTGTGGTACAGTAAATCAAGGACGATCTGTGACACTAACAATTTACACCCAGAGTTGATGTTGGGTTACTTCTAAGAGCTTGTGCGTTTTATGTTCTAGCGCAGACATGGGCAAACTACGGCCCGCGGGCCACATACGGCCCGTTAGGCTTTTTAATCCGGCCCGCCGAACTTGTCCAAATTATAGTAAAAACCTCCTTTTTTCCCCCTTTCCCTGCAATGCCCACGTTTCCCCAATAGATGGCGCACTCAAAACACATTGACCGTTGTTGGAGTGGCGCGTATTTCTCTTTATTTCACTTTAATTTTCACTTCGTTTCACGTCACCATTAAGCCCTTCTGTGAAAATGAGCGGACCAAAGAGAAGGAAAGTGGACAGCGAATGCCGAGTGTTTAATAAGGAGTGGACAACAAAATACTTCTTCACTGAAGTCCGATCAACGGCTGTATGTCTGATATGCCAAGAAGCTGTTGCGGTTTTCAAAGAGTACAATATCAGCCGTCACTTTGCCACGAAGCATGCAAACTATGCTAGCAAGCAGTCAACACAAGAACGGGCGGCTACTGCTCAGAGGTTGGCAGCTAATTTACAGAGTCAACAGAACTTTTTTCACCGACAAACTGCAATTCAAGAGTCAAGTACCAAGGCAAGTTATTTGCTGGCATTCAAATTAGCAAAGGCTAGCAAGCCTTTCTCCGAAGGCGAGTTTTTGAAAGAGTGCATGGTAGAGACAGCAGGTCTCTTGTGTCCGGAGAGCAAAGCCAAGTTTGAAAAAATCAGTTTAGCACGCAGGACAGTGACTCGCCGCGTGGAACTGATTGACGAAGATATAGTCAGCGAGTTAAACAAAAAGGCGGAGTCCTTTAAGTTATATTCACTAGCACTGGATGAAAGTAACGACATAAAAGACACTGCTCAGCTCCTAATTTTTATCCGAGGGATTAACGACAGTTTTGAGATAACGGAGGAGCTTTTGAGCATGGAATCACTGAAAGGGAAAACGCGAGGAGAGGACTTATATGAACAGGTGTCTGCTGTCATCAAGAGATTGAAGCTACCTTGGAGTAAACTTGCCAATGTCACCACGGATGGATCGCCAAATTTAACTGGAAAAAACATCGGGCTGCTGAAAAGAATCCAGGATAAAGTGAAAGAAGAAAACCCTGACCAGGATGTTATTTTACTTCACTGCATCATTCATCAGGAGTCTCTGTGTAAGTCTGTATTGCAGCTTAATCACGTCGTGGATCCAGTTGTAAAACTTGTTAACTTCATACGAGCAAGGGGACTTAATCATCGTCAGTTCATTACGTTCCTGGAAGAAACTAATGCGGATCACCAGGACCTACTTTACCACTCTCGCGTCCGCTGGTTAAGTTTGGGGAAAGTGTTTCAACGAGTCTGGGAGCTCAAAGACCAGATTCGCTCATTTTTTTAATTTAATGGGGAAATCCGAAGAATTCCCCGAGCTGAGCGACACAAACTGGCTTTGTGACTTTGCGTTTGCTGTGGACATATTTTCACACATGAATGAGCTGAACGTGAAGCTACAGGGGAAAGATCAGTTTGCGCACGACATGTACACAAATGTGAGAGCCTTCAAATCCAAGCTGGTTTTATTCTCCAGGCAAATGTCAAACAAATCTTTCGCACATTTCCCCACACTAGCCGTGCAGAAAGAGGCCGCCCGAAATGCGAAGAAATACTGCAAATCACTGGACGATCTGCACAGAGAATTTTGCCGTCGGTTCTGTGATTTTGAAAAAATTGACAAGTCACTTCAACTGGTGTCCTGTCCCCTGTCACAACACCCCGAATCAGCACCGCAGGAGCTGCAATTGGAACTGATCGATCTTCAGTCTGACTCCGTCTCAAAGGAGAAGTTCAAGTCTCTTAAACTGAATGACTTTTACGCTTCACTTAACGAGACCGCGTTTCCAAACCTCCGGAGGACGGCGCAGAAGATGCTGGTGTTGTTTGGCTCGACCTACGTGTGTGAGCAGACGTTTAGCGTCATGAAAATCAACAAAGCCCATCACAGATCCAAGTTAACTGACCAACACCTCAGATCTGTCCTGAGAATTGCCACAACAAAACTAACTCCAGACTTTGATGCACTGGCAAAAAAGGGAGACCAACAACACTGTTCCCACTGAAATGGTGAGTTTTTCTGCTGTGTTATGAAAAAATGCATATGGAAAGTTTGGAAGTGCGTCTTTTAATTAAGAGCAATGCGCATTTACGCACAGCAGCGGTACAGTAGCTTTATTAACACGCCGCACATCGCTCTTAATTTAAATTTAAATTTTCAGCTGCAGGTAGGATATTTAATACAGCCTATGTCTGTGTGCTTGGCAACGATACACGTGTACTGTTTGCGCGTGAAGGCGAGGGCGTCCGTGGCGAGTTTGTAGAGCGCGCGGTCAGGACAATCCATCCATGATTTTGCGGAGTTTAACACAAGTAGATATTATTGAGCTTGAGTATTTCGTTGTGTAATAATATGTTTTGAATGTTGAAAGTGATTCCATTTTTCAATAAATGTTGATTTCTTTAACTTTGCACCTTCGATTGAAACTTATTAAAAACAGACGCAATCTTGATAAATCACAGTGCGTATGTTATTTTAATCTATTTACATTTCCTCATCCCGGTATCTGCGAAATAGTATGTAAATGCCATATCTTGCATATTCCTTGAGACAAATTTATTAACTGATAAGGGCTATTTTTCACATTTGAAAGACAGTTAATAAATTGGGTTGTAGTGTTCTTACTGTGCTATGAGGTTTGCACACACTACATTTAATGCTTTAGTATATCCGGCCCAAACACTCCCTCCAAATGCTCCTGGCCCGGCCCCTCTGTCAAATTTTAGAACCCATTGTGGCCCGCGAGTCAAAAAGTTTGCCCACCCCTGTTCTAGCGGGTAGTTTAGCAGTGTGTTCTAGCGGGTAGTTTAGCAGTGTGTTCTAGCGGGTAGTTTAGCAGTGTGTTCTAGCGGGTAGTTTAGCAGTGTGTTCTAGCGGGTAGTTTAGCAGTGTGTTCTAGCGGGTAGTTTAGCAGTGTGTTCTAGCGGGTAGTTTAGCAGTGTGTTCTAGCGGGTAGTTTAGCAGTGTGTTCTAGCGGGTAGTTTAGCAGTGTGTTCTAGCGGGTAGTTTAGCAGTGTGTTCTAGCGGGTAGTTTAGCAGTGTGTTCTAGCGGGTAGTTTAGCAGTGTGTTCTAGCGGGTAGTTTAGCAGTGTGTTCTAGCGGGTAGTTTAGCAGTGTGTTCTAGCGGGTAGTTTAGCAGCGTGTTCTAGCGGGTAGTTTAGCAGCGTGTTCTAGCGGGTAGTTTAGCAGCGTGTTCTAACGGGTAGTTTAGCAGCGTGTTCTAACGGGTAGTTTAGCAGCGTGTTCTAACGGGTAGTTTAGCAGCGTGTTCTATGTTCTAACGGGTAGTTTAGCAGCGTGTTCTATGTTCTAACGGGTAGTTTAGCAGCGTGTTCTATGTTCTAACGGGTAGTTTAGCAGCGTGTTCTATGTTCTAACGGGTAGTTTAGCAGCGTGTTCTATGTTCTAGCGGGTAGTTTAGCAGTGTGTTCTATGTTCTAATGGGTAGTTTAGCAGTGTGTTCTATGTTCTAGCGGGTAGTTTAGCAGTGTGTTCTATGTTCTAACGGGTAGTTTAGCAGCGTGTTCTATGTTCTAGCGGGTAGTTTAGCAGTGTGTTCTATGTTCTAACGGGTAGTTTAGCAGCGTGTTCTATGTTCTAACGGGTAGTTTAGCAGCGTGTTCTATGTTCTAACGGGTAGTTTAGCAGCGTGTTCTATGTTCTAGCGGGTAGTTTAGCAGCGTGTTCTATGTTCTAGCGGGTAGTTTAGCAGTGTGTTCTATGTTCTAACAGGTAGTTTAGCAGTGTGTTCTATGTTCTAACGGGTAGTTTAGCAGTGTGTTCTATGTTCTAATGGGTAGTTTAGCAGTGTGTTCTATGTTCTAATGGGTAGTTTAGCAGTGTGTTCTATGTTCTAGCGGGTAGTTTAGCAGTGTGTTCTATGTTCTAACGGGTAGTTTAGCAGCGTGTTCTATGTTCTAGCGGGTAGTTTAGCAGTGTGTTCTATGTTCTAACGGGTAGTTTAGCAGCGTGTTCTATGTTCTAACGGGTAGTTTAGCAGCGTGTTCTATGTTCTAGCGGGTAGTTTAGCAGCGTGTTCTATGTTCTAGCGGGTAGTTTAGCAGTGTGTTCTATGTTCTAACGGGTAGTTTAGCAGTGTGTTCTATGTTCTAACGGGTAGTTTAGCAGTGTGTTCTATGTTCTAACGGGTAGTTTAGCAGTGTGTTCTATGTTCTAATGGGTAGTTTAGCAGTGTGTTCTATGTTCTAGCGGGTAGTTTAGCAGTGTGTTCTATGTTCTAGCGGGTAGTTTAGCAGTGTGTTCTATGTTCTAACGGGTAGTTTAGCAGTGTGTTCTATGTTCTAGCGGGTAGTTTAGCAGTGTGTTCTATGTTCTAACGGGTAGTTTAGCAGCGTGTTCTATGTTCTAACGGGTAGTTTAGCAGCGTGTTCTATGTTCTAACGGGTAGTTTAGCAGCGTGTTCTATGTTCTAGCGGGTAGTTTAGCAGTGTGTTCTATGTTCTAACAGGTAGTTTAGCAGTGTGTTCTATGTTCTAACGGGTAGTTTAGCAGTGTGTTCTATGTTCTAACGGGTAGTTTAGAAGACTAAGCAGGACAGCCTAGGTAGAGCACTGTTATACCCTCTGCAGCCTGACCCGTACCGGCTCTCAGCCTGACATGATGTGACGAACAAAGGCTGTGGAGAAAGTTACACAGCATGTTACAAACTCTTTGTATTCACATTCTGGTCCGATCACCCAACAAGACATTGTGTTGTATTATAGAACTATCACCACCTCAGTCCAGGTCTTCAGCTGACTGTTTCATCAGTACACAATACCAGTATTTGACTACTCAACCGTTAATTCAGACATTTCAATAGTTGTGCATTTAAGCAGGCTCTAAAACAGCTGTTTGCATCTTCATTCTGATACACACTGTAGCCCAGCAAGCTCCCCCTGACAGCTTCTATAGTACTCTACCTATCCACACACAGCAAGGACACGTGCACTGTCATGCAAGGGCAGCGCTGCATAACCAGATGTGCTAGCTCCCTGGGTTGCACTTAGGTGTTACTTACTCTAGAGGTGTAGTAGTGGTGGTGGTGTAAGGGTTTAGGGTGGGGGGATCATTACATCACATGAACCTAGTCCAGTTATAGCTCGTCCTGTTGTCTCCTATCTCCATCCATCATTCTGTTTTTACTCTTTCCCTCTCACCTTCATAGTTGATACAGCCATTAGCGTCCTCGTGTCCAGTAAGAAGTGTCTCTACCTCCTCCTCCGTCATCTTCTCCCCTGAAAGACAGTTATAAAAAGCAGGGAAAATATACACCACATTACCAAAAGTATGTGGACACCTGCTCGACAAACATCTCATTCCAAAATCACGTGTATTAATATGGAGTTGGTCGCCCCTTTTGCTGCCTTCACTCTTCTGGGAAGGCTTTCCACTAGATGTTGGAACATTGCTGAGAGGACTTGCTTCCATTCAGCCACAAGAGCATTAGTCAGGTCGGACACTGATGTTGGGCAATTAGGCCTGGCTCGTAGTCAGCGTTCCAATTCATCCCAAAGGTGTTCGATGGGGTTGAGGTCTGTGCTCCGTGCTGGCCAGTCAACTAAACTAAACTGTTCCCACAAAGTTGGAAGCACAGAATTGTCTAGAATGTCATTGTATGCTGTAGCGTTAAGATTCCCCTTCACTGGAACTAAGGGGCCTAGACCGAAACATGAAAAACAGTCACAGACCATTATATTCCTCCTCCACCAAACTTCACAGTTGGCAACATGCATTGGGGCAGGTAGTGTTTTCCTGGCATCCGCCAAACAAGAATTCGTCAGTCGGACTGCCAGATGGTGAAGAGTGATTCATCACTCCAGAGAACCCGTTTCCACTGATCCAGAGTCCAATGGCGGCGAGCTTTACACCACTCCAGTCGACACTTGGCATAGCGCATAGCTTGGCCATGGAAACCCATTTCATGAAGCTCCCGACGAACAGTTATTGTGCTGACGTTGCTTTCAGAGGCAGTTTGGAACTGGGTAGTGAGTGTTGCAACCGAGGACAGA
Organism: Salvelinus namaycush; assembly: GCF_016432855.1. Lineage (NCBI taxonomy): Eukaryota > Metazoa > Chordata > Actinopteri > Salmoniformes > Salmonidae > Salvelinus > Salvelinus namaycush. Next base: position 7,717,318 of record NC_052320.1, on the reverse strand, counting down.
GGATTTTTACGCGCCATGTGCTTCAGCAATCAGCGGTCCCGTTCTGTGAGCTTGTGTGGCCTACCACTTCGCGGCTGAGCCATTGTTGCTCCTAGACGTTTTCGCTTCAAAATAACAGCAGTTACAGTTGACCGTGGCAGCTCTAGCAGGGCAGAAATTTGAGTTGTTGGAAAGGTGGCATCCTATGACGGTGCCACGTTGAATGTCAACTGAGCTCTACAGTAAGGCCATTCTACTGCCAATGTTTGTCAATGGCGATTGCATGGCTGTGTGCTCGATTTTATACACCTGTCAGCAACAGGTATGGCTGAAATAGCCAAATCTACTAATTTGAAGGGGTGTCCACATACTTTTGTATATATAGTGTATATGACATTTAGCAGCCGATTTTATCCAAAGGGACTTGCAGTCATCAGCGCTTAAATTTTTTACATATGGGTGGTGCAGGGAATCAAATGCACTATCCTGGCATTGTAAGAGCCATGCTCTGACAACTGAGCTACAGAAGACAATGTTTAGTGGTTTTCAGTTTGAAAATAACATTTTACCAGAAAATGTCTGTTTCATGTTACATATTTGTGTTGTGATAAGCTGAATCAACTCATCACTGAGGAGTCAACCTTGCAGTATTTTTTGGCAATCATTTTTACAGTCAACTTCCAAATTAGATTATTTTGATCAGTGATTTAAATCTTGTGGACAAAAACACACATTCTAAAAAGATCTTTCCCTCAGATCTGAAAGAGTAAAAGAATGTAACTAACCGAGTGTGGTGAGGACGTGCCGTAACTCTGCCCCCATTACAGTTCCGTTGCCCTCCTTATCGAAGACACGTAGTCCCTCAACAAAATCCTCAAAGGAGCCCTGGTCCTTATTCTTAGCGATGGCCTGCAGCATGGGCAGGAACTGCTCAAAGTCAAGCATCTTGTGGTTCATCTCTGAAAAAGTTTAAATGGAGGAAATAGTTGAATTGATATGAATGAACACGGGTATACACCTCACAACACTTTTAACCCATGAGTTGTTGCTGGACAAAGGTGGTCAGTGCACCTGAGAAGGCCCTTGCTTGTGAAAATTGGAAGAACCCAAATCCAAACAAGTTCTGGTAGAGACATATAGGGGCCGGTAAAGGATGGCTGTACAAACTAACTCATGTAGACATCTTAGAAAGCACAACCTAAAAATACTTCCTGTTACTCATTCTTGTAAAAGCAAATTATATGATTTGAGATTCTCAGGGATGCATCGGTGGAATCAGTAGGACACAGAATAAAATATACTAAACAAAAATATAAAAACGCAACATGTAAAGTGGTGGTCCCATGTTTCATGAGCTGAAATAAAAATGCCAGAAATGTTCCATATGCACAAATAGCTTATTGTGCTCAAATTGGTTTACATCCCTTTTAGTGAGCATTTCTCCTTTGCCAAGATGATATGCCACACTTGTCAGGTGAATGGATTAAGAAGCAGATTAAACAGCATGGTCATTACACAGGTGCACCTTGTGCTGGGGACAATAAAAGACTACAGATGTCTCAAATTTTGAGGGAGCGTGCAATTGGCATGTTGACTGCAAGAGTAACCGATGTGAAATGGCTAGCTAGTTTGCGGGGTGCGCGCTAATAGCGTTTCAATCGGTGACGTCACTCGCTCTGAGACCTTGAAGTAGTTGTTCCCCTTGCTCTGCAAGGGCCGCGGCTTTTGTGGCGTAACGATGTGTGCAGAGGGTCCCTGGTTCGAGCCCAGGTAGGGGCGAGGAGAGGGACGGAAGCAAAACTGTTAACATGAGCATTTCTACTTCTGCTAAGCTTCCCAGTAAAGCAATGAAAACAATCAAGCATTCCAGAAATATAGCCCACGTTAACACATGGAACACTTAAGAAACCAGGTTCATGAAATGAATAACTTGCTAGTAACAGATGACATTCATATTCTGACTCTCTCTGAAACTCACTTAGATAATACCTTTGATGATACAGTGGCAGCAATACATGGTTATAACATCTACAGACAAGACAGAAACACCAATGCTAGCAATTAGCACAAGTAATAGCGAATTTCCATGGAGGCTGCTAGCTAAATATGCTAATGTAACAGTATAACTTTACGTCCATCCCCTCGCCCCGACCCGGGCGCGAACCAGGGACCCTCTGCACACATCAACAACAGTCACCCACGAAGCATCGTTACCCATCGCTCCACAAAAGCCGCGGCCCTTGCAGAGCAAGGGGAACCACTACTTCAAGGTCTCAGAGCAAGTGACGTCACCGATTGAAAGGCTATTTGCGCGCACCACCGCTAACTAGCTAGCCATTTCACATCCGTTACAAATGAAAATGAACAAATTGCAAAAACAGGCAATCTAGCTCATAAAGTTATAGAGCTATAGGTAGTAGCAACCGAATGTCATGTTTGGTGATTCTGGACATTTACAAGCGAATGTGAACGAGAGACATTGTGCAAATGAACAAAGTTTTGACACATGCTTGTCTGAAGGAAGAACAGTACTGGCTCTGGAGCAGCATGTGTACATGCTGTGTCTGGGTGAAGTCTGGAGTCGCTAGGGCAACGGGCTTGTCTGCTCTGAGAAGACAGGGGAGGAGCAGACAGGCCAGAACAGAGGAGAAAAAATAACTCATCCAAAGGGCTATGACTTCTCAAACACGACAGAAAGCTAACACAATATGATGCCCCGTCACCTTATTAATTCAGCCACTTACTTAGATAACAAGCACCTTAACACGACCCCTAGGTTTAACGCATAATTCTTAGTTTTTCAAGCAGAAATATCTTGCTGTGTTTTGCAAACGCAGATATAAAAAGCTTATTGCAATTTCTGTTCGGCATCAAACTAATGTTGTGCTTCAGTTGCACTTCACTCGATGAGAATTTACCAAAGGGCATTCTACTTTTCTCTGTGTAGCCAGTCTACTTTTCTCTGTGTAGCCAGTCTACTTTTCTCTGTGTAGCCAGTCTACTTTTCTCCAGTAAAATGCAAGATGAACTTTAAGCAAAAACAGTAAGAAATGTAGTTGTTAGAAACATTAGAAATATGATGACAATGGATAGTTTTTGCAACAAAAAAACCCCTTGCTTTTTCATTGTAAGCTCATTTACGTGTGTGGCTGCTAGCCGAGTAGCGCTACACTTTGTTGTCATCTGATGACAATGAAGCTATTTTCTGCCAAATGTGTTGCAGTAATGTATCTTCTGTGAAGGAAAACTATAGTTACACGTCCCTGATCACTCTATTGAAAAAAAACAAAAAAACACTTGACTTTCAATATAAAAGCGAACCATGTCAATACACAACTGGACTCACCTGCTACCCGCTTTCTCCCGTTGTGCTATTTACTAACGAACACGTGACTGGCTCAACTGTTCTGGGGAACTACGGTAAGCTTCATCATGTCAAATAATGTGACGGGGGAAATGGAGAACGCAATCTGCTTTATCTCCTAACTGCAGGTATTTACTTAAAAAGTAGCTACAAATAGTTAAATGTTTTGAAAAACTTCAAATAAATTGTTTCAACAGTACACAGTATACCTCCCAAGCCTAATTGTATCTCACCTTCAGCCTTGGGGTTGCCCAGGACCTTGAGGACCTCAGAGTTGACAGGATTCTGTCCCAACGCCCTCATGACATCACCACACTGACTGTAGCTGATCTTTCCATCACCGGTTCTGTCGAAGAGGAGGAAGGCCTCTTTAAACTCTGGACGAGGGAGAGAAAGGGACAGGTGAGTGTCTGTCTGTATGACCATCCCTTTTCCTCAATGCCTCGCCTCCCTCTCAAAGCTCATTGGAGGAAGGCCAATGGAGGGTCATTGGATCATCTTCTCTAATGAGCGAGAGGTGAGGATTGGAGGGGAAAAGAAATGAGTGTATAAAAGATGTTAAAATGGCTAAGAGGGGGAAAAAAAGGGGGGAAAACAGCAAGCACATTGGAAACTGCTAAAGTATGAGATCGATTGAATGGTACAAAAGAAAATCTGTCCTATAGCCCAACAACTGATCATGTGTATCACTTCACATAGTTTTAGCTAAAATAACTAAAATAACTGGTTAGCTAGCACACACCTTTGTTCACCAGGCATGTCACTTTACATTCATGTAAATGTGTCTACCCAGGATAATTGGGTCTATTGTTAAGGTTAAATGAGTTCAGGGACATAGATGGGTTGGGGGGGGGGGGGCAACTTCTCAAATGGCATTCTATAAGGTAGGTCTATGGAATATCCCTTCAAGGTAGGTCTATGGAATATCCCTTCATGGTAAGTCTATGGAATATCCCTTCATGGTAGGTCTATGGAATATCCCTTCATGGTAGGTCTATGGAATATCCCTTCATGGTAGGTCTATGGAATATCCCTTCAAGGTAGGTCTATGGAATATCCCTTCAAGGTAGGTCTATGGAATATCCCTTCAAGGTAGGTCTATGGAATATCCCTTCAAGGTAGGTCTATGGAATATCCCTTCAAGGTAGGTCTATGGAATATCCCTTCAAGGTAGGTCTATGGAATATCCCTTCAAGGTAGGTCTATGGAATATCCCTTCAAGGTAGGTCTATGGAATATCCCTTCATGGTAGGTCTATGGAATATCCCTTCATGTTAGGTCTATGGAATATCCCTTCATGGTAGGTCTATGGAATATCCCTTCATGGTAGGTCTATGGAATATCCCTTCATGGTAGGTCTATGGAATATCCCTTCATGGTAGGTCTATGGAATATCCCTTAATGGTAGGTCTATGGAATATCCCTTCATGGTAGGTCTATGGAATATCCCTTCATGGTAGGTCTATGGAATATCCCTTCATGGTAGGTCTATGGAATATCCCTTCAAGGTAGGTCTATGGAATATCCCTTCAAGGTAGGTCTATGGAATATCCCTTCATGTTAGGTCTATGGAATATCCCTTCATGGTAGGTCTATGGAATATCCCTTCAGAACCCTAGGAGGCAGACAACACTGGTATGTTGTGGAACTTTTTCCTGTTCTCAGGAATGTGCCAGCCTCTTCACTCCTGGCCTGCTGAGTCCCATTTCCCAACACCATATAAAGGTAGTGGAGGAGAGTGGGAGGGAGAGCTGTATTATGCCAACAATGATTAAACAAGCCAGGCAGGAGAGAGAAGACCAATCTACCAGTCTGTTTCTAACTCCACAAAAGGAAAGGTAACACTCCAGGGGAGATGACAAGCAAGTTTAGATGGTATGGAAATGTTTGTGGTACATGGGAATGGTACAATTGGGAATGCATGCAGTTTGATGCAAACACACTACTAACTAGTACATGGTATGCAAAAGGTGGATTCTCTGTCTATAGATATGCACCTACACACACACACAAGGAGCCGATTACTACCTCACATACTAGACCTAAGCTTACTAACATAGATAGAAAGTCTGTTTATAGCTATTTTATTACCAACTATTGACAGGGGGGGGGGGGGGCAGGAAATAGACATGACACAACAGGCTAAGCTCACTGAGTGTCTTGAAATATAGCAGTGACACTGTACTTGTAGGCTAACATCCATGGTGTGCCTACCACAACCTTCAGCAACTGTATCAGACCAACAACATGCCTTTCAACACTGTTAGATTAAGGTCCCCGACTTAAGGGTCAAATGTTAGGGTCCTTCACCAATGACTCACCGTGTATTTGATCCAGGTTAAACTCAATCTGGAAAGAACAATCAGTTGCATATGGAGTTTGAGAAAACACCAAGGACAGAAAGGAAATAGTGGTAACTTTTCTACAATAGAGGAATGACAGACAAGGCATAAAGCATATGAAAAAGTCAGACGAGCAAGGAAGAAAATTAAAGTGGCATCTGTCTGAGTAGAGGATGGCAGCATGCAAGAGTTGGTATAGTTAAAGTTTTGGGAAATTAACTAGCTACAGTAGTTAGCTAGCTAATCTAGTGAACTAGTTTGTAACTCACCCATGATTTGATCTTCTGAGAAGTCAGACTGTTCAAAGAAAGATTAAGTTAGCTATGATGTTGCTCAACCCTGTGGGCAAGGACCAGTGGTTGGCTAGTTAGCCCAGCTAACTAAAGTTAGCTAACTTGACAGACAACTATCTATCACACCCGTACCTAGTTAGGAACTAGCTACTAGTCAGTAAGAGAAATACTAACATCTGTGGGACATTTGGAGACAGGGGCAATTACAGTTACTGGTATGACAATGTATACCAACGAGCTAGGGTTACTACTATTCAGTAATGGCAAGTAGCTAACCTTGGCTAGCTACGATAACGCTAACTTGCTGGTTCTGCTCAATCGACCTGGCTAGATAGCAAGTAAAGTTAGCAACTTGTTATCTAGTTCGACACACAATTCCGAAATAAGAATACAATTTCGAGTAGCTAGCTAGATAGCTAACTATTTAATCAAGGTTATTGAAGAACCCACCATATCTGTAGATGTTCGAGTGTGTCGAAGATGTCGGGAGGTGGAGGAATGTGACAGGTCGGAGGGGAGGGAAAGATCAACTAATGCCGCGTTCAAAACCATTGGGAACTCAGGAACTCGAAGATCTCTGACTTCCGACATCAGTGTATTCAAGACAACTGGGAACTCGGAAACAAACGATCTTCGACTTGGAAAATAGTTTGGAACGGTAATTCAACTCGGAATTCCTCTTTCTATTAATCACGCTTTCCGTTCTGAAAGGCACTGACGTATTGAGTTGACCTCTTATTTATCCGAGTTCCCAGTCTTGAAAGCACCATAGCACTAGCACAGCCCCAGCAGTGTTAATTTTCGCGTCATAGCTCTGTGCTGCATCTGTGCTGTGCGCATAACCATGGACAGCGCAGCGTTGGAGTGGCCTGTCCATGGTAACACAGTTAGAAACTGTTATAGGCCTAGCTATACTACTGTTATGTTAAATTTTGGACTGTGACAAAAATGGTGTTGGATTCCTTAGGTCCATCGATTAGCTCATTGAGCTGCATACCTAGTCAGCCAGGTATATGGGCCACAACCTGCCTAATTCTCCGATCAATGAGGACGAAGTGAATTGGGGTGTATACAGTCTAGGGGTTTGTTGACCCTTTTATAAACTCTATCAACACAGACACATGCTGCAGAGCACTAATTCCAGTGATTGACTTGGGCAGAATCTCACCGGAGCTGAGTACCAAAACCTCACATGTTCTGCTGCTTGAACTCCTGTTCCTATAATTGAATATTGGCTCTAAAGTAGTGGAGCTCCTGCACCTTAATATAAACAGCACCGGCACCCAAAATGAGTACTGGCACCTGTTTCAGTCCAAGTCAAGCACGGACTAATTCTATAGCAAAGTAAGTAGCATTGATGAGAGCGAAGCTATGCACGTTTCACAACAGAGTGACAGTGCTAATGTGGGTGACTGAATATAGCCCTACCAACTGTGATTGTCTCTGTGATTTTACATTTCTAACCAACCCTTTTTATAATCTTCCTCTCAGGATGTACAGTACCAGTCAAAAGTTTGGACACAACTACTAATTCCAGAGTTTTTATTTATTTAAAAAAAAATCTACAGTGTGGAATAATAGTGAAGACATCAAACTATGAAATAACACATATGGAATCATGTAGTAACAAAAAAAGGGTTAAACAAATCAAAATATGTTTTATTTTTGACATTCTTCAAAGTAGACACCCTTTGCCTTGATGACAGCTTTGCACACTCTTGGCATTCTCTCAACCAGCTTCATGAGGTAGTCACCTGGAATGCATTTCAATTAACAGATGTGCCTTGTTAAAAGTTCATTTGTGGAATTTCTATCCTTCTTTATGCATTTGAGCTAATCAGTTGTGTTGTGACAAGGTAGGGATAGTATACAGAAGACAGCACTATTTGGTAAAAGACCAAGTCCAAATTATGGCAAGAACAGCTCAAATAAGCAAAGAGAAACAACAGTCAATCATTACTTTAAGACATGAAGGTCAGTAAATCCGGAACAATTAAAGAACTTTGAAAGTTTCTTCAAGTGCAGTTGCAACAACCATCAAGCACTATGATGAGACTGACTCTCATGAGGACTGCCATAGGAAAGGAAGACCCAGAGTTACCTCTGCTGCAGAGGATAAGTTCATTAGAGTTAACTGCACCTCAGATTGCAGTCCAAATAAATGCTTCACAGAGTTCAAGTAACAGACACATCTCAACATCAACTGTTCAGAGGAGACTTCATGAATCAGGCCTTCATGGTCAAATTTTGCTGCAAAGAAACCACTACTAAAGGACACCAATAATAAGAAGAGACTTGCTTGGGCCAAGAAACACAAGCAATGGACATTAGACTGGTAGAAATCTGTCCTTTGGTCTGATGAGTCCAAATTTGATATTTTTGTTTCCAACCGCCGTGTCTTTGTGATACGCAGAGTAGGTGAACGGATGATCTCCGCATGTATGGTTCCCGCCGTGAAGCATGGAGGAGGAGGTGTGATGTGTGGGGGTGCTTTTCTGGTGACACTGACTGTGATTTATTTAGAATTCAAGGCACACTTAACCAGCATTGCTACGACAGCATTCTGCATGAATACGCCATCCCATCTGGTTTGCGCTCAGTGGGACTATCATTTGTTTTTCATCAGGACAATGACCCAAAAAACACCTCCAGGGTGTGTAAGGGCAATTTGACCAAGAAGGTGAGTGATGGAGTGCTGCATCAGATGACCTGGCCTCCACAACCACCTGACCTCAACCCAATTGAGATGGTTTTGGATGAGTTGGACTGCAGAATGAAGGAAAAGCAGCCAACAAGTGCTCAGCATATGTGGTAACTCCTTCAAGACTGTTGGAATAGCATTCCTCATGAAGCTGATTGACAGAATGCCAAGAGTGTGCAAAGCTGTCATCAAGGCAAAGGGTGGCTACTTAGAAGAACCTCAAATCTAAAATACATTTTTTTGCATACTACATGATTCCATATGTGTTATATCATAGTTTTCATGTCTTCGCAAATATTCTACAATGTAGAAAAATAGTAACAAATAAAGAAAAACCCTTGAATGAGTAGGTGTGTCCAAACTCTTGACTGGTATTGTACATATGAAAATGCAGACGGTTCAAGGTTATATCTCTCCTGGAGAGAAATGAGCGCATTCCCTCCCAGAGGAGGTCAGTCAGTCACAGACAGCTTCTATAGCACTGCTCTAGTTTTCAACTCATCTTTATCCCACAATGATACTGGTAGTTTGGTTCCTATTAGTCTCCGATTAAACAATTGGAAGAGGATTTGAATGAGGATTTGTGTCATCTGTTTTGTAAGCACATCATGATATTGAGAAACATAATTTGCGATGCTTTGTAGCTTTAACATTTCCTATGACAAAACAATAGTAATAAATTCAAGTTTTTCAAAATGGATTGATTGTTTGCATCTCAAGATATAGACTATCAGTCTGCCTACATTTCAGTCTATTATAAGATGGAACATTGGGCTATTATTATAGCCATATTAGTCATCATTGTATTTTTAAGCCTGTGTCCCACATTAGCCCTGAAATTGCTGTGCGCGCACACACACACACACACACACACACACACACACACACACACACACACACACACACACACACACACACACACACACACACACACACACACACACACACACACACACACACACACACACACACACACACGCACACACACAGAGAGAGAGCTGGGTGCTGTGGCACTCACCTCCATGGTGCTGGGGTCAAATGGAGAGTCAGAGGGTCGCAGCATCCTGGGTCTTTGCTCTGGAGCTGACCTTGGCTGGGCAGGGTTAGCTGAGGGCAGGCAGGGGAAAGGAGGCCCCAGTCTGGGCTGCTGGGCCACAGGCGATGGAGACTTCTTAATGGACGGTTCTCTTTTAGGGGCCATTGCTGGAGTCCGGAACAGTGCTCATCTATCTTCCTCTCTCTACTTTTTTACTCTGGTGGTTACTAATGTGGATGCTGAGAAGAGTGGATGCACAGAGAGAGAGAGAGAGAAAGCGAGAGAGAGAGAAAGAGAGAGAGAGAGAGAGAGGGAGAGAGAGGGAGGGAGATCAATAGAGATAGGGAGACAGTCGAGAGAGATGGAGACAGAGAGAGAAAGAGAGCTATAGAGAGAGAGAGAGCAAGAGTGTGAGAGAGAGCGATGGAAAGAGAGAAATATGGAGAGATCCTGGTTGTATAGAAGAGAAGAACATGTGAGTGAGGCTGAAGCTGAGGCGTAGGAGTGGAGATGAGAGGGAGAGTAAAATGAGGAGGGGGAGCAGCTAGAGAGAGAAAGCCAAGCTGTATGACTCCAAGCACATGCTTTAATATGGGTTAGAAAGCCAGGCGCATGTGTGGGTGAGTCAGTGAGTATGCTTGTTTGTATAAGTGAGCTCAATATTCAAGTATTATTATACATAAAATATATAAAAATGATAAAAATGTATAAAATAAGACTCGATACAGCCAGAAAGCTAATAACAGAATGTTCTATTTTGTAATCTTGAACAATATATGTTCTATTTAGTAGCCAGGTTTTTCCCCCCTTGTGCTTCCTTCCTGTCGTTCCTGTAGTGATTCTAAAATTTGACACCGATGCCATGCGAATAAACTGAGGTCTCTCTCTCTCTCTCTCTCTCTCTCTCTCTCTCTCTCTCTCTCTCTCTCTCTCTCTCTCTCTCTCTCTCTCTCTCTCTCTCTCTCTCTCTCTCTCTCTCTCTCTCTCTCTCTCTCTCTCTCTCTCTCTCTCTCTCTCTCTCTCTCTCTCTCTCTCTCTCTCTCTCTCTCTCTCTCTCTCTCTCTCTCTCTCTCCAGCTACATTGTGTGGGCATTGTGTGAAATCGACCATAGATTTGTGCGCGATTCAGATACTCTCAAAAACACTGTGCTCAGTGGAAGTGCAAGTTCACTTTTGTGTCGATGATTAATCCTGAAACTGGCTGTGTATTATTCCATAGGATAAGCAGATCATTTATCAAACATGAATATGGTACTAATCAATCATTTTGGGTTCAGCAAGGTGTTCAGGCCACCAAATAATGTAATATAAATTGAACATTTAACTTTTGATGTGACTCTTATTTAAAGTAATTTGACAAAAAATATTTATAGGATTCTGATATAAGTTCATTTACAAAAAATGTATTTTATATGACATGTGGCTTCTATGACATGTAGCTTCTGACAGATGAAGTTGACTGCAATCCTGCCGATTGTGAGGATATATAATGGCTCTTTATCTGCTTCTTCATTTGACCCATTGCACACAATGCAGTTACCTGCACATACTACTAGATGTCAGTATTGCTCAAGCAGCACTCATGGACCCTGTTAAATATTAGAGAAGAGTTAGGTATTTAGATGAATGCATAGATCATAGAGATCATATATAATTAGTTTACAGTTATGGCTAATGTAACCTTAATCGGGGCTTAAACCTTCCAGTTATTAAATCAATCCAGTAATTAATTAAAGTGTGATGATGACCATTGTGATCTGTTGCACAGATGTGAGCTTATCTCTGAGAACTCACTTCAATTTCACTGTAAATCAAATCAAATCAAATTATATTTGTCACATGCGCCGAATACAACCGAATACAACACCTTACAGTGAAATGCTTTCTTACAAGACCTTAACCAACAATGCTTTAAGAAGTTTTAAGAAAAAACACAAATAAGTGTTAAGTAAAACAGATAAGTAAAAAATAGAAAATAGAAAATAAAAGTAACAAATAATTAAACAGCAGCAGTAAAATAACAAGCGAGGCTACATACAGGGGGTACCGATACAGAGTCAATGTAACAGGGGAGAGGATCAAGGAAACTATTTATCATTTAGCTATATTCAGGAATAAAATGTAGAAGCATAAATCCTCACAAAATGTGACATTGCAGTGAATGACATTTTCAAATAATATGAACAGCAAAGCACCTTCCACAACAGTTGAATCAGTTATTATATGATCTCTAGTCTATATAACAGTGTTAAAAATGTCCACTATTGGCTTCTTCTGTAGTTCTAAATTTACCACTATTGGGGTTTCCGCTCTAATTGACGAGGCTCTGCTAAACTAACTAGTGTTCTCCTGTATGTAAACAGTGTTGTGAAAGCGGCAGATGGACAGACGGACAGATGTTATCAACAGAAAGTTTACAACCTGAGCTGAACTCCCAAAATAGACCCCATCTGTTGCTCCTGTGCCCCATCCCTCCCTCTGCCCTCCCCTCCCTTTCCTATTCTCCTCCTCCGTCACTCTCTCAATCACTCCCACCAATTTCAATTTCAGTTTAAGGGCTTTATTGGCATGGGAAACATATATCAACATTGTCAAAGCAGGTGAAGTAGATAATAAAAAGTGAAATAAACAATAAAAATTAACAGTAAACATTACACTCACAAAAGTTCCAAAGGAATAAAAACATTTCAAATGTCATATTATTTGCAAATAGTTAAAGTACAAAAGGGAAAATAAATAAACATAAATATGGGTTGTATTTAAAATGGTGTTTGTTCTTCACTGGTTGCCCTTTTTTTGTGGCAACAGGTCTTGCTGTAGTGATGGCACAGTGTGGTATTTCACCAAATAGTTTAGCGAAATTGGGTTTGTTTTCAAATTCTTTGTGGATCTGTGTAATCTGAGGGAAATATGTGTCTCTAATATGGTCATACATTTGGCAGGAAGTTGGGAAGTGCAGCTCAATTGCCACCTCATTTTGTGGGCAGTGTGCACATAACCTGTCTTCTCTTGAGAGCCAGGTCTGCCTACAGCGGCCTTTATCAATAGCAAGGATATGCTCACTGAGTCTGTACATAGTCAAAGCTTTCCTTAAGTTTGGGTCAGTAACAGTGGTCAGGTATTCTGCCACTGTGTACTCTCTGTTTAGGACCAAATAGCATTCTAGTTTGCTTGGTAAATTCTTTCCAATGTGTCAAGTATTATTATTATTTTTTTTTTCATGATTTGGTTGGGTCTAATTGTGTTGCTGTACTGGGGCTTTGTGGGGTCTGTTTGTGTTTGTGAACAGAGCCCCAGGACCAGCTTGCTTAGGGGACTCTAGGTTCATCTCTCTGTAGGTGATGGCTTTGTTATGGAAGGTTTAGGAATCGCTTCCTTTCAGGTGCTTGTTGAATTTGACAGCTCTTTTCTGGATTTTGATCATTAGCGGGTATCGGCCCATTTCTGCTCTGCATGCATTAATTGGTGTTTTACGTTGTACAGTCGTGGCCAAAAGTTTTGAGAATGACACAAATATTCATTTTCACAAGGTCTGCTGCCTCAGTTTGTATGATGGCAATTTGCATATACTCCAGAATGTTATGAAGAGTGATCAGATGAATTGCATTAATTGAAAAGTCCCTCTTTGCCATGCAAATTAACTAAATCCCCCAAAAACATTTCTACTGCATTTCAGCCCTGCCACAAATGTACCAGCTGACATCATGTCAGTGATTCTCTCGTTAACACGAGTGTGAGTGTTGACGAGGACAAGGCTGGAGATCACTCTGTCATGCTGATTGAGTTCGAATAACAGACTGGAAGCTTCAAAAGGAGGGTGGTGCTTGGAATCATTGTTCTTCCTCTGTCAACCATGGTTACCTTCAAGGAAACACGTGCCGTCATCACTGCTTTGCACAAAAAGGGCTTCACAGGCAAGGATATTGCTGCCAGTAAGATTGCACCTAAATCAACCATTTATTGGATCATCAAGAACTTCAAGGAGAGCGGTTCAGGGCGCCCAAGAATGACCAGCAAGCGCTAGGACCGTCTCCAAAAGTTGATTCAACTGCGGGATCGGGGCACCACCAGTACAGAGCTTGCTCAGGAATGGCAGCAGGCAGGTGTGAGTGCATCTGCACGCACAGTGAGGCGAAGACTTTTGGAGGATGGCCTGGTGTCAAGAAGGGCAGCAAAGAAGCCACTTCTCTCCAGGAAAAACAACAGGGACAGACTGATATTCTGCAAAAGGTACAGGGATTGGACTGCTGAGGACTGGGGTGAAGTCATTTTCTCTGATGAATCCCCTTTTCGTTTGTTTGGGGCATCCGGAAAAAATCTTGTCCGGAGAAGACAAGGTGAGCGCTACCATCAGTCCTATGTCATGTCCTATGTCCCGTGTAGCTCAGTTGGTAGAGCATGGCGCTTGCAACGCCAGGGTTGTGGGTTTGATTCCCACGGGGGGCCAGTACAAAAAAAAGTATGAATGTATGTACTTGTAAGTCGCTCTGGATAAGAGCGTCTGCTAAATGACTTAAATGTAAATGTCATGCCAACAGTAAAGCATCCTGAGACCATTCATGTGTGGGGTTGCTTCTCAGCCAAGGGAGTGGGCTCACTCACAATTTTGCCTAAGAATACAGCCATGAATAAAGAATGGTACCAACACATCCTCCGAGAGTAACTTCTCCCAACCATCCAGGAACAGTTTGGTGACGAACAATGCCTTTTCCAGCACGATGGAGCACCTTGCCATAAGGCAAAAGTGGCTCGGGGAACAAAACATCAATATTTTGGGTCCATGGCCAGGAAACTCCCCAGACGTTAATCCCATTGAGAACTTGTGGTCAATCCTCAAGAGGCGAGTGGACAAACAAAACCCCACAAATTCTGACAAACTCCTAGCATTGATTATGCAAGAATGGGCTGCCATCAGTCAGGATGTGGCCCAGAGGTGAATTGACAGCATGCCAGGGCGGATTGCAGAGGTCTTGAAAAAGAAGAGTCAACACTGCAAATATTGACTCTTTGCATCAACTTCATGTAATTGTCAATAAAAGCCTTTGACACTTATGAAATGCTTGTAATTATACTTCAGTAATCCATAGTAACATCTGACAAAAATATCTAAAGACACTGAAGCAGCAAACTTTGTGGAAATTAATATTTGTGTCATTCTCAAAACTTTTGGCCACGACTGTACACAGAGGATATTTTTGCAGAATTCTGCATGCAGTCTCAATTTGGTGTTTGCCCCATTTTGTAAATTCTTGGTTGGTGAGCGAACCCTAGACCTCACAACCATAAATGGCAATGGGTTTTATAAAACTGACTCAAGGTATTTCTAGCCAGATCCTAATTGGTATGTGAAATTTTATGTTCTGTTTTAATGGCATAGAAGGCCCTTCTTGCCTTGTCTCTCAGATCGTTAACAGCTTTGCGGAAGTTACCTGTCGGGCTGATGTTTAGGCAGAGGTATGTATTGTTTTTTGTGTGCTCTAGCTATTGTATCAGCTTTACCCATACTTTCCCTCTTTGCTTTAGAGGGAATGGTGATCATCTTCCCCCTTACAAAGGCTTTTGAGGTTTCCCATACCATACCCAATATTTCAGTAGAGACCATATTCTCTTTAGAATTTTTTTTGAAAGTCCTCTCCATGTGATCTCTCAAATTCATCATCCTGTTATAATAACATGTTAAAACGCCAATTACTTCTTCTGACTGTTTCCCTCTGTAATTTAATTTGTAATTACACTATGGCATGATCAGTTAGAGCGGCTATTCCCAAACTGGTGTACGCGTACCCCCAGGGGTATGTGCAATGCTGCCGGGGGTACGCCAAATAAAAACGTGAATCACATTTTCAAACAGTCCATTTCGATTTTCCGACAGAGCTATACATTTGGGTGATGTTTTTTTCTAGCCTGAGTAGCCTCGTTTCACTGCCCACATTTTTTGAGTGAGAATTAAGACAACTTTTGAGTAGTAAGACATGTAAAAAAGCAACAGATAACATTATTAAGAAGTGGCTAGAAGAATCTTATATGTTGAGTTACCAAGTGGCTAGGACAGGCAAGCCCCATACTATTGTGGAGGACTTAATTCTTCCTGCTGCCGCAGATATGGCTGGGACAATGCTCGGGGAAAAGGCCCAAAAAACTATACAGACAATGTCTTCATCAAACAACACTGTTTCACGACGCATCAGTGACATGGCAGGATATGTTTTGAAACAATGACTGTTTTGCATACAAGCCAGTGAATTTTATGCGTTACAGCTGGATGAGTCAATAGACGTGGCGGGCCTGGCACAGCTCCTGGTATATGTCCGTTACGTTTATGGGGGGTCAATTAAGGAAGACATCCTCTTCTGCAAACCACTGGAAACCAGCAAACCAGGGGAGGATATTTTTAAAGTACTGGACAGCTTTGTGACATCAAATGGACTTTGGTTGGTATCTGTACTGATGGCGCAAAAGCCATGACAGGCGTGCAAGTAGTTGCTCCCGACACCACTTGGGTACACTGCAGCATCCACCGAGAGGCTCTTGCTGCCAAGGAAATGCCTGATAGCTTGAAAGATGTTTTGGACACCACAATTAATTTGTGTATTTCTGCATTATGCAATAATATGGGCAGTAACCATGTAACGCTTTTACAACATACAGAAGTGCGCTGGTTATCAAGGGGCAAAGTATTGACACGTTGTTTTACATTGAGAGACGAGCTTAAAGTTTACTTTGATGACCATAATAGTCACTTGTCTGACCGCTTGCATGACGAGTTTCTCATACAGCTGGCCTATCTGGGTGATGTTTTTTCTCGCCTGAATGATCTGAATCCAGGATTACAGGGACTCTCCGGGACTATATTCAGTGTTCAGGACAAAATTGAGGCTATGATTAAGGAGTTGGAGCTCTTATCTGTCTTCTCTGTCAAGGACAACACACAGGTCTTTCCATCATTGTATGATTTTTTGTGTGCAAATGAACTCAAGCTGGCGGCCAATGTCAAATATGATATAGCGAACCACCTGAGTGAGCTGGGTGCGCAATTACGCAGGTACTTTCCAGAAACGGACGACACAAACAACTGGATTTGTTATCCCTTTCATGCCCTGCCTCCATTCCACTTACCAATATCTGAACAAGAGCCTTATCAAAATTGCAACAAGCTGTTCTGTGAAAATTGAATTTAATCAGAAGCCACTGCCAGATTTCTGGATAGGCCTGTGTTCAGAGTATCCTGCCTTGGCAAATTGCGCTGTTAAGACACTGATGCCCTTTGCAACTACGTACCTATATGAGAGTGGATTCTCGGCCCTCACAAGCATGAATGAATGAAACTGAATACAGGCACAGACTGTGTGTGGAAAATGATTTAAGACTGAGACTCTCTCCAATACAACCCAACATTGCAGAGTTATGTGCATCCATTCAAGCACACCCTTCTCATTTATCTGTGGAGAGTTATTCACCATTTTTGATAAACAAATAAGGTTTATATGTAAGATGGCTAAATAAAGAGCAAAATTATTGATTATTATTAAATTATTATTTGTGCCCTGGTCCTATAAGAACACTTTGTCACTTCCCACGAGCCGGGTTGTGACAAAAATGCATTCTTATGTTTAGTAAATGTATTGTGTAGTGTGTGTGTGGCAGGCTTACAATGATGGCAAAAAACAACATTTGAGAGTACGCTGACCCTGGTGCTAGAGGGGGTATGCAGCTGGATGGTGATTGTTTGAAGGGGTACTATAACAGTTTGGGAACCACTGCTCTAGGGTAATGATGTCTAGATGGAATTTGTATTTGTGGTCCTGGCAACCGGACCTTTTTTAGAACACCATTATTTTGGTCTTGCTGAGATTTACCGTCAGGGCTCAGGTCTGACAGAATCTGTGTAGAACATCTAGGTGCTGCTGTAGGTCCTCCTTGGTTGGTGACAGAAGCACCAGATCATCAGCAAACAGTAGACATTTGACTTCAGATTTTAGAAGGGTGAGGCCGGGTGCTGCAGACTGTTCTAGTGCCCTCGCCAATTCGTTGATATATATGTTGAAGAGGATGAGGCTTAAGCTGCATCCCTGTCTCACCCCACGGCCCTGTGGGAAGAAATATTAGTGTTTTATGCCAATTTTAACCGGACACTTGTTGTTTGTGTACATGGATTTAATAATGTCGCATGTTTTTCCCCCAACACCACTTTCCATCAATTTATATAGCAGACCCTCATGCCAAATTGAGTCCAAAGCTTTTTTTGAAGTAAACAAAGCATGAGAAGACTTTGCCTTTGTTTTGGTTTGTTTGTCAACTAGGGTCTGCAGGGTGAATACGTCGTCTGTTGTAGGGTAATTTGGTAAAATGCCAATTCTACATTTTCTCAGTACATTGTATTCACTGAGAAAATGTATGAGTCTGCTGTTAATGACAACGTAGAGGATTTTCCCAAGGTTGCTGTTGACGCATATCCCATTGTAGTTACTGGGGTCAAATTTGTCTCCACTTTTGTGGATTGGGGTGATCAGTCCTTGGTTCCAAACATTGGGGAAGATACCAGAGCTAAGGATGATGTTAAAGAGTTTAAGTATAGCCGATTTGAATTTGTGGTCTGTATATTTTATCATGTCATTAAGGATGCCATCAACACCACAGACCTTTTTGGGTTGGAGGGTTTGTATTTTGTCCTGTAGTTCATTCAATGTAA
Source organism: Salvelinus namaycush (assembly GCF_016432855.1). Classification (NCBI taxonomy): domain Eukaryota; kingdom Metazoa; phylum Chordata; class Actinopteri; order Salmoniformes; family Salmonidae; genus Salvelinus; species Salvelinus namaycush. Next base: position 7,698,914 of record NC_052320.1, on the reverse strand, counting down.
TTGGAGAATCCAGTGGGTTCTGGTTGTCTTTAATAATTGATTGTAAGATTTTGTATTTGATCATGTATATGTTTTTGTTGTTTATTCTTTGTTATAGGGCCCAAAACATTGGAGAAGTGGTTTACCCATACATCTCCATAATGGATAGATAACTCTTCGTCCCTCACAAAGTCCTACTCTACCCTCTTCCAGCACTTCTCCTCCTCTCCTTTCCTCCTCCTTCCCCTCTTCTTCATCAATCACCATGGGTTCCCTGATGCACTGCTCCCATACAGCTCTGGTTACGCTTACAAAACACTACAAATGAATCACTTATGTTCAGAGTACAACTAAACTCACCAATTGAATGTTCTCTCAAACTAACTTGACCTATTCGTTTTAAGTCTGAGTAAAGTGGAGCAGATAAAGGACTTCAAGAAAGCTCACCCAGCCTTTTGTAATTCTTATCAGCGACCAACATTGATTAGCCAGAGAATCAACAGCGTATGTAACAAGAAAGCTCAAAGGACACAGTGGCCTTGACCCTGGAGGACAGTTCAATGACCCCCATGACCTCTCTGCTCCGGACAGGACTAGACAAGACGGCACTCCCTTCGCAAAGCCGACACAAGCAGACCAAGAGAAGACTTGGCTTAGCCTACGCTACGTGACTCCTTGCATAATATCTGAAAAGAGAGAACTCCCTTTGAGTCCCCCCCTCTGCCTTGCCTTCTTTTTGTGCCCTGGCTCCAAAGAGACCCCCATCTGTCGCTCCACTCGCCCCATTGTGGGAGCGTCAAAGCTGGGCAACTTCCCCAAAGCAGTAGGCGTGAGGAGGGGGGCCAGGCCAGGGTAAACAGAACAGCACCCAGAACCCATTAGAATCTCTTTAACTCTGACACCCTAGTAACTCTCACAGAGCTCTGGGAGGGGTAGGACCACACCCCCTTATCCCAGATCACAATATCACCTTTTATATCCACTCACATACGTATTAAGTCCACCAATCTGCTCTCTTTCTACCCCCCCATACCAGCTCTCTTTCTTGACGTTTCTTTTGGAATCTAGCTCTAGCCCATTTTTCATTTCCCACCCCCCCCTCACTAGCCGTACTGAAATACTCCCGTGTCATTGTATTGTATTTGAAGTGGTGAACATGGTTGTTTATGTACAGGAAGAATTGTCTAGTGGTTGACTCTTGTTCAGGAACCAAAAGTGTTGTTAGAGTTGTTTGGTGATGTAATAGCTTGTGTATAGTGAGTAAGTAGAGTTTATTGGTATCAAGCCCAGTTCATGACATACTAATTCATTCTGACTCTATGGAGTTTAGGCTATTACTTTGGCAGATCTCACTCTCCATCTATTTAATTTAAATTTTCCTCCCCCTCACACCTTACCTCTCCTCCCCATGCCAACCTTCTCCTCTCCTCTCCTCTCCCTCACACCTCCTCCTTTCTTCCCCCTCACACATCCTCCTCTCCACCCAATGCCAACCTCCTCGCCTCCCCCTCACACCTCCTTCTCTTCTCCCCATGCCAACCTCCTCCTCTCCTCTCCCTCACATCTCCTCCTCCCCCCTCACACCTCCTCCTCTCCTATCCGTCACACCTCCTCCTCTCCTCCCCCTTCTCCTCTTCTTCCACCTCCTTCTCCCCCTCACACCTCCTCCTCTTCTCCCCATGCCAACCTCCTCCTCTCCTCCACACGCCAACCTCCTCCTCCCCCTCACACCTCCTCCTCCCGCTCACGTCTCTTCCTCCTCCCCTATCACCTCCTCCTCTCCTCCCCTCTCACCTCCTCCTCACCTCCCCCTCACACCTCGTCCTCTTCTACCCTTACACCTCCTCCTCTCCTACCCCTCATACCTCCTCATCCTCCCTCACACCTCCTGTTGCTATAGGCCACCAAGACCTAATAGTCAGTATCTAACTAATATGTGTGAAATGCTTCATAGTGTATGTGATGTAAAGAGAGAGGTCTACTTTCTTGGGGACCTGAATATTGACCTCGTTTTCATCAAGCTGTCTATCAAGAGGAAGCTTCTTAGTTTATTAATTCATCCACCAGGGTGTTCACAAACACTACAGGAACAACATGTATTGATCACATGTTTACTAATACTGTAGAACTTTGTTCTAAAGCTGTATCCGTAACCATTGGATGCAGTGATCACAATATAGTGGCTATATCCAGGAAAGCCAAAGTTCCAAAAGCTGGGCCTAAAATAGTGAATAAGAGATCATACAAAAGATTTTGCTGTGAATCTCATGTGGATGATGTTAAAAATATTTGTTGGTCTGATGTGATTAATGAGGAACATCCAGACGCTGCACTTGATGAATTTATTTAATTGCTTCTTCCAATTATTGATAAACATGCACCTGGTAAGAAACTGACTGTTAGAACTGTTAAGGGTCCATGGATCGATGAGGAACTGAAAAACTGTATGGTTGAAAGAGATGGGGAAAAAGGAGTGGCTAATAAGTCTGGCTGTACATCTGACTGGCTGATTTACTGCAAATTGAGAAATGATGTGACTAAACTCAACAAAAAGAAGAAAAAACTGTATTATGGTCAATGATATAATGATGGGAAAAAACTTTTGTGTGCTTTAAGTTCAATTATGGGCAGAAAGACAAATTCAACTCCATCTTTCATCGAATCAAATGGTTTATTCATCACAAAACCATTCGATGTTGCCAATTTGTCCTCAGGCCTGGAGGGAAGCCAAAGTCATCCCGCTACCCAAAATTGGTAAAGCAGCCTTTACTGGTTCTAATAGCAGACCTATCAGTTGCTGCCAGGTCATAGCAAACTGTTGGAAAATACTGTGTTTGACCAAATACAATGCTATTTCTCTGTAAACAAATTAACAACAGACTTTCAGCATGCTTATAGAGAAGGGCACTCAACATGTACTGCACTGACACAAATGACAGATTATTGGTTGAAAGAAATGGATCGTAAGAAGACTGTGGGAGCTGTACTGTTATATTTCAGTGCAGCCTTTGATATTACTGACCATAACCTGTTGTTGAGAAAACATTTGTGTTATGACTTTTCAATCTCTTCCATATCGTGTATTTAGAGCTATATATGTAATAGAACTCAGGCAGTTTTCGTTAATGCAATTTTCTCTAATGTCAAATGTGTGGTGTACAGCAGGGCAGCGCTCTAGGCCCTCTACTATTTTCTATTTTAACCAATGACCTGCCACTGGCATTAAACAAAGCATTCAACCATATACGCATTAGCAACCACAGCTAATGAAGTCAAGGAAACCCTTAACAAAGAGTTGCAGTCAGTTTTGGAATGGGGGCCAGTAATCAACTGGTCCTGAACAGCTCTAAAATGAAAAACATTGTATTTGGCACGAATCATTCCCTAAATTCTATACCTCAGTGTAATCTAGTAATGAATGGTCTGGCTGATGAACAAATTGAGGAGACTAAATTACTTGGTGTTACCTTAGACTGTAAACTGTCATGGTCAAAACATATAGATTCAATAGTTGTAAAGATGGGGAGAGGTCTGTCCATAATAAAGAGATGCTCTGCTTTTTTGACACCACACTCCACAGAGGAAGTCCTGCAGGCTCTAGTTTTATTTTATCTTTATTATTGTCCAGTGATATGGTCAAGTGCTGCAAAGAAAGACCTAGTTAAGCTGCAGCTGGTCCACAACAGAGCGGCACGTCTTGCTCTTCATTGTAATCAGAGGTCTAATATTAACACTATGCATGCCAGTCTCTCTTGGCTAAGAGTTGAATTAAGAATGACTGCATCACTTCTTCTTTTTATAAGAAAAAATAATTTGTTGGAAATTCCAAATTGTTTGCATAGTCAACTTACACACAGCACTGACACACACACTTACCCCAGCAGACATGCCACCAGGGGTCTTTTCACAGTCCCCAGGTCCATAAAAAATTATAGGAAATGTACAGCATTATACAGAACCATGAGTGCTCTCTTATATAACGCAAATGAACAGCATTATACAGAACCATGAGTGCTCTCTTATATAACGCAAATGAACAGCATTATACAGAACCATGAGTGCTCTCTTATATAACGCAAATGAACAGCAAACCTGGTTTAAAAAAACAAATAAAGCAACACCTCACGGCACAACACCCCTCATAGATGCACACACACTACGTGTTCATGTTTTTAAATGTATGTAAATTGAAAAGTATTTTGTCTGTATTAACTTTTTCATTATGTGTTGGACCCCAGTAAGACTAGCTGTCACCATTGGCGTCTGCTATTGAGGATCCTAATACATTTAAATCTTTAAAAAACTCCCCCCTAAGACCTCCACCTCGCCTCCCCCACACCTCCTCCTCCCTCACACCTCCTCCCCATGCCAACCTCATCCTGCCTCCGCTGTTCCTTTATTGTTTGCCTCTTTATTTCCCCTCTTTCTTCCTACCTACATCTATACCTCTTTTTTTCTCTCCCCAGATGCTCCTTTTGGTCCCAGCCATCTCAGTTTCAGGACCCGCTCCACCTCTTCCACCGCTGCATTCCTTTCTCTCGCCTCTCCTCCCCTCCTCTTTCCTCATCTCCCCTCCTCCTCTTTTCCCCTCTTTCCCCTCCTCATCTTTCTCTCTCCTCCCCTCCGTCTTTACCTTTCTTCTCCGTGTCTTGTATGTGACGCTGTAACCCAAGAGGCAAGGAGAGAAAGAGGAGAGAACGAGGAGGATGGAGGGAGTGGAGGAGGGAGGATCACAGTGTTATCCCCAGCTTAAAGGCAGGCTATGGGATTAACCCCAGTGCAGACACTGATTAAAGCCATCCATCAGCTCTTATGGACCCATTAATAACATCTTAATCACAATGCTTTATCCCTCCATCCATTCCTCCCTCCATCCATCCCTCCATCTAGCTGGCCCCTATGGATCAGAACCTTTCATTTTAGTGGGAGAAGCTGTTGTTTGACCAGTGGATTAGTGATGCTGTGCTGAGAGACAAAAGAAGAGAGAGAGGGTGACACTGCACTTTGCTGTTCCCTTCATCATCCAGTCACACTTTGCTGTTCCCTTCATCATCCAGTCACACTTTGCTGTTCCCTTCATCATCCAGTCACTCTTTGCTGTTCCCTTCATCATCCAGTCACTCTTTGCTGTTCCCTTCATCATCCAGTCACTCTTTGCTGTTCCCTTAATCATCCAGTCACTCTTTGCTGTTCCCTTCATCACCCAGTCACTCTTTGCTTTTCCCTTCATCATCCAGTCACTCTTTGCTTTTCCCTTCATCATCCAGTCACTCTTTGTTGTCCCCAGCATCATCCAGTCACTCTTTATTGTTCCCAGCATCATCCAGTCACTCTTTGCTGTTCCCTTCATCATCCAGTCACTCTTTGCTGTTCCCTTCATCATCCAGTCACTCTTTGCTGTTCCCAGCATCATCCAGTCACTCTTTGCTGTTCCCTTCATCATCCAGTCACTCTTTGCTGTTCCCTTCATCATCCAGTCACTCTTTGCTGTTCCCTTCATCATCCAGTCACTCTTTGCTGTTCCCTTCATCATCCAGTCACTCTTTGCTGTTCCCAGCATCATCCAGTCACTCTTTGCTGTTCCTTTCATCATCCAGTCACTCTTTGCTGTTCCCTTCATCATCCAGTCACTCTTTGCTGTTCCCTTCATCATCCAGTCACTCTTTGCTGTTCCCTTCATCATCCAGTCACTCTTTGCTGTTCCCAGCATCATCCAGTCACTCTTTGCTGTTCCCAGCATCATCCAGTCACTCTTTGCTGTTCCCAGCATCATCCAGTCACTCTTTGCTGTTCCCTTCATCATCCAGTCACTCTTTGCTGTTCCTTTCATCATCCAGTCACTCTTTGCTGTTCCCTTCATCATCCAGTCACTCTTTGCTGTTCCCAGCATCATCCAGTCACTCTTTGCTGTTCCCTTCATCATCCAGTCACTCTTTGCTGTTCCCTTCATCATCCAGTCACTCTTTGCTGTTCCCAGCATCATCCAGTCACTCTTTGCTGTTCCTTTCATCATCCAGTCACTCTTTGCTGTTCCCTTCATCATCCAGTCACTCTTTGCTGTTCCCTTCATCATCCAGTCACTCTTTGCTGTTCCCTTCATCATCCAGTCACTCTTTGCTGTTCCCAGCATCACCCAGTCACTCTTTGCTGTTCCCAGCATCATCCAGTCACTCTTTGCTGTTCCCTTCATCATCCAGTCACTCTTTGCTGTTCCCTTCATCATCCAGTCACTCTTTGCTGTTCCCTTCATCACCCAGTCACTCTTTGCTGTTCCCAGCATCATCCAGTCACTCTTTGCTGTTCCCTTCATCATCCAGTCACTCTTTGCTGTTCCCTTCATCATCCAGTCACTCTTTGCTGTTCCCTTCATCATCCAGTCACTCTTTGCTGTTCCCTTCATCACCCAGTCACTCTTTGCTGTTCCCAGCATCATCCAGTCACTCTTTGCTGTTCCCTTCATCATCCAGTCACTCTTTGCTGTTCCCTTCATCATCCAGTCACTCTTTGCTGTTCCCTTCATCACCCAGTCACTCTTTGCTGTTCCCAGCATCATCCAGTCACTCTTTGCTGTTCCCTTCATCATCCAGTCACTCTTTGCTGTTCCCAGCATCATCCAGTCACTCTTTGCTGTTCCCTTCATCACCCAGTCACTCTTTGCTGTTCCCAGCATCATCCAGTCACTCTTTGCTGTTCCCTTCATCATCCAGTCACTCTTTGCTGTTCCCAGCATCATCCAGTCACTCTTTGCTGTTCCCAGCATCATCCAGACACTCTTTGCTGCTCCCTTCATCATCCAGTCACTCTTTTCCTATCCCTAACTTTTCATTTATTTTCGCAACTGAAATGGGATCCTATCTGCTCTGTGGAGTAAAGATGGATTAAAAGTTCAAAGTTTATGTTGTTGATAATGTGGCTTCACATTAGATGTATATTTTCAATGATGCATGTTTTATTATTATTATTTAACATTTATTTGACCAGGCACGTCAATTGAGAACAAATTATTATTTACAATGACAACCTGGGCATGGACATGCATTGGGAAGATATCTCGCAGTGCCTATTGCATGTTATAAGATGTAGTTAGCAATGGCCCTGTGCATATCAGTCCATGTCTGTAGATTGAGTTGTGTCCCAGATGACAATGGCATATGAGCTGTCCCATGGGACTGACTGGCTAGCCACAAGTCGCAATCTGCTGCCTGCACACTGGCCAAGTTGGAATTGGTGAGTATATGTTTCTCTCACAACTTCATAATTTTTTTATATACTGTAAATTCATTTTTTGCTCTCCCTTTCTTTATTGGTCTCCCTACTCACTTCTGACCTGTAACACTTTTTATATTTTATAACATTTTATAATGTTTTGGATGTTGCTGTTTGATATTTCATAATGCTTAAGTCCATCTCATCCCTACCGATTCAAATTTGTTCAAGGATAATCCACAAGCCCTTCTGCCACCACTTTACAAACACAAAATAGCCATATAGAAATGACACAAAGCAACAGTAGCAGTGAACCAGACAGCAACTCTTCCAGCACATTGTTCCTGGCCAAACTTCCGTCCGTCCGTCTGTGCGGAGCTATGTGACGTTCCTATGCCCAGGCTGAAAGCAGAGAAGAGAGGAGGAAGGGAAACACTTGTGATTAGATAGAGCAAGGACCTCATTCACCTCTACTCTGTCACACTTCTTTTCCTCTCTCTATTTTCCACTCTCTCTCTTTCTCCCTCTCCTTCCCTCTCTCCAATTTGGCCCCAGCTGTCCGTCAACCCCCCGTAGTTCTCCCAGCTGTCTTTCCTCTCGGAACGAGAGGCGCGAACAAGAATAAAGGTCAGGGGTCAAGAGAAAGAACAGGCTGTACTTACAATGGACTAGTAGTGCCCACTAAAACAATCACTTCATTTCCCCCCTTCCCTTTTTTTCGTACCGCTGGGACTGGATTACTGGAAAAGACACACACCTAAGGAGAGGTGGATGAGGAGGCGCTAAGGAGAGGGAGGAGGCGCAAAGGAGTGGGAGGAGGAGGCGCTAAGGAGAGTTGAATGAGCAGGCGCTAAGGAGAGGTGGATGAGGAGGCACTAAGGAGAGGGAGGAGGAGGCCCTAAGGAGAGGGAGGAGGAGGCCCTAAGGAGAGGGAGGAGGAGGCACTAAGGAGAGGTGGATGAGGAGGCACTAAGGAGAGGGAGGAGGAGGCCCTAAGGAGAGGGAGGAGGATGCGCTAAGGAGAGGTGGGTGAGGAGGCGCTAAGGAGAGGTGGATGAGGAGGCACTAAGGAGAGGTGGGTGAGGAGGCGCTAAGGAGAGGTGGGTGAGGAGGCGCTAAGGAGAGGTGGATGAGGAGGTGCTAAGGAGAGGGTGGAGGATGCGCTAAGGAGGGGGAGGAGGATGCGCTAAGGAGAGGGAGGAGGATGCGCTAAGGAGAGGTGGATGAGGAGGCGCTAAGGAGAGGTGGATGAGGAGGCACTAAGGAGAGGTGGATGAGGAGGCACTAAGGAGAGGGAGGAGGAGGCCCTAAGGAGAGGGAGGAGGATGCGCTAAGGAGAGGTGGATGAGCAGGTGCTAAGGAGAGGGAGGAGGAGGCCCTAAGGAGACGTGGATGAGCAGGTGCTAAGGAGAGGGAGGAGGAGGCCCTAAGGAGAGGAAGGAGGATTCGCTAAGGAGAGGTGGATGAGCAGGTGCTAAGGAGAGGGAGGAGGAGGCCCTAAGGAGAGGTGGATGAGCAGGTGCTAAGGAGAGGTGGGTGAGCAGGCCCTAAGGAGATGGAGGAGGATGCGCTAAGGAGACGTGGATGAGGAGGCGCTAAGGAGAGGGAGGAGGATGCCCTAAGGAGAGGTGGATGAGCAGGTGCTAAGGAAAGGTGGATGAGGAGGCGCTAAGGAGAGATGGGTGAGGAGGCGCTAAGGAGAGGTGGATGAGGAGGCACTAAGGAGAGGTGGATGAGGAGGCACTAAGGAGAGGGAGGAGGAGGCACTAAGGAGAGGTGGATGAGCAGGCGCTATGGAGAGGTGGGTGAGGAGGCGCTAAGGAGAGGTGGATGAGGAGGCACTAAGGAGAGGGAGGAGGATGCGCTAAGGAGAGGTGGATGAGCAGGTGCTAAGGAGAGGTGGGTGAGGAGGCACTAAGGAGAGGGAGGAGGATGCGCTAAGGAGAGGTGGATGAGGAGATGCTAAGGAGAGGTGGATGAGGAGGCACTAAGGAGAGGGAGAAGGAGGCGCCAAGGAGAGGTGGATGAGGAGGCACTAAGGAGAGGGAGGAGGATGCGCTAAGGAGAGGTGGATGAGGAGATGCTATGGAGAGGTGGGTGAGGAGATGCTATGGAGAGGTGGGTGAGGAGGCGCTAAGGAGAGGTGGATGAGGAGGCACAAAGGAGAGGTGGATGAGGAGGCGCCAAGGAGATGTGGATGAGGAGATGCTAAGGAGAGGTGGATGAGGAGGCACTAAGGAGAGGGAGAAGGAGGCGCCAAGGAGAGGTGGATGAGGAGGTGCCAAGGAAAGCTGGATGAGGAGGCGCAAAGGAGACGTGGATGAGGAGGTGCCAAGGAAAGCTGGATGAGGAGGCGCAAAGGAGACGTGGATGAGGAGGTGCTAAGGAGAGCTGGATGAGGAGGCGCTAAGGAGACGTGGATGAGGAGGTGCCAAGGAAAGCTGGATGAGGAGGCGCAAAGGAGACGTGGATGAGGAGGTGCCAAGGAAAGCTGGATGAGGAGGCGCAAAGGAGACGTGGATGAGGAGGTGCTAAGGAGAGCTGGATGAGGAGGCGCTAAGGAGACGTGGATGAGGAGGTGCCAAGGAAAGCTGGATGAGGAGGCGCAAAGGAGACGTGGATGAGGAGGTGCTAAGGAGAGGTGGATGAGGAGACGCTAAGGAGACGTGAATGAGGAGGTGCTAAGGAGAGGAAGGAGGAGGCGCTAAGGAGAGGTGGATGAGCAGATGCTAAGGAGAGGGAAAAGGAGGCGCTAAGGACTGGAAGGAGGCGCTAAGGAGAGGTGGATGAGCAGGCGCTAAGGAGAGGGAAGAGGAGACGCTAAGGACAGGAAGGAGGCGCTAAGGAGAGGAAGGAGGAGGGCTAGTGCTATTGGAGAACTGTCACAAAGGCACCTTATTTTCCTAAAGGACCACAATGGTAAACACACTCACACTCTCTCTCAGCACTACGTCTTTTAAGTTGAGCTTCAGTTAAAAAAATTTTATGTTGTATTTAAGTTTTACCACAATATTACCCAGTAGTTCTAGGAGTGGTTAATAAGTTGTTTATTTGTAATATGTTCTGATTAAGATGTTTACTAAACTTGGTGTTGGTCCAATTGTTTTGTCATGAGATGTATAGGACAATGTGTCATGGGGAGAAAGAGAGAAAGAAAGGCTTCCATGACACCGTCACTTGTTCCCCAGGCCTGTTTTCCCATGGCCCTGTGGCACGCTGCGCCCCTTCCTGACCTGGAAGAAGCAGGGAAACCCTGTAGCACAGCCCAGGAATGACATCACACACATCAACATTAACCACAGGACCCCATTATTAAAACAAGTGTTTGTCTTTTAGGTTATCAGCTGAATGTAAATGGAAGTAATGTCAATTATCTGTAATTTTACCGTAAGCCAAAACAGTCTGTTTTCAGGTAGCCCTGGGATCCATAACAGTCAGTTTTCAGGTAGCCCTGGGATCCATAACAGTCAGTTTTCAGGTAGCCCTGGGATCCATAACAGTCCATTTTCAGGTAGCCCTGGGATCCATAACAGTCCCTTTTCAGGTAGCCCTGGGATCCATAACAGTCCCTTTTCAGGTAGCCCTGGGATCCATAACAGTCAGTTTTCAGGTTGCCCTGGGATCCATAACAGTCAGTTTTCAGGTAGCCCTGGGATCCATAACAGTCCATTTTCAGGTAGCCCTGGGATCCATAACAGTCCCTTTTCAGGTAGCCCTGGGATCCATAACAGTCCCTTTTCAGGTAGCCCTGGGATCCATAACAGTCAGTTTTCAGGTTGCCCTGGGATCCATAACAGTCAGTTTTCAGGTAGCCCTGGGATCCATAACAGTCCCTTTTCAGGTAGCCCTGGGATCCATAACAGTCCCTTTCAGGTAGCCCTGGGATCCATAACAGTCAGTTTTCAGGTAGCCCTGGGATCCATAACAGTCCCTTTTCAGGTAGCCCTGGGATCCATAACAGTCCCTTTTCAGGTTGCCCTGGGATCCATAACAGTCAGTTTTCAGGTAGCCCTGGGATCCATAACAGTCCCTTTCAGGTAGCCCTGGGATCCATAACAGTCAGTTTTCAGGTAGCCCTGGGATCCATAACAGTCAGTTTTAAGGTTGCCCTGGGATCCATAACAGTCCCTTTCAGGTAGCCCTGGGATCCATAACAGTCCCTTTTCAGGTTGCCCTGGGATCCATAACAGTCAGTTATCAGTTAGCCCTGGGATCCATAACAGTCAGTTTTAAGGTAGCCCTGGGATCCATAACAGTCAGTTTTCAGGTAGCCCTGGGATCCATAACAGTCAGTTTTAAGGTTGCCCTGGGATCCATAACAGTCCCTTTCAGGTAGCCCTGGGATCCATAACAGTCCCCTTTCAGGTAGCCCTGGGATCCATAACAGTCCCTTTCAGGTAGCCCTGGGATCCATAACAGTCCCCTTTCAGGTAGCCCTGGGATCCATAACAGTCCCTTTCAGGTAGCCCTGGGATCCATAACAGTCAGTTTTCAGGTAGCCCTGGGATCCATAACAGTCAGTTTTCAGGTAGCCCTGGGATCCATAACAGTCCATTTTCAGGTAGCCCTGGGATCCATAACAGTCCCTTTCAGGTAGCCCTGGGATCCATAACAGTCCCTTTCAGGTAGCCCTGGGATCCATAACAGTCAGTTTTCAGGTAGCCCTGGGATCCATAACAGTCAGTTTTCAGGTAGCCCTGGGATCCATAACAGTCCCTTTTCAGGTAGCCCTGGGATCCATAACAGTCCCTTTTCAGGTTGCCCTGGGATCCATAACAGTCAGTTTTCAGGTAGCCCTGGGATCCATAACAGTCAGTTTTCAGGTAGCCCTGGGATCCATAACAGTCCCTTTTCAGGTAGCCCTGGGATCCATAACAGTCAGTTTTCAGGTAGCCCTGGGATCCATAACAGTCAGTTTTCAGGTAGCCCTGGGATCTATAACAGTCCCTTTTCAGGTAGCCCTGGGATCCATAACAGTCCCTTTTCAGGTAGCCCTGGGATCCATAACAGTCCCTTTTCAGGTAGCCCTGGGATCCATAACAGTCAGTTTTAAGGTAGCCCTGGGATCCATAACAGTCAGTTTTAAGGTTGCCCTGGGATCCATAACAGTCCCTTTTCAGGTAGCCCTGGGATCCATAACAGATGCCCCTATTTGTATATTATATTATGGGATTGTTAAACCAACAGAGGAACAAAGACATATTCTGTCCTAATATGGGACCTTGACTGTTTTGAAGTCCACTGGTGATATACCTGTCCATATCTAATGGCACTATGGAGTAAATGATGTACGGCTGAAACTGATATACTGTATCTGGTAGCCTATATCTGACCGGTCCTCATTTCCTTTGTGTGAAAAGACTTCAAACCATGGCACAATGTGTTGCAACAGAAATAGTATATAATACGAATATTTATTCAATTAAGTGCGAAACAGCAAAATATTTACAAAAATTGTATGACAAAGTTGTGATCGACACCAAAACTGAGAAATACCTGAAAGATACTTCAAATAAATAATTGTAATACTTCATCAGTAAAGCTGCCAGTGACTGACAATGCACTGCACGAAGGAGACAGTAAAACAAAAAACAGTGCTGAGAAAATGCAAAAAGGAACAGACAATAGTTATACAAAAATAAATATTAAATACAGATATAAATTAAATTCATTTCTGTTCATACGGCTAACAGGATACTGGCTACAGTATTGGCCTAAGTGCAGAAGTTATAGTAAATGAGGGTAGAACAACATTGTGTCACTTCCTCCCCATCTTCAGGCACACTGAGGACTTTCTACCCAAGTACTCCTAGGTTTTAAGGGGTCTACACAGTCTTGCTCTCTACCTAGTTCTACGTACATTTATTTAGCAGAATTTTTGGAATGCGACGCAAACGGACCTCAGTAGGCTCTGTTTGCGTAGACTGTGTAGAGCCATTTAGTGGAGATCCCTGGTCATGGATATCTGAGACAGTGTGCAGTCAGTGCGTATACCTGGATATCTGATTTGGTAAACAATAACAAGTAATATAGCTACATAGCCTATAATAGGAACTGGGGGAGGACTTAACCAGACAGAAAGAAATGACCATACAAACAATAAACAATGAGAATAAATTAATAATACTATTAAGGGTGTATCTTCATCTTTCCAGTAGTTCTTTATGATCAGGTAGGTTGAGTTGAGTCTCTCTCTGAGCATTCTACAGTCTCCCAGAGTAAGATAGCAGACAGTGTAAATGTCATATCATTGTCTCTCTACACAGTAATTCATAGAGTCACGGGCCTATACGTATGGGCAGCAGGATTGCAGGACCAGAGGCAGGGCTCTGTATGAATCTCTCCCCTGGCCACGCAGCTTCACTTTCCCCTTCACTCACTGTAGATGGTGCCCATCTGTGAGGCGATCATGTGTGGTGGAGGGAAGGAGTCGAAAGCCTGGATGTCTAGGGGCAGTTCGTAGCGTGAGGCCTGGAAGAGGTAGCCTTGAGGCCCTGGCAGCCCGCCCAGGGAGGAGGGGGGGTAATGGGGAAGGGACGAGAGGTAGTGGGAGGGGTAGTTCCTCTCAGCCTCGTGGGGGGAGGGCTCTTGCTTCAGGATGAAGTTGCTGCTGATGCTGAGGGGAGGAGTGAGGGGCCCGTCGTAAGGGGGGGTGCCGTTGCTACTACAATCTTTAGGGGAGGGGTGCTGCTCGTAGGGCACTCCCTTGAAGCTTTTCATGTGGAGTAGGTGGGAGGCCTCCAGTGAACCGTAGGGAGGGCTAGGCAGGCCCGTAGAGGGGTAGTGACCACTCAGTGGTTGATGACCACAAGGCTGGCCCCCTACACCACCCCCGACTCCCAGAGCGCCACAGGGCTTCTCATCCAGCTTGTTGATCATCAAGGGGGCTGAAGGCCCCAGCTGGAGACACCCAGCCACCAGGTTGCTAGTGGGCTGGGACAGGCCTTTACACAGCATCTCTATGAAGCCGTGGCTCTCTGGGGACTGACCACTCTCCAGCACCTCAGACAGGGCCCAGATGTAGTTGTGGGCCAGCCGCAGGGTCTCGATCTTGGACAGTTTCTGGGTCTTGGAGTAGCAGGGCATGACCTTACGTAACACTTCTAGTGCATCGTTTAGCCCGTGCATGCGGGAGCGTTCGCGGGCATTGGCTTTGCTGCGTCTCGCCTTGAACCTCTCCTGTCTGGCTCTGGTCATCTTCTTCTTCTTGGGGCCCCTCCGTTTTGGAGCCTCGTTCTCTGCGTCCATTCCAGCCTCCTCATCACCATCATTATAAATGTCTTCTTCCTCCTGATCCTCAATGTCTTCGCTGCCCTGCCCAATGCTTCCGAGGCCCTCAGGGCCCAGGCTATAGCGGCCCCCCATCTCTAGACCTCCCTCTCCATCCTGGGAGCTCATGTCCTCCTCTAGCCACCCCAGGGAACTGACCAGCTCAGACACCTCTCCACGTTTAGACATTGTGATCTGAAGAAATAAAAACACATATTTGATCAAGCACATTGTTTCCTGTTTGCCATAGAAATCAGAACAGAGCTCAAATGATCAGACATGCATTTTCAGATGGATAATTAGGGATGGCACCCTAATGTAGTCGGCTAAGTATTATTGAAATTAGTCGACCTATTTACTGTTCCCATTATATTGGTTGCCTAGATATGAGATAATCCTTTCAGAACTGCTGTGTGGACAGCGCATACTAGCCCAGGAAGCTCATTTTCCATCCCACGGAATGGATGAATATTTGAGCAGATACAGAACATCTCTCAACTCTGACAGAAAAATAATTGAGGAAAATGTGTTCAATTTCCAGTAAGCAGTATAATTCTCTCGTTGGTAGTCGACCTAATGTGAGACACTTTGGGGCTAAACTCGGTGGTTCCCTGCTGTTGATGTCGTGATTTTGGAGACACTGTCAATCTGGGACACGAAGGGATTTGTCCAGCATATAAAACCCTCAGATTAAATTGAGGGTATATAGACGAGTGAACAAACACGGGAACAAATATATGCTGCATTAACAGCTAGATTTGATTTGCTGAGCGGAATCAATACCGTTTTAAATCCAATTTTGCTAGCAATTGTTATAAAAAATGCCACTACACGAGATTGATTTCTGAGTCCAAAGGATATAAAACGTTAATTGTGGACTCGTTTGAACTTTCTCAAACACACCAGAATCTAAATAGCCTAAATCTCTGCCTAAGAGCAGACATTATTGTTCTAAAACTACGTTGTCCTAGTTACTGATTGAGTAGCCGTGCGTAAAAGTGGGACAGTTTCCTACAATTGTAGGCTAACTGTATTTGACACTGACAATAGTAGCCTATTGCATATGATAAAATAGAAACCATAACATGCTGTCTATATTCCGACAATACAGTTAGTGGTCTCACTTTCTTGTTGATATGATCCGATAATGCATTATAGTTTCGTTTTTTGGTGGCATTGGTATAGGACGATTATGAAGAATGCCATCTTCATTAATTGCTTTTCCTGTTATAGAAAACAGTAAAAACTCGAATATAAATGCAGTTTACAGTTATTTGTATCTGTTGGCACCCATTGCATAAATCCTCTGTGATCAATACTAAATTATCTGGAACAGGACCACATGAAAGTAATTTATTTTATAACATGAAAAAACTCACCTGTTTACAACTCGCACTTCCAAAATTGTCAGACGTCTGGCTAACTTCCAAAGTCCCACTACCAACCAAAATGATTTAACTCAACCGTTTCTTTCTGTTGCTCACAGTGTCACAGTCCTTTCCTAGTTCTCTTTCTTTCACTCAATTATCCATCAGTGCGCCTGAGACTTTCATCTCCGACTGGCACGAATATGTCGGAGTTTAGCCTTTAGGAGATGGACTGGCCCCTCCCACGTGCACCTCGCCCATAATGCCAAACGCGCGTGGCGGGCTCGAGTCCAAAGTGTCCCGTCCAAACAACCTTACAAGCGTCACCAATGTGTGTGTGTGTGTGTGTGTGTGTGTGTGTGTGTGTGTGTGTGTGTGTGAGAGAGAGAGAGAGAGTTTGAAAAAATGTCCACAATTCCATAATTATTTCACACAATACTATTTGTCCAAAATTGTCACATTATTATTTTCCCCCATTTCAAAATATTGTTGCATATCTCATAGATTGAAATAGGCAACCATGGGATTTATTTTGCAATTCAATGCATTGTAAAAGGAGGATTTGGGGCTCAATTAAGATGTATATTGGAAATGTGAGAAGTCTATAGCTACGGTTGTGCTGTAACCCAATTTGTAATTACCTTTCCTAAACAATTGGTGGAGCTCATTCTGCACAATACTTTAAATATTCATTAAATTAGAACGCTTGGATGACCGAATCATGTGTTGGAATCATGTTACAAAGCGTTTTGGATATTTTAATTACGCACAGTCTGAGGAAGGGACGCTCATCCATCGCGGTATGTGTAAGTGATTTTGACAGCTTGATGTGGTAAGAGCAGGTGTATGCGTTGTTCACCCGTCCATTCATTTGCTTCTTCCACTTATTAGCCCCATATACCCTACTCCCCCGTCTCTGTGCCCAGGAACACTTGGATAAGTCAAGCAGCAAATAAGTTATCTGATTTCAAACGGTTGGTGCACCAGAACGCTCTGGAAATATCATGTTTTTTTGTTATTATATATATATATATTTAAATAAAAATTGTAAAACGAAAACAAAGTAGATTTGATATACAACTCAAGACTTACTCATATCTGACGGAAAATAATAGGGCCTATCAGTTTGAGAAAAAAAAAAAGTTGAGTTGTATATCAAATCTACTTTGTTTTCGTTTTACAACTTTTATTTACATACATATTTATATACATATACATATATACATATATGTATGTAAATAATAGTTGTATATATATATAACAAAAAAAGTATTCCGACGCACCAAACGGTTGAAATCAGATAACTTATTTGCTGCTTGACTCATCCAAGTGTTCCTGGGCACAGAGATAAGGGCACAGCTAAAAATGTATGTTTAAATTGGGGATGCTTTGAGATGGGTAAAACGCTTTTTCAAAGTTCATTACTTTAACTGGTAGTTTAAAGGGTATTTTAAACGTTTAATGAAACGTTTAAAAAGTCCTTTAAAAACTTAAACCTGTTTGCACACATAATTCCTGCCTACCCCTAGCATCAGTTAGTCTGAGATCCGTTTCTTTTTGCAATTTCACAACATCCGAGGCATAACAAACGCAGCATCATGTGATGTACCCGTGCGTGGCGAGCCGCGACGCAGTAGGGGCTCTATTGTGGTCGGATGCCATTGACAGACCAGGCTTGCGGGTCGCACGTGCCCCGCATTGATCCGATTGTGCTGCACGAGGATCACATCTGCGCTTGTGAGTCGACTGTCGTGCTTTCTTGCGCTCTCTCTCTCTCATCAAAAAACAAACTTTACATCTCAGTTACATCTCCGTTTCATCTTTAACTTATGTTCTCCATGCCATAGGTAAAAGTAAGCTATGCATTTGTCACTTCTCATAGACAGACAAGATATGCTTACCATGTCCTCATGCAGACAGTCCACACTGTAGGCCTACAGATTTAAAACATTGCTTCATCTTTTAGATGTTGTAAAGATTACTAATTGCAACATGATAGAGTAAAATGAGAATTTTAAAATCCCATGACACTAAGTTGCCGGGCTAGGCTATAGGACTCTCTAGATCATTGGATGGACAGATGGTCAGATATAGGAAGGGGGGGGGGGGGGGGGGGGGGGGGGCTACGCCTGCCTCACTTGATATCTCGTGCGGAAACAGCACTGAGATAATGGAATAACGTCCATACCCACATGGCCTTTTCATTCCTCATCAGTGCATTGCGCATGGGGGCGAATGGATAGAGTGGGGATGGAACGGTTTGGTTTCTGAGTGTTCGCACGTGCTTGGGTGCACCGCGTCGTCCTATCGAGAGCGTGGGACTATAAGGTTCTATCTGCAAGAAGATGATTCCGAGATAATTGCCTTTAAAGTTCAAAACCCTCATTGGTTTGAATGATGTCAGCAATTTTTAATCTTGTAATATTTTGAACTTAACATGAATTGGGTTATTTAGAGTACCATATAGGTAGAGAACATTGAACAGAACAAGGCTATGTCAATAACTACATGTTGACAGAAATGCAGACAGAACCCTATAGTCCCAAGCGCTCCTCATGTGGAAACCAGAAGTTACATGTGTGTGTGTCAACCGATGTGTAACCAGACTCAGTGTCTGCCATGTGCACCTCTCTGCCCCCACTAAATATCACAGCCCACATGTAACCCCTGTCCAGGTAACCCCCGTCTCCCAGGTAACCACGTTCCCCCAGGTAACCCGTCTCCCAGGTAACCACGTTCCCCCAGGTAACCCGTCTCCCAGGTAACCACGTTCCCCCAGGTAACCCCTGTCTCCCAGGTAACCTGTCTCCCAGGTAACCACGTTCCCCCAGGTAACCCGTCTCCCAGGTAACCACGTTCCCCCAGTTAACCCGTCTCCCAGGTAACCACGTTCCCCCAGGTAACCCCTGCCTCCATGCCAGTAATCACACTTGCAGCCTGCCCCGGGAACAGTAGCTCTGGGAATGATGAATAGTAGTGTTGCTTAACTTCCCACAGTCCTCACGGGGGGGGGGGGGGGGACTTGGGGATTATGTCCCTCCTGCCTGCTCCAATGCTATGATTAAAATATCCAGTTGGACAAATATGAGAAGAAAAAAAATATTAGGTGAATCTGCCAATAACAAAATGGCATACTCAGCTGGGCAAGGAAAGGAGCTTTGATGGTTTGAGTTTATATTAGGTTTTTAAATGCTGCTTTTGTTGTTATGATTGTCGCCATCGGGCCCCCATCCTCACAACAACAAAAAACTACCACAAGTGAGTTGTCTCTCCTCTTCCCCCTTGGGATGGATTTAGAGGGGGGGGGGGGTAGTTCTACGCCACTCTGACAGATGGGTCCTTGTTCCCGTCTCTCTCCCTCCCTCTCCATCGCTCGCTAAAACACAAACACACACTGGCACACAGACTGCACGAATACAATAGGAATGAAAGCCGTGCACACATGCTCGCTCCGCCAGGCTGAAAGCTGAGCCCCTTGTAGTAATCAGAAAAGGATAGAGGGAGCGTGGATGTGTGTTATGGGAGTTTGTGTGATTATTTTGAACTGAAAAGTTTGCCTTATTTGCATGTTTTGAATACATTTTTTTGAAGACAACCATTACTTTTTCCTTGAAAAAGTTTGTCAGACTGTTTTGTTGTCGGTCTATCCGTCTCTGTAGAGGAACTGGGTGTTATGAAAACCAGGGCTCAGCTTTCTCTGTTAGCTATTGACTGAGGCTGAATATAGTAGCATACAGGCTATCCCGGGGGAGAGACTAAGTCCCACGGAATCTGCCTTACACAGGGGAAGACACACTGTGCTACCATGGACTTCTGACCTCTGCACGCTCGTTATCATTGCAATCTCAGTGTGCCCTTGGTGGCGTCTAAAAAGGTAAAAATGAGAAGGGAGCTACTGCCTCCTGCTCTCCGTGTGTAAATCAAACCTTCATGACCTCCCCTAACCCGGACGATGCTGAGCCAATTGTGAGCCACCCTATGACCTCCTGGTCACAGCCGGTTGTGGTATCGAAGCCTGGTATCGAACCTGGGTCTGTAGTGATGCAGTGCTTTAGACCGCTGCGCCACTCAGAAGGCCCATGTACAAAGATTTTGAATGACTACCTCATCTCAGTACCCCAGGCATACAGATAATTGTAAAGGTCCCTCAGTCGAGCAGTGGATTTTAAACACAGATTCAACCACAAAGACCAGGGAGGTTTTCCAATGCCTCGCAAAGAAGGGTATCTATTGGTAGCTTTTGTTAGATGGGTAAAAAAACACAAAGAAAAACAGACATTGAATATCCCTTAGAGCATGATAAAGTTACTAATTACACTTTGGATGGTGTATTAAAACACCCAGTCACTACAAAGATGCAGGCATCCTTCTTAACTCACTTGCCAGAGAGGAAGGAAACTGCTCAGGGATTTCACCATGATGCCAATGGTGACTTTAAAACAGGTACAGAGTTTAAAGGCTGTGTTAGGAAAAAACTGAGGATGGATCAACAACATTGTAGTTACTCCACAATACTAAACTAATTGACAGAGTGAAAAGAACGAAGCCTGAACAGAATAAAAATATTCCAAAACATGCATCCTGTTTGCATCAAGGCACTAAAGTAATAATGCAAAAAAATGTGGCAATGCAATTAACACTTTGTATTCAGGACAAAAAGTTATGTTTGGGGCAAATCCAATCCAATACATTATTGTGAGTACCAGTCTCCATATTTTAAAGCATAGTGGTGGCTGCATCATGTTATGGTTATGCTTGTCATCGTTAAGGACTGGGGAGTTTTTCAGGCAAAAAAACAAAACAGAATGGAGTTTAGCAAAGGCAAAATCCTAGAGGAAACCTGGTTCAGTCTGTTTTCCACTAGACACTGGGAGATGAATTCACCATTCGGAAGGACAATAACCTAAAACAAGGCAAAATCTACACTGGAGTTACAGGAAAGCTATAGAAACGTACCCAGAAAGACTCACAGCTGTAATTGCTGCCAAAGGCGTTTCTAACATGTATTGACTCAAGGGGTTGAATACTTATCTAATCAAGATATATTAGCGTTTTATTTTTCATTTTATTTCATTTCACCTTTATTTAACCAGGTAGGCTAGTTAAGAACAAGTTCTCATTTACAACTGCGACATGGCCAAGATAAAGCAAAGCAGTGCGACACAAACATCAGAGTTACACATGGAATAAACAAACATACAGTCAATAATACAATAGAAAAAGTCTATATAGAGTGTGTGCAAAGGAGGTAGGATAAGGGAGGTAAGGCAATAAATAGGCCATAGTGGCGAAATAATTACAATATAGCAATTAAACACTGGAGTGATAGATGTGCAGAAGATGAGTGTGCAAGTAGAGATACTGGGGTGCAAAGGAGCAAAATAAATAACAGTACGTGGATGAGGTAGTTGGATGGGCTATTTACAGATAGGCTATGTACAGGTGCAGTGATCTGTGAGCTGCTCTGACAGCTAGTGCTTAAAGTTAGTGAGGGAGATATGAGTCTCCAGCTTCAGTGATTTTGTACTGTTCGTTCCAGTCATTGGCAGCAGAGAACTGGAAGGAAAGGCGGCCGAAGGAGGAATTGGCTTTGGGGGTGACCAGTGAAATATACCTGATGGAGCGCGTGCTACGTGTGGGTGCTGCTATGGTGACCAGTGAGCTGAGATAAGGTGGGGCTTTACCTAGCAAAGACTTGTAGATGACCTGGAGCCAATGGGTTTGGTGACGAATATGAAGCGAGGGCAAGCCAACGAGAGCATACAGGTCGCAGTGGTGGGTAGTATATGGGGCTTTGGTGACAAAACGGATGGCACTGTGATCGACTGCATCCAATTTGCTGAGTAGAGTGTTGGAGGCTATTTTGTAAATGACATCGCCGAAGTCAAGGATCGGTGGGATAGTCAGTTTTACGATGGTACGTTTGGCAGAATGAGTGAAGGATGCTTTGTTGCGAAATAGGAAGCCGATTCTAGATTTAATTTTGGATTGGAGATGCTTAATGTGAGTCTGGAAGGAGAGTTTACAGTCTAACCAGACACCTAGGTATTTGTAGTTGTCCACATATTCTAAGTCAGAACCGTCCAGAGTAGTGATGCTGGACGGGCAGGCAGGTGTGGGCAGAGACCGGTTGAAAAACATGCATTTAGTTTTACTTGCATTTAAGAGCAGTTGGAGGCCATGGAAGGAGAGTTGTATGGCATTGAAGCTCGTCTTTAGGTTAGTTAACACAGTGTCCAAGGAAGGGCCAGAAGTATACAGAATGGTGTCGTCTGCGTAGAGGTGGATCAGAGAATCACCAGCAGCAAGTGCTATCATCACTGATGTATACAGAGAAAAGAGTCGGTCCGAGGATTGAACCCTGTCCCACCCCCATAGAGACTGCCAGAGGTCCGGACAACAGGCCCTCATGAACATTTTACAAATGTTAGAATGCCTTACATTCACATTTTAGTTTAGCAGACTCTCTTATACAGAGTGACTTACAAGACCAATTAGGGTTAAGTGCCTTGATCTAGGACACATCAACAGATTTTTCACTTAGTTGGCTCAGGGATTCCAACCAGTGACGTTTCGGTTACTGGCCCAGCGCCCTTAACCGCTAGGCTACCTGCCTCCCGTCTTTGAACTAGTATTTTGTGTAGATCGTTCACCAAAAAAAGACAATAAAATCCATTTTAGTCCCACTTTGGAACAAAATGTGGAAAAAGTCCAGGTGCGTGAATACTTTCTGAAGGCACTGTATATGGAGATATACCACATATTTGGAGGCGTAAAATTGTAAATTCCCACGCTATACCAACTGCAGCTCCTCCAAATACATACTGCAGCACCTTGGCAGAAGAGACTTGTGTGATAGACATCACATTAACATGCATGTAGGCCTACTGTACTGTGAAAAGAGATGTCTCAAACAAAGAGTTAGATTGATTTCGGGCCAGCAGTCAAACTGTTAGACCACAGGTTTGCAAGGAGTTATTGGGAAAGTGCAGTCAAGATATTTTTCCATACGCATTTCCTTATAGAAAGTCGACTGGATAAGATATTTTGGGAAAATGGGGCACAGACTGAGCATTTATACACTGAACAAAAATATAAACGCAAAATGTAAAGTGCGTGTTCCATGTTTCATGAGCTGAAAATCCCTGTGAGCATTTTTCCTCTGCCAAGATAATCCATCCACCTGACAGGTGTGGCATATCAAGAAGCTGATTAAACAGCATGATCATTACACAGGTGCACCTTGTACTGGGGACAATAAAAGGCCACTAAACTGTGCAGTTGTCACATAACACAATGCCACGGATATCTCAAGTTTTGAGGGAGCATGGCATGCTTGGCATGCTGACTGCAGGAATGTCCACCAGACCCTCCAACATCTTTTTAGAGAATTTAGCAGTACGTCCAACCGGCCTCACAACCGCAGACCACGTGTATGGCGTCATGTGGGCGAGCAGTTTGCTGATGTCAACGTTGTGAACAGAGTGCCCCATGGTGGCGATGGGCATATAGTAAGGGCAGGCCTAAGCTATGGACAATGAACACAATTGTATTTCATCAATGGTGTTACAGTGTGGACACTATATAAATAATTACATTGAATATGTATTGTACTTACCTGCGGTATAGTATGATTGGTATTAATGTGTGCATGGTTATTATTGGCATTGACCATGACCTTTCCCTTTGATGAGGAAATCACCCAGAGTCGGATCTGTACAACGCTACTATCACATGTTGATTGGGCTGTATCGTTTTGCTGTATTGGTACTGTTTCTAGATGGCTGTATACCTTTTATTTCTTAGGTTGAAAATAAAGTAATATAGAAATGTTTGTGGGCATTCTTTGTCAAGTTACTACAAATAGCAATTTGAATGCACAGAGATACCATGACGAGATCCTGAGGCCCATTGTCATCTACCACCATTACCTCATGTTTCAGCATGATGCCATGTCGCAAGGATCTGTACACAATTCCTGAAAGCTGAAAATGTCACTGATTGAGCATGTTTAGGATGCTCTAGACCAACGGGTACGACAGCGTGTTCCAGTAACTTCGCACAGCCATTGAAGAGTTGGAAAACATACCACAGGCCTAATCAACAGCCTGATCAACTATATGCGAAGGAGATGTGTCATGTTGCATGAGGCAAATTGTGATCACACCAGATACTGAGCGTTTTTCTGATCCACGCCCTACCTTTTTTTTAAAGGTGTCTGGTGACTAACATATGCATATCTGTATTCCCAGTCATGTGAAATCTGTAGATTAGGGCCTAATAAATGTATTTCAATTGACTGAATTACTTACAGTTCATATAACTTAGTAAAATATTAGAAATTGTTGCATGTTGTGTTTATATTTTTGTTTAGTATATTTACATACCTTTTGCAATTCCTCTGAGGCAGTTCATGGATTTAAATCACAGTAAAGTGGCCAAAAGTATACAGAAGGGAGATTCTGCCTCGAGGCTTCTACATCTAACAGTAGAGGTAGAGCGCTTTTAAACAAAGGTGGCAGGAGTATTTTAGTATTCAGTTCTCTAAAGACACCACAACCTCCATCCCATCTCCCTTCTGAGCCTCAGCACTGTGCCTGGGAGTCCTGGGAGAGGGAGGTGGGTGAGCGGTGGGAGGAGGTTCCATCTGCCATACTAGCAGTCCTGGGGGAGACGGGCATACCCCAAGACGTTTTGGGAGAAAGGGAACGGGGAGGGAGGGAGAGAGAGAAGGGCCTGAATAGATTACACCCATCCACTAATCAAGGGCTGTAATCTGTGTCGCTAAAACTATAACAGTGGTCTTTGGTGGAAAAAGTGCTCTATTGTCATACTTGAGTAAAAGTAAAGATGACTCAATTGAAAATGACTCAAGTAAAAATCACCCAGTAAAATCTTGAGTAAAAGTCTTAAAGTATTTGGTTTTAATTATACTTAAGTATCAAAAGTAAATGTAATTGCTAAAATATACTTAAGTATCAAAAGGAGAAGTATAAAGCATTTCAAATTCCTTATATTAAGCAAACCAGAAAGCACAATTTTCTTGTTTAAAAGAATATTTATTGATAGCAAGGGCCACATTCCAACAGTCTGCCAGATCAGAGGCAGTAGGGATGACCAGGGATGTTCTCTTGATAAGTGTGTGAATTAGACCCTTTTCCTGTCCTGCTATGCATATTAAACATAATGAGTACTTTTGGGTGTCCAGGAAAATGTATGGAGTAAAAAGTAATATTCTTTAGGAATGTAGTGAAGTAAAAGTTGTAAAAAATAAGTAGTCAAGTACAGTACAGATACTCCCAAAAAACAACTTAAGTAGTACTTTAAAGTATTTTAACTTAGGTACAGTGCCTTGAAAAAGTATTCACCCCCTTGACATGTTTCCTATTTTGTTGCATTACAACCTGTAATTTAAATGGATTTTTATTTGGATTTCATGTAATGGACATACACAAAATAGTCCAAATTGGTGAAGTGAAAAAAATAACTTGCTTCAAAAAATTCTTTAAAAAAAAAAGAAAAAAGAAAAGTGGTGCGTGCATATGTATTCACCCCCTTTGCTATGGAGCCCCTAAATAAGATCTGGTGCTGCCAATTACCTTCAGAAGTCACATAATTAATTAAATAAAGTCCACCTGTGTGCAATCTAAGTGTGTCACATGATCTATCACATGATCTCAGTACACACACACACACACACACACACACACACAGGATCTTAAAGGATCTGCAGAGAATGGGGGGAAAAAAACATATACAGGTGTGCCAAGCTTGTAGCATCATACCCCAGAAGACTCGAGGCTGTAATCGCTGCCAAAGGTGCTTCAACAAAGTACTGAGTAAAGGGTCTGAATACTTATGTAAATGTGATTTCAGTTTATTAAATAAGCAAAAAGTTTAAAAAAGTAAAAAAAAGTTTTTCCTTTACCATTTTGGGTATTGTGTGTAGATTGATGAGGGGGGAAAAACATAGCATTTTTAGTAGAAGGCTGTAACCTAACAAAATGTGGAAAAAGTCAAAGGGTCTGAATACTTTCCAAAGGCACTGTACATATTACCTCAACTAACCTGTACCCCAGCACTGACTCTGTAGCTGTACCCCCTGTAACCTCGTTTTTGTTATTTTGTGTTTTTACACTTTAGTTTATTTGGTAAATATTTTCTTAACTCTATTTTTCTTTACTGCATTGTTGTTTAAGTAAGCATTTCATGGTAAGGTCTGCATGAATGATTCATACTTTATTTTATTTTTGATACTTAAGTAGATTTTAAACCAAATGATTTTAGACTTTTACTCAAGTAGTATTTTACTGGCTGACTTTCACTTGAGTAACTTTGTCTTAAGGTATTTATACTTTTACTCAAGTATGACAATTGGGTACTTTTTCCACCTCTGCCTAAAACTGCATGGTTTCCCTAATCCACCACCCCATATCACCACATTTCTGCTGCCATTTCTTCCATAATTAATTTTACCTACACAACGAGAGCCAACCATGTCAAACGACCAATGAATTAATTACCTGTCAGCATTTACAAAATTGTACCAAAACTTCCCGCTGTCATGACTTTCTATTTACTAACAAAATGTTGGCACGACTTTACTTACATTAAAACGTGGTTAGTAAGGTAATTTACAGCAAAAGAAATTGAGATAAAGGGTTTACTTTGTGGATTTCCACAAATATTATACATTTTTTTCTTCGGTATAATGAATTAGGCATACTCTCTTCACAAAATGACTACAATAGATTAGGTTTGTCTCATCTGAATCTCACTCATGTAGAGTACCAATCTTCAGCACTTTCCCCTTTCTACAAAGACTGGCACACTATTGATGGCAACAAAATACAGCTGTAGAGGGTCTAAACTAATGTAAAATCGGAAGTAATTGTGTGCTCAATTCATAAAAGACACAGCGCTCATGCTGGTTGCCGAACAAGCTCTCACAGTCTCACTGAAGAATTAGACGTTCATCTACAGTTGAAGTCGGAAGTTTACATACATCTTAGCCAAATACATTTAAACTCAGTTTTTCACAATTCCTGACATTTAATCCTAGTAAAAATCCCTGTTTTAGGTCAGTTAGGATCCCCACTTTATTTTAAGAATGTGAAATGTCAGAATAATAGTAGAGAGAATGATTTATTTCAGCTTTTATTTCTTTCATCACATTCCCAGTGGGTCAGAAGTTTACATACACTTAATTAGTATTTGGTAGCTTTGCCTTTAAAAGTGTTTAACTTAGGTCAAACTTTTTGGGTAGCCTTCCACAAGCTTCCCACAATAAGTTGGGTGAATTTTGGCCCATTACTACTGACAAAGCTGGTGTAACTGAGTCAGGTTTGTAGGCCTCCTTGCTTGCACACGCTTTTTCAGTTCTGCCCACAAATTTTCTATAGGATTGAGGTCAGGGCTTTGTGATGGCCACTCCAATACCTTGACTTTGTTGTCCTTAAGCCATTTTGCCACAACTTTGGAAGTATGCTTGTGGTCATTGTCCATTTGCAAGACACATTTGCGACCAAGCTTTAACTTCCTGACTGATGTCTTGAGATGGTGCTTCAATATATCCACATAATTTTCCTGTCTCATGATGCCATCTATTTTGTGAAGTACACCAGTCCCTCCTGCAGCAAAGCACCCTCACAACATGATGCTGCCACCCCTGTGCTTCACGGTTGGGATGGTGTTCTTCGGCTTGCAAGCATCCCCCTTTTTCCTCCAAACATAACAATGGTCATTATGGCCAAACAGTTCTATTTTTGTTTCATCAGACTAGAGGATATTTCTCCAAAAAGTACAATATTTTTCCCCATGTGCAGTTTATGGCGGTTTTGGAGCAGTGGCTTCTTCCTTGCTGAGCGGCCTTTCAGGTTGTGACGATATAGGACTCGTTTTACTGTGGATAAATATACTTTTGTACCTGTTTCCTCCAGAATCTTCACAAGGTTCTTTGCTGTTCTGGGATTAATTTGCACTTTTCGCACCAAAGTACGTTCATCTCTAGGAGACAGAACGCGTCTCCTTCCTGAGTGGTATGACGGCTGTATGGTCCCATGGTGTTTATACTTGCATACTATTGTTTGTACAGATGAATGTGGTACCTGGAAATTGCTTCCAAAGTGAACCAGACTTGTGGAGGTCTACAATTTTTTTTCCTGAGGTCAGGCTGATTTCTTTTGACTTTCCCATGATGTCAAGCAAAGAGGCACTGAGTTTGAAGGTAGGCCTTGAAATACATCCACAGGTACACCTCCAATTGACTCAAATGATGTCAATTAGTCTATCAAAAGCTTCTAAAGCCATGACATCATTTTCTGAAATTTTCCAAGCTGTTTAAAGGCACAGTCAACTTAGTGCATGTAAACTTCTGACGCAGTACAATTGTGATACAGTGAATTACAAGTGAAATATGTCTAAATTGTTGGAAAAATGACTTGTGTCATGCACGAAGTAGATGTCGTAAACGACTTGCTAAAACTGTAGTTTGTTAAGAAATTTGTGGAGTGGTTGAAAAAACTAGTTTTAATGACTCCAACCTAAATGTATGTAAACTTCAACTGCATGTTTTCCAAAACGTCACATTTCGAAGTTGCTCAAAACATCACATTTCGAAGTGATTTTATTGCTCTTGCTGCTCTGTATCGTTCCAGTTACCCAAACATCAAGTTAAAGGTTAAGTGTAGGCACTTATGCCAAATGTTTAAGGTAAGGTTTGGGATAGGGTTCAAAAAACATTTTATTTTTTAAAGTGTCCAAGCACTATGATCCAGTCAACGGATTTATACCTCTCCTTGATGGGAATCACACTCACTGTTGGCCCTGAGAGCTGGTTTTGAAGGCATTCCCTGTAGTCTTCAGGACGTGAATAGACATCCAATTTGGATGTCAATCTTGAACGACCTGGCTGGGTTTTGATGTTGGGGAGCCTGACTAAAGTCTAGAGGGAAGCTTTGTGAGTCGGAAAAGATGTACAGGCCTAGGAATGAGGTGCTTAACCACTGGGCAAGAACTTGTTGAATCAACATTGTTTCTAAGTAAAACATTTTTTTTATGACATTGTGAATCAACATGGAACCCGAATTGGATTTGCAAAAATTCATCAATGGAGCATATCGTCTTTTTCACCCAACTAACCTAATTCCAATGACATAAAATCACATTGAATATATGTTAGTGACAACTCAAATCAAAACTAGACATTGAACCGACTTCTGTGCCCAGTGGGTAATGGAGGACTGATCCTCCTGATAAGGAACTTCAGCATAGTGGGTTAAACACCTCTAGTCTAACTATTGTTTGGGCCTGTGCATCCAGAGCCACTCATCTCATTGTTCAGTTCGCCTCATCACCTTCGCATACACAGTCAATATTAAACTTTGCTAATGTGCTCTAGAGGCAGCTGCATGGATAAGTCTGGGGCAGCATCCCAAATGGTACCATACTCTCCATGTAGGGCACTACTTTTGAACAGGGCTCTGGTAAAAACTAGAACACTATATAGGGATTAGGGTGCCATTTGGGACACAAACCCTGATGATTAACATGATACAGCCGACAGAGGGTATAATAACATTACAAATAAATCAGGTGGTTGGGAGATTCAGTGTGAACTGGAGGGCATAAAGGGATTTTGTAAGACAGTTTGGGAGAATTGGTATAATTTCATTATAGTAGACCCCCAAAGGAACCATTGAAATTGTCTATCAATTTAGAATTATTTATTCTCACATGTAGGCCTCAGAAAAGTTTGTTTTTACAATTGAATGATCTGAAAGACTAATTTTAGGGTCTTCGAATAAGGATATTGCAGTGGGCCTATAGCCCTGGACACACAGGAGGGTGCTGAGGAGAGGACAGCTTATAAAATTGCCTGGAGTGTAATAAGTGGAATGGTATTAAATGCATGGAAATCATGTATTTGAGGAGTTCGCTTGCATGCAATTTATTCCGTTCCAACCATTACCACGAGCCCGTTCTGCCCAATTAAGGTTCCATCAACGTCCTGTGCGACAGGTTTTACGTTTGGGAAAAAATCATTATAATAGATATGTTATACTCATTACATTGCTCAGTGGTTTATTATTGTTGTGTGTGTGTGGGGGGGGGGGGCGTGAGGAACTTCCTCAGTGCCAACTAATCCCTTTAAACGGTTTGAGACAAGTGACTGTCTGCCAGACTCGGCTATATCTGCGCTATCATCTCATCGACCCGCAGTTGGCCCTGTGCAAGGCTCTCACAAAACGGAACACAGACATTGATTCCAAATTTAAGTAAAATACGTTTTGAATGCAGAATTACTACTTTGTTGACGGTATAACACGCCTACAGCTAAGCACCTCCCTATGTAGTCGTTTTTCTTAATTCTGCACATTTAATCTGCTAAAAGCGCCAGAAGTGCCGTTGGTCTCGCAGCAGGGTCGTATGTCGTCATTGTTCTTGCACTCGAAGCACATAAACGGTGATTTCAAGGCCTATTGAGCACGCGATGGATTGTTCCTAAAATCCATTGAGAGGTGGAGGGCATGGATTATTCGGAGAGGGTGCGGTGCAATTATTACATCGCTGGATGAGTCCGCGGTTCTCTGTGGTGCTAAAAGTACTGTAGTAATGCAGCAGAGAATTAATTAGAAAGGCTATATTTTGCCAACACAAATATACCTCTATTATTAGGGAATTTGGTTGCAGCAGTTTTAACTTTAGGGTATGCGTCATTTTATTAGGCTAGTAGTCTTACAGGTTATCACATTGTAAAACAAAATGCAAGAAGCTGCAGATAATACTAGGCAATTGCTGACGAAGTCTTGTTCCGTTAGGATTAAGGACTTCAAAAGTGTTTCAAAGTGTAGGCTAATACAGAATCAAGTTCCGTTATATTGTGAGATCATATGAAAAAAAAAAGAATCTAGCAAATGGATAAAGTGATATTAAGCAGCTGATCGGAGCTCAGTGGTTGTGTGTTGCATTAGACATTAATCCACTACAGAAAGGCAGTGGGACAGCATCTAATACCTTCCTCATACTACAGTCACACCTACAGCATCTCCTGCTGCCGTGACAACCAACTGCCAATTCAGCTACAACCGCTCTCCAGGAACACCTAAGGTCCCTGTGCACACTTCGTGTCCTGCGTGTCAGCACACCCCTATGCAAGTGACATGGACACCCCTCACCCTGCTGAACGCACCCCTATAAGTGACAGATGTTACTAGAGCAACAGTTGGTGTTCAGGGAGGGGCTTGGGGCCATCTGTCCAGGGTCAAGGTTTGAAAATAAACTGGTTGTCTCACATTCAGGAAAACTCAACGGCAAGTACTTTGGGGGAGAATCATAGGAAAATCCACATTGTTAATCTGTGCCTTTAAAATAAAAAATAAATGTCGGTCCAGAAAGTGTCCGAGTAGCAATGCAGATCTAGAATCAGATCAAAGCTGCCAATGCAATCTTCCCATTATAATCAAAAAGGCAAAATGTCTAAATGCAACACACGCCAAACGAGATGCTTTTATGAATGTGGGCTAGAGAAGCTGAGCTATAGTATGGTGTAAAGTAAAAATACTTGTCATTTTCTATTATAAGGTATCTTTACTTTTACTCAAGTACGACAAATCGGGTACTTTTTCCACCACTGGAAAACAGGGCTACAGACAACCAGTGTGAAGGCACCACCTTGTGGTAAAATGCAATTCTGCATTCTAAGTTCTAAAACATTATGTAACATGGTAGAAAATAGAAGAGCTTTATTCACTAAAATATTTACAGATAAAACACCAAAGGCTAAAATACACAACTACATTACAGATCCCGAATCAAACAGCATCCTCATGTAATTAACTGTTCTCTCCACCTCATCTCGAAAATTGGCGATCTTCAAGTGGATAGTCTTCCTCTACAACAGTAGAAATGACAATAGCTTAGGCCTACATTAGTAAACTGAAAACCGCAACACTACAGCAAGTATCAAATATAGCTGATAAACCTAAAGATTATCATAACTTTAGGTGAAGGCCTGAGTCTACATAAAACTTCCAAGGGCAATGTACTCTACATCAAGCATTTGCCTTGAATGAGATCTACAGGTAACTGCCAGAATAAAAAGGAAACACCAAAAGGGTCTTAGTGGGGGTTGGGCCAGCACGCGCAAGAACAGCTTCAACGCACCTTGGCATATATTCTACAAGTGTCTGGAACTCTATTGGGACGCGACACCATTCTTCCACCAAAAAATTACATAATTTGGTGTTTTATTGATGGTGGTAAATGCAATCTCAGGCGCAGCTCCAGAAGCTCCCATAAGCAATCAGAGTTGAGATCTGGTGACTGAGACCGCCATGGCATATGTTAAACATCGTTTGTGCGCATCAAACCATTCAGTGACCACTCATGCCCCGTGGAAGGGTTGTATTGTCATCCTATGGGGGCTTAGCCATGGAAGCCAAAATAATGGCCTGCCCAGTTTTATTATATATGACCCTAAGCATGATGGGATGTTAATTACCTAATTAAGTCAGGAACCACAACTGTATCCCTCATTAACTCTATTATTTTGGCAGTTACCTGTATATGTTTATTCTTAATACAGCAGTACGGTGTGTCCAAGACAAATTTTCCCATTGGAACAATATTTTTTTTTAAGGAAACATCACAGAAACTCAGCAAAAAAAAGAAACATCCATTTCAGTACCCTGTCTTTCAAAGATGATTTTTACGAATTCAAATAACTTCAGAGCTTCATTGTAAAGGGTTTAAACACAGTTCATGTTTGTTCATTGCACCATAAATAATTAATGAACATGCACCTGTGGAACAGTCGTTTAGACACTAACAGCTTACAGACGGTAAGCATTTAAGGTCACAGTTAAGAAAACTAAAGAGGCCTTTCTACTGACTCTGAAAAATACAACAAGTTGCCCAGGGTCCCTGCGTGAATGTGCCTTAGGCATGCTGCAAGAAGGCATGAGGACTGCAGATGTGGCCAGGGCAATAAATTGCAAGGTCCGTACTGCGAGACACCTAAGACAGCGCTACAGGGAGACAGGATGGACAGCTGATCGTCCACGCAGTGGCAGACCACGTGTAACACCTGCACAGGATCGGCACATCCGAACTTCACACCTGCGGGACAGGTACAGGATGGCAACAACAACTGCCCGAGTTACACCAGGAAGGCACAATCCCTCCATCAGTGCTCAGGCTGTCCGAAATAGGCTGAGGTGAGGCAGGACTGAGGGCTTGTAGGCCTGTTGTAAGGCAGGTCCTCACCAGACATCACCGGCAACAACATTGCCTATGGGCACAAACCCACCGTCGCTCGACCAGACAGGACTGGCAAAAAGTGCACTTCACTGATGAGTTGCGTTTTTTCTCTCACCAGGGGTGATTGTCAGATTCACATTTATCGTTGAAGGAATGAGCGTTACACTGTGGCCTGTACTCTGGAGCGGGATCGATTTGGAGGTGGAGGGTCCGTTATGGTCTGGGGCGGTGTGTCACAGCATCGGACTGAGCTTGTTGTCATTGCAGGCAATCTCAACGCTGTGCGTTACAGGGAAGAAATCCTCCTCCCTCATGTGGTACCCTTCCTGCAGGCACATCCTGACATGACCCTCCAGCATGACAATGCCACCAGCCAGACTTCTCGTTCTATGCATGACTTCCTGCAAGACAGGAATGTTGGTGTTCTACCATGGCAAGCGAAGAGCCCGGATCTCAATCCCATTGTGCATGTCTGGGACATGTTGGATCGGAGGGTGAGGGCTAGGGCCATTCCCCCCCCAGCGATGTCCGGGAACTTTCGGGTGCCTTGGTGGAAGAGTAACATCTCACAGCAAGAACTGGCAAATCTGATGCAGTCCATGAGGAGATCCACTGCAGTACTTAATGCAGCTGGTGGCCACACCAGATACTGACTTGATTTTGACCCCCCTCAACCCTTTTGTTCAGAGACACATTATTCAATTTCTGTTAGTCACAAGTTTGCTGAAAATAAACGCAGTTGACGTTTCTTTTTTTGCTGAGTTTATAAACATATATAGGGTTGGTGACATACAATGTAGATACGCAGTCTCTCCTGCTCCAGGTGATAGAACTCAGCCACAGTCAGCTCCCCAAAGTCTTTCTTCATGGCCAGGAAGCCACAATTAGGAGATCGTTTGATATGCTCAGACCTACAGAGGACAGACAAGACAGAGACATGTAGGTCATTAAGACTTAACATGACAACTGAAAGGCTTTGCTGATAATACAAAATGTCAAATGGTACAGCGTTTCTACTGAACGATAATGGTATTGAATCCAATGTGAATGGTGAGGAGGACTTGATGGTTTCTTAAACAGTTCAGGCACAGAGCTTTATCTGACCAGTAATAACTCTAGTGTAAGGACCAAATTTACCAGGGGTTGTCCTCAGGCTCCCAGCCCTCCAGCTCTCTGAGACAGAAGAAGCAGCAGGCCACATCAGGCTCGTTCACACTGGGGCAGTGGACAAACCCTGCCGTCGCCATCTGCATATACAGGTAACATGTTCAGAAGGAGCATCAACCTTTAACACTGTTAAATCACAACGGAGCAGTGGACAAACCCTGCATTTGTCCATCTGTAAATAGACACTGGCAAGTCACACAATATATCTAACATAGGCCTATGGTCTGATGCTCATCAGGTGTGTATCAATGACGGGTAGGAGGCCAAAATTAGAGCCCGAATTGTCCTGGTCAGGGAAAATTCCTGGAGATAAGATCCCTATCAGGCTGCCTGATGGAGTTGTCTGGCTGTAAGTACCTTAACTGGCAACCTGGTGCAGCCAGTGAATGTGTACCAGATTAAATGAGCCAATGCACCATTCTACTAGTAGACATTTGATGTGATCAGAGTTAAGTGTAGGTGAGGTCACATGGTAGGCCAATCTCAATACAGACAACTTTAGCATTTAAACAACTACTTCTTAGCTAAACCTACCCCTAGGCTAACTAACATTAGCCACCTAGCAGTGCTCAATTTACATTTTTCATTGTTGCTCTCAACTTAAGTTTAGGAGAATCAAAACAATTCAAATATATAGCCTATACTGGCTAGCCTAAGAAGTCTAGCTACTTCTGAAGCACATGCTGTGCCCTAGAATCTCCTACGTAAACATTGTAAATACATCCATTATAAAAGTTAGTGTTGATACAAATACCTGTCATTGAAATTACAAAGTCATGTGAAATATTATCTTTCTACATTGTGTAAAAGCATTATTTTCCTATTGAGAGTAATACATAAATGGTACACGGTCTCTTAATACATCAGGTTTGTGATGACTTATTACAACTTTCTGGATTTTATATAGTCACAGTGCTCACAAAACATTCCTGGACGCACAGCAGATGCTGGGCCAGTTGTGCACCGCTCTTTGGGACTCCCAATCACAGCCAGTTGTGATACAACCTGGAATCGAACCATGGTCTGTAGTGATGTCTCTAGCTAACTTAGGCAACAAATTGGAATTTGCAACATATGCGTTGAAAATACATAACATATGAATTATAATTCGTAATATACGAAATGGATGACGGCATCAACAAATTAATACATATCCTAAATGAGGGAGACTCATTTTAAGTTTACCATGTTACGTCTACCCCCCCTGGCTGTTTGAGGGTTAAGCGACGTGGTAACATTGTAGGGGCCTGACTATGTGGTGTGGCTGTGTCAGGGTGAAGTAACATGGCAGGGAGCTGTCACCACAGTTTATCACCAGAAGCAGAGGGCGGGGTAAGGGTCAAGGGAGGACTGAAGAAAATGCACCAGACAACTAAATCTAGCACCTGCTTAACAGTAAATCTCCACATGTCACATTGGACACATCCATACCCTGGACAGCCAGGAAGGGCTCAAATGCAATCACAGCAGTTTACGCAATAGCCTTAACATGTAACCGCTTTAATAAAAGTCCAACAAATATCATCCAATGGAGAAGTCCAAAGTGTAACTAGATCTGTCTTGGGCAATTCTGTGTGTGACAGAATTGCCCAAGACTGGTCCTAGTTATGATTCAAAGCTAGGGGCATCATGAGTAGGTTGTTGGATCATAATCAACCTGCACAACCAGGGACATATTGGAGGGTCACAGTGTCATGTAGATGTCAGAAGGCTGATTCATGTCTACGTGAATTATATATATTTTTTTCTCCTGTAGAAAATAAGTGCTTGCCCTACATTTTATGACCTATTTTCTCCCTGCCTGTCATTTCCCAGTTAGGTCTGGTCAGAATGACATTATTTGAAATGTAAGGTATCAGGTGACCCTACCCCAGTCAGACGCTAATGGCGAGGGAGTTTTGCTTAACCCAAAATGAACTCGTCACTTGCAATACACTTTTGGAAACAGTGATAAATATATATATATATATATATATATATATATTTTAATACTACACACCTTTATAGGGTTAGTGTTCCCACAAGGCCACATCTCCATGTTACATTGCTTATTTACAGAAGACATAGGTGGCTACCTGTGCTAACTAGCCATCTAGAATGCTCTGAACACCTGTTTGTAATCTTAACTGTGGAGGAAGTTTAGTTTCTCAACTGGAGGCAACAGCTTGTTGAACTGTGTAAAATTGCTGCAAGAAGTGAGTCTATTTGACAGACTTTTTCCTCTCTGATATGAAAATGGGCATATCAGCATATGTTTCAAAAACCAGTTTGAAAACAATGATTGACATTTCTAAACATTAAAACATGGCGTTGGAATTGTAGTTGACATGGAGGCAACAGTGGGCAAATTTAACTACTGAACACCCCACATACAGAAAGGTTTGAGAGTTACAGGTGACGCCAGCATCCTCACTGACAGGAAACATTGTGCGATACTGAATGGTGGTTTCTTCATCTTACCATTTCAGGTGTGCATTGACATTCCTCACGAAAAGGCCAATCGGCAAAGCTCTGGAGTCGCATATCATAACTGTACATCTTGTTGTAGGAGTAAAACCGCGCACTCAAATCGTTTAGACTGGCCATGGCCTCGAGGAAGGGAAACAACCTTTCCGGCTTGAGAATGATGTTGGATATATACAGGTGTGGCCCACAAGACACTGATTGTGGACAACAAGGGATTCCAAATGTTGAAGGTCAGGGTATTTGGTAGGTTTTAGTTACAGACACTACTTTTCACTCATTAGCTGAGACTATTTCTTGTACTCCTAAACTAAACCTGCAATAAATATTGAGCCCAAAAAATACACAGGTGAAAGCCTAGAAGTAGTGAATTACTTCAATCACGTGACTTGGAACTGTGAGCTTATTGGTCCGTTTGAATTAATTGTTTGTGTACTCTGATTGATTTCAGGTAGGACACTGAATGCGGTGCACCTCCACCTGGGTCTTTACTAGTTAAAGAGAAAATCCACTCAAAATACTGTCTTTTGTTATTTTTTTCATTAGTCCACTGTTGATGCATGTCAGCAGTCACATTTTTAAGATATTGTACTTTCATAAAGCAAAGTGCACAGCCACAAAGTCATAATTATGGCTAAACCCCGACCATTTCTACAATTTATCTTCCTAAAATTATATTTTAAACCTAACCTTAACGAAACTGCTAAACTTATGCCTAACTCTAACCTTAAATTAAGCATTTTTTTGTGCCATTATTGACTTTATAGCTGTAGAATCTAACTTTGTGGCTGTGTTATCTAGTCGAAACACCCCCACCTGTTTCCTACAAAATTGTGGCGCATTCCCTGTTCTACACCCCCATATCACACACTCACAAACTGAAAACATAACTTGTGTACAATTAATTGGTTAGAGATAGGTCTCAAATATCTCTTTCATTTTTTAGAATCGTGGCAAAGTTGGTTCCTGTGTCAGTCACATCTTTAGCCACCTTCCTGTGGGTCAAACAAAAACACCCTAATAAACGGTTACAAATATTGCCTCCCACAATGCAGGTGATGACTGAATGGTGCAGTTGGTGAGAAGCAACTGCAGTGACGTGAAGGCGACTTCATAAAAACCTGCATGTCCTTTGATCACATGATTTTTGTGAAGTTCATGCAGTCGACATGTTGGGCCATTTCTTTAACTTTGAAAGACGGTGACCAACGATGGACTTGACAAAAGTGATCCGCTCGAACGCACTTATTGTGGCCAAATTAGGTCTATAGAGCTAGGGAGGAGTCTGGCTAACACTCGTATATAATAAGGAGATGGTTTTGTATCCACCCTAGCAATGGGAGTTTTTGTCCCAAATGCGGGAAGGCAGGCAGTCTGTTTATCGGTCTGCTTATTAAAGAGCGACTGCCCCTAAAAAGCAACTTCTCGTTTTGAAAACGGCCTATGTAGCATCGATATGAGGCATCGATTCTAGTGTCAAAATTGACTACAACGTTTAAATAGGATAATTTTGGTCATAAAGTCAGTCTCGTCCAAAACAGAGATGATAGGAAAAAATGGTATGTAACAGAATGAAGGTTACCCTAATCGTTTTAATGATAGGAAAAAATGGTATGTAACAGAATGAAGGTTACCCTAATGGTTTTAATGATAGGAAAAAATGGTATGTAACAGAATGAAGGTTACCCTAACGTTTTAATGATAGGAAAAAATGGTATGTAACAGAATGAAAGTTACCCTAATGGTTTTAATGATAGGAAAAAATGGTATGTAACAGAATGAAAGTTACCCTAATGGTTTTAATGATAGGAAAAGATGGAATGTAACCGAATGAAGGTTACCGTAACAGTTTTCCTTGGGTTGGGTTTATTTCACACCTGCCCACAGCACCAAAGTAATCATCAATTCGGAATGCAGCTGCACACTACCCAATCATAATGCCCTTGGTCAATTTGTTTTTTACGTTTGATATCCACATGGGGCTAGTTAGAGAACATCAGTAAATTACACAATGTACATGGGACAATATCATTTATTTTCAATAGCTCTAAATTTAAATTACATAATAAAAAACTCAAACTATACTGAAATTGCAGAAATCCATATACACATTTTTTAAATAATTTATTGAGACACCTAAAAGATGTGCAACATGAAAGTATTGTCCCATTTACATTGTGCAATGAATTTTTTATTTATCTAGGCAAGTCAGTTGAGAACAAATTATTATTTTACAATGACGGCCTACCCCGGCCAAACCCTCCCCTAACCCGGACGACGCTGGGCCACCCTATAGGACTCCTGATCACGGCTGGTTGTGATACAGCCCGTGATCGAACCAGGGTCTGTAGTGACACCTCTAGCTCAGAGATGCAGTGCCTTAGACTGATGCGCCACTCGGGAGCCTTATTGACGGTCCCTAACTGGCCCCAGAGATAGACTATCCAATGTCAAACCAACCACAGTCACACACCAGCCAGCTGAAGCAAATTATTGAATGAAGTTGGCTAGCACCAGAGAGGAAGAGGAAGAGAGAGGCCAAACTCGGCAGAAACTCTGTCTCCCTCCAGCAGATGGTGTTTCCTCAGTGTTTCACCGACCAAGCAAGGAGTTTTTGTATGGAGGTCAAAGAGAGAATGTCAAATTTGGTCAACAAATTTGTTTTATGGCTTATATGCTACGTGAGGTTTATTTGGTTGAATATACGTTTCGTAATGCTTAAGTTGTTACAAGTGTACTGATATAAGTAGGACACGTGACATCCGGGCAACTTTGAGAAAAAACACTTTATATCGGAGTTGTCTCGAGATGGCTATGCGTATTCATGGCATGAGGTTAGTAGCATAGCATCTCTCTCCATTGAACACAGGCGGTTGACGTCAACAACCATCAACAAATATTTTAAAAAGGGTTACAATAATGAGATGTATCCACCAATTCAAAGAAAGGATAGGGGGGAGCTAGACAGCCCGCTGTGCTGCTTTGTGGACAATGACTCCCATTGTTAGGGCGGAGAGACATGTATATTGTCAGTATAGCCATAATCCTTGTTAGCACTAGCTAGCTAAGTACCTTGTTATGTAGAAGGGTCTGTAACTGTGTACTGTTTTGGCAGAGTCAATATACAAACGCTTTCCACATGCGAACACACACATAAGAGACACTCATATTGAACCCCCCCCCCCAAAAAAGATTGTTTGGCTTCAGTTATTACCGCATCATATCTTAATGAACAAACCAAAAAACAAGGAAGTTCAGTCCCCCTTTAAGCAGACCGACAAGCAGAATCTGTGTATTCCTGAGTGAACAGATTTTGAGAGAATGAACGCTCTCGCTTCGCCTCTTCCTCTCTGCTGACACCGAACTCAAAGTCACGTGAGTCGAGTCAGCCAGGGGATAGCCTAACGCTTAGATGACACCGACAGAGTTATTGCATTTTGGTACACCAGAATTACATTAATTTCCAATGAAACACTGCGTTTGCTTTGCAGTATTGCGTTGCAGAGGTAGTTGCAGTGCGTTCTGTGTGGTGCACAGGTTGGATTTATCAAATGTATGGGTCAAACTGTATGTGTAGACGAGTTGACAGAATTGGTAGCAGAAGATGAATGTTGAACTTTTGTTGCACACATATCCAGATGATGCTGCGGACCATTTTGCGCAATAACACTATCGGTATGATCAAGGCTTAAATGTAGTCTAGCTCTGTAGCCTAAACGTTGAGGTGTAATGGAGGTATGTAGGCTAAAGGTTGTTTCATACATATTTTCATAATGACCATCACTGATAACGCCACATATGGACTATTCAATATTCTAATGCTAAATTGGCTAAAAATACATGATCCTCTCTTTCCATGCAGTAGGCCTAGGCTATGACTGGGTAAATACATCTAATAAGGAACATGCTTATTTTTGGAACAATGGTCATATGGGGCTCCAAGCAATGCAATGGGCTCTGAATAGGAAAATGAAAGATGCTGCTCCCTCTTTTGGACAGCACAGGTAAGTACTAGTGAGCCTGTATCAATACTGTCGCAGCCAATTGACTTCAATCTTGAATAAGTCCCCATTCATAAACACATGAAACCACATTTCCACATGTCCATAGGACATCCATTGCTAAGAAGGGACACATGATAGCCACCTTTTTGGAACAATGTATTTTCCTCACAGCCTGGTGCACTATTCAAATAGGAATACGGACTGATGAAATAAAAGCAGGCGTTCTCCAATAGTAGCCTACATCATAGAAACTCAATCCCAGGTGAGTGATTTTATTGTACTATATTTATGATAGTCTGCCCTATAAACACACACATAAACAGATGACATTGAGGGGTTGGTGAAACAGATGAATCCTATTCCTGACTTTCACATGATCACAATAGTTATTGTGAAAGCCTGAATTTTCAGAGATTCACAGAATTGTGTTGTTATGGTATATACTTCAGTCAGAATCAACATTTGAAACAAGAGCTCAGAAACGTCACGAGACAGGTTACCCGCCCACCGTCGTAACTTAAGATGTATCCTATCTTCCTAGTCAGTTTAACTGGGGGTGCACATAAAACATAACGATATAGGGATAAGGTTAAAGGTCAGAGAAATGGCACTCAGCTTTAACGGTTTGTGGTATGAGCGGTTTATTACTGAGAGGTAAGGACAGTCATAGCCCCTGTATCTCTACTGTAACACTATCCCCCGACCCTCGGCTGGTGAAAAGTGCTTACTGCTTCAAATAGTCTCCCCCTCTGCTGGACAGAGACAACCTAGGCCCTTCCCCCTCTCCTGGACGGAGACAACCTAGGCCCTTCGCCCTCTGACTCTCTGCTGGACGGAGACAACCTAGGCCCTTCCCCCTCTCCCCCTCTGCTGGACGGAGACAACCTGGGCCCTTCCCCCTCTGCCCCTCTGCTGGACGGAGACAACCTGGGCCCTTCCCCCTCTGAATCTCTGCTGGACAGAGACAACCTGGGCCCTTCGCCCTCTGACTCTCTGATGGACAGAGACAACCTGTGCCCTTCCCTCTTCTTCCCTCTGCTGGAGGGAGACAACCTGGGCCCTTTCCCCTTTGCCCCTCTGCTGGATGGAGACAACCTGGGCCCTTCCTCCTCTGCCCCTCTGCTGGACAGATACAACCTGGGCCCTTCCCCCTCTGACTCTCTGCTGGACAGAGACAACCTGGGCCCTTCGCCCTCTGACTCTCTGCTGGACAGAGATAACCTGGTCCCTTCCCCCTCTGCCCCACTGCTGGACGGAGACAACCTGGGCCCTTCCCCCTCTGCCCCTCTGCTGGATGAAGACAACCTGGGCCCTTCCTCCTCTGCCCCACTGCTGGCCGGCTGCAACCTGGGCCCCTTGGATAGAGCAGTGTTTTCCAATCCTGGTCCTGGGGACCCAAAGAGGTGGTCATTCTTGTTTTTGCCCTTGCACTCACACACCTGGGGTCTATTCACTAGAGAACCAAACAGAACCAAACGGAAGCTACAGAAGCAAATGGAATGAAACGGGGAGGGACCTACCTGATTTTGTCCAATGGTTTCAGTTGCAAAAAAGTTTTGTAACTGTTTGGTACAGTCTTCGTCTAATGAATACACCCCTGATTCAAATCAAAGTTTTGATGATGAGTTGATTAGTTTAATCAAGTGTGTGAGTGCTAGAGAAAAACTAAAAAGTGCACCCTTTTGGGTCCCCAGTGTAACGGATGTGAAATGGCTAGCTAGTTAGCGGTGGTGCGCGCTAATAGCGTTTCAATCGGTTACATCACTCGCTTTGAGACCTTGAAGTAGAGGTTCCCCTTGCTCTGCAAGGGCAGCGGCCTTTGTGGAGCGATGGGTAACGATGCTTCGTGGGCGACCGTTGTTGATATGTGCAGAGGGTCCCTGGTTCGCGCCTGAGTCGGGGCGAAGGGACGCCATAAAGTTATACTGTTACACCAGGAACAGGAAAATACTGGGGTTAGGGGACTGGTGTGAATATGCACCCCTAAAAGCCTGATAAAATCCCCCCCAAAATAATTTGTGACATGCACCCAATACAAAAGGTGTAGACCAGGGGTGTCAAACTCATTCCACGGAGGGCCTAGTGTCTGCAGGTTTTTGGTTTTTCCTTTCAATAAAGCCCTAGACAACCAGGTGTGGGGAGTTCCTAACTAATTAGTGATGTTAATTCATCAATCAAGTACAAGGGAGGAGCGAAAACCCGCAGACACTCGGCCCTCCGTGGAATGAGTTTGACACCTGTGGTGTAGACTATTGTGAAATGCTTACTTTCGAGCCCTTTCCCAACAATGTAGAGTTAAAAAGTAAACAAAATTTGCTGAATAAAAAATGGAAATAATAACACAATAAAATAACATTAACAAAGCTACATACAAGAAGTACCGAGTCAATGTACATGGGTACGAGGTAATTGAGGATATATGTACATGTTGTTAGGGGTAAAAGTGACTAGGCAATCAAGATAGATAATAAACAGAGTAGCAGTAGCGTATGTGAATAGTGTGTGTGGCAGCAATTTGCATGGGTGTGTTTGTGTGTTTGTTGGAGTGTCAGTGTAAGTATGTGGGTAAAGTCCAGTGAGTGTTCATTGAGCCAGTGCAAGAGAGTCAGTGCAACAAAAAATGGGGACAATGCAAATAGTCCGGGTAGCCATTTGATTAACTGTTCAGCAGCCTTATGGTTTGGGGGTAGAAACTGTTCAGGAGTCTTTTGGTCCTAGACTTGGTGCTCCGGTTCCGCTTGCCGTGCGGTAGCAGACAGAACAGTCTATGACTTGGGTGGCTGGAGTCTTTGACAATTTTTAGGGCCTTCCTCTGCTGGTATAGAGGTCCTGGATGGTAGGAAACTTGGCCGTACGCACTACCCTCTGTAGCGCCTTAGGGTCGCATGCCAAGCAGTTGACATACCAAGCGGTGATGCAGCCAGTCAAGATTCTCTCAATGGTGCAGCTGTAGAACTTTTTGAGGATCTGAGGGCCCATGACAAATCTTTTCAGCTTCCTGAGGGGGAAGAGGCATTGTCGTGCCCTCTTCACGACTGTGTTGGTGTGTTTGGATGATGATAGATCCTTAGTGATGTGGACACCGAGGAACTTTAAGCTCTCGATCCCCTTCACTACAGCTCCTGTCGATGTGAATGCAGGCGTGCTCGGCCCTCTGTTTCCTGTAGTTCACGATACGCTCCTTTATCTTTCTGACGTTGAGGGAGAGGCTGTTGACCTTGCACCACCCTGCCAGGTATCTGACCTCCTCCCTATAGGCTGTCTCATCGTCATCGGTGATCAGGCCT
Source organism: Salvelinus namaycush (assembly GCF_016432855.1). Taxonomy (NCBI): domain Eukaryota; kingdom Metazoa; phylum Chordata; class Actinopteri; order Salmoniformes; family Salmonidae; genus Salvelinus; species Salvelinus namaycush. The sequence continues at coordinate 7,654,913 of NC_052320.1, read as the reverse complement.
ACCACTGTCATGTCGTTGGCAAACTTAATGATGGTGTTGGAGTCGTGAGTGTCCACACAGTCGTGGGTGAACAGGGAGTACAGGAGGGGACTAAGCACACACCCCCGAGGGGACTACCCTCGCCACCTGGGAGCGGCCCGTCAGGAAGCCCAGGATTCAGTTGCAGAGGAAGGTGTTTAGTCCCAGGGTCCTTTACTTAGTGATGAGCTTGGAGGGCATTATGGTGTTGAACACTGAGCTGTAGTCAATGAACAGCATTCTCACGTCAGTGTTCCTTTTGTCCAGGTGGGAAAGGGTTGTGTGGAGTGCAATAGAGATTGTGTCATCTGTGGAACTGTTGGGGAAGTGGATTGGGTCCAGGGTGTCTGGGGTGATGGTGTTGATTTGAGCAATGAACAGCCTTTCAAAGCATTTTATGGCTACAGATGTGAGTGCTACGGGGCGATAGTCATTTAGACAGGTTACCTTGGCATTTTTGGGCACAGGGACTATGGTGGTCTGCTTGAAACATGTAGGTATTATAGACTGGGTCAGGGAGAGGTTGAAAATGTCAGTGAAGACACATGACAGCTGGTCAGCGCATTCTCTGAGTACGCGTCCTGGTAATCCGTCTGGCCCTGAGGCCTTGTAAATGTTAACCTGTTTATAGGTCTTACTCACATCGGCTATGGAGAGCATGGTCACACAGCCGTCCAGAACAGCTGGTGCTCTCGTGCTTTGTTCAGTGTTGCTTGCCTCAAAGCTAGCATAAAAGGCATTTAGCTCATCTGGTAGGCTCGCATCACTGAGCAGCTCGCGGCTGTGTTTCCCTTTGTAATCCGTGATAGTTTGCAAGCCCTGCCACATCCGACGAGTGTCTGAGCTGGTGAAATAAGATTCTATCTTAGTCCTGTATTGACGCTTCTCCTGTTTGATGGTTCGTTGGAGGGTATAGCAGGATTTCTTGTAAGCATCTGGATTAGTGTCCTGCTTCTTGAAAGCGGCAGCTCTAGTCTTTAGCTCAATGTGGATGTTGCCTGTAATCCATGGCTTCTGGTTGGTAATGTGTGATGCAACTGATGGTGATGTCTAAGGCTTCGTAAATCACAGAGTAAGCAGTTGTCATAGGAGGGTTATGGATTACTATTTGCGAGGAGTTAAAACAGTAAATCACTTGACAATTGGTTCATGGTTATTGAAGGATTGCTGGCACTGTAGGGTAACATTTACCTCAACTTTGTTATTGTTGTTGTGTGTGATTTATCAGTCTTGCAATGTCATATGTGCCTCAACATCGTTGGTATATTATGGAATTATTGTTAATGTAGATTATAGGTGTTTAACTTTATCTGAGAGATTTTCTGGTGTAGCTAGATCCAAAATGAGCTGTCTGTCTGCTAGTTGGGTGAGTGCCAGCTTTTGTATGACAGGATCTTTCCAGTACAGCACACTGGCTCCCTTTTATTACAGATTCTTCAAGGACTTTTTTGCTTTTTTTCTGGCCCTAGCCTGGTCCCAGATCTTTTTGCATGGTCTTGTCAACTTCTATGGCTGTGACAAACATAGTAGTTGGCAAGACAGCACAAAACATATCTGGAATCAGGCTATCCTAGTCTGCTCCTTCTGGCTGACTTGTCTGCCACTCTGTCGATAATCAGATTATTCATAGATTCCTTTAACATACCACAGACCTTCTGCTTTCGATAGATTGAAATTCCAATATTTCTCTCCGTGCCGATACGGTTCCTCTCTTTTCCACTTCATGCCTTCATTGACACTTGACTCTCCTCCTTCCTTCCCTCCCTCCCACCCCTCCCTCCCTCCCCCTCAACCCCTTCTTGACAGTTGTCCTCACATATTAAGGTCCTGGTGTGATTAGCTGCTGAAATCTCCTGGACTTGTTTTGTTTTCTCACCGGAGGGAGGGAGGGAGAGAGAGAGAGAGAGAGAGAGAGAGAGAGAGAGAGAGTGAAAGGGTGGGAGGGAGGGAAAGAGAGGGAGGGGGTGAAAGAGAAGATGTGTTTGTGGTCTCTTTTTCACGTCCCACATTGCTTAATGTCCGTAATGTAAAGTACTGTAGTATGTGTTTGTATACGTCCCTCTTCTTTGACTCTCGGAATCTTTTAACTGTGGGGTTATTTTTTGTCTCTTTCATCCTATTTTTGTCATCATGTCCATCCAGCGACCACCAGTGTCTTGATCATAAAACCCCTGAATAGTTTCTATGTCTGAAGGGATTTCACACAGGGAACAGTGCTGTTCTGGTGAAGTTGCGGTTCGACTGGGACTGATCTGAGGGAACAGAGGAGAGACTCAGAGAAAGAGGAGGGAAGAGAAAGAGAGAGAGAAAGCTGTCAATGTGGGGATCTGGTAAGGCTATTTTAACTGTTTGGCTCTGGTTTGTGGTGCGACAATAACTGGTGTGCCAGACAGTAACTGGTTTTGGTATGACAGTACTGATCTGTCTGTTTTGGTACAACAGTACTGAAAGTACTTAAGTAAAAATACTTTTCTTTATATACTTTTAAGTATTACTTAAATAGTTTTTTGTGGTATCTGTACTTTACTATTTATATTTTTTACAACTTCTACGTTTTATTCTAAGTATGAATATAAATAGCAAAGTAAAGTACAGAAAAATTGCTTAAGTAGTACCTTAAAGTATTTTTACTTAAGTACTTTCCACCACTGCCAACAGTTGCAAACAAAAGATTCTATTGGACAAATTCAGGTATGTCTATCCCCGGTTCATTCCGTTTGCTTCCGTTTAAGAAAAGCTTTTCAACAGAATCGGTGGAGTGCATACACCCCTGATCACACGCAAACAAGGTTCACTTTCATAGCAACCACATACAAACAGCATGATCCATTTGATCGTTGTATAATTCCTTCTCACATGTGCGCACTACCCTGCTCTCACCTTTTTCCCTTCACTTTTGGACTTTAGTGCATAACACTAAAGTGTTAGTAAACCCGCTAAAATCATGCAGCACAGTGTCCAGTCAGCAAGCAGTTTAGCAGTTACACCGGCGGGCTCTGGTGGCAATAAATTAATAACACCAAAAGCTTACCTTGACTTAGAAGAGTTCCAGTGTTGGATAGCCATAGCCAGCTAGCTAACATTGCATCCCTCTCTGTTTGAGCCGGGTGTTTGAGTAGGCTAAACTAACTAGATGCGTTCGCTAGCTAAGCAAGTGAAAGTAAAAAGTAAAAATATAATAATAATCTCTCTCTGTCATGCTTCTCCTTATTTTTGAAGAAATTAATTTGTCCAAAACAGTTCAACTTTTGACTTTCTCTCTCGTTGAGTCAACTACTCACCACATTTTATGCACTGCAGTGCTAGATAGCTGTAGCTTATGCTTTCAGTACTAGATTCATTTTCTGATCCTTTGATTGGGTGGACAACATGTCAGGTCATGCTACAAGAGCTCTGATGGGTTGGAGGATGTTGGAGGAAGTTGTCATAATTACTGTGTAATTCTACGGAAGGGGATGAGAACCACGAGCCTCCTAGGTTTTGTATTATAGTCAATGTACCCAGAGGACGACAGAAGCTAGCTGTCCTCCGGCTACACCATGGTGCTACCCTACAGAGAGCTGTTGAGGCTACTGTAGACGGTCATTGCAAATCAGTGTGCTTTTATAAATTATTTGGTGATGTATTACAGAAAATTACTGTTATTCTAAAATGCAATATGTTTAGAATAGTTTATATATAAAAATGATTTTTTTAAAATGTTTTACTATTTAAAAAAAAACTAAATTCACTGAGGAGGATGGTCCTCCACTTCCACCTCTGAGGAGCCTCCACTAGTGAGTACATAGGGCTGGCACCATGTCACATCCTGTCCACAGTGTGCTGTGTCTGTGTCCACCGTGTGTGTGTGTCCACAGTGTGCTGTGTGTGTGTGTGTCCACAGTGTGTGTGTGTGTGTGTGTGTGTCCACAGTGAGCTGTGTGTGTGTTTCCACAGTGTTCCCTGTTTGTGCGTGTGCATGCACGTTTGCACGCACGCTTGTCCATCATGTTCACAGTGTGCTCTGACATATGTGTCCCTCCCTGATCAATAATATATATTTAGTGGGATCAGTGTAAAGTGCAAACTGATATGCATTTCCTGTCATATTCCCAGGCTCTATGTTTCAAGGGGAACTCAGGGGGCACCAAAGGTCCTTTCCTTCCTGCAAACACCCACTAACCCAATATCAGTCAGTGACGTCTTCATCGTTATGCAAACCTCACCACAAAACAGTATAAAACAGTGGTGTAGGCAGAAATCTGTTGAAGGCAGGGCCTGCAAAATGTAGGTGGGTCAAAATGTAGTCACTCAAATCATAATTAAATGATCAGAAAAGCATAGTCTACCCTATACCTTATTGTAATCGAGCGCACACAACAAACCATCTAACATTTGATTATTCATTACAGAACAAATAGTCTTGTAGGCCTACGTAAATCCATGACTCTGGCATAAACATGAGCCTCACATAGACCTACACATAATAAACCATAGGCCTATACCTTAATTAATAGACTATGAGATGTGATAATCAACGAGGGGCTATGCGTTCTATGGAAAATAAAGAACAGCGTGGAAGGTATGTGTTGAGTGGAACTAAACTTCCACTCAACAGTTGCATTATTTTCCAGAGAACGCATGGAGCCATGAGTTGATTATCCCTTTTATTCCAAGGCTATAATTGAACACATTTGCCGCTAGAAATGTGTTCATTTGTCGCAAAAAATGTGTTCAACATCCACCGAAGTAGCTAGCAAGTTTACTAGATAGCTAGCTACAGTAGTTGCCTTGGTAACCAAACAAACAGGCTTGCTCGCATAGCTATCCAAACCATCAGTCCAAGCTTGCTATTATGAAAATGTAATTCAACAATTCCAATCAAAAGCAGCTCAAACATAGAGCATGCAAGGATGAACTTCATAGCCATTGAATTATACTGTGCATTACAGGTAAATAATGCACGATCTAGAATGCCCTTCAAGCCAATTAGAAACGAGTATTCAACTATGCCATGGTATGATTAAGCAATAAGGCCAATACACAACAACTAAGGGAAGTTCTTACGCACGATGCAATGCGGAGTGCCTGGATACAGACCTTAGTCGTGGTATATTGGCCATATACCACAAACCCCCAAGGTGCCTTATTGCTATTATAAACAGTTTACCAACATAATTAGAACAGTAGACAAGTCATTTGTAGTCATACCTGTGGTATATTGTCTGATATAACACAGCTTTCAGCAAATCAGCATCCAGGGCTCGAACGTCCCGGTTTATAATAGAATTTATTAAACGTGTTGTTTGGATCCTGGATGCAGATTTTTGCTATCTCCACCGTGCCATGCATATAAACATGACGAGACTGATAGCTTCTCAGATCCAGCTGAATTCATTTATCAGGATCATTATAATTGATATATCCAAAGAATTGCCAATAGAAACGAAGGTAAAACAAATGAAAAAAATGCACATAGTTTGGTGTCATTTCAGCTGCTGTCAGCTGCTTATCTTTAGTTGGCTAGCTAGCTAGCAAAGGAGAAGTAACTTTAGCCTAGCTATCCCATAACTATCTTATTGACTTGACAATCAGCTATTTGTTGCCTATTTATGAATTATTTATTGAATAATTATTTATTGAAGTTATTGTCTCTCGTCATAATTGCTGGCTAGCTACATGCCAACAATTTTTTTTCGCAGAGCAACGTGGAATGAATAGAATGAATGACTGGGTCAAAATATGAGAATGTAATTAACGACCAGGCTGTTTGGTAAGCAACTTCAAAACCTCAGAACTAACATTTGGCTTTTGCCCGGACTATAACTGTCTGGTGGAAGGATAAAATAAAATAAATGTACTCATTAAAATAATGTTTTTAATGAATAGTAATGGTGTGTCGGTAAAATCACTGGAGAAGCCAAGCCAGGAAAAAAAAGTTATATTACAACCTATGTGTTGTGATAATTTCATTGTTTTCTCTATAAACTAGTTAGTTCATATGCCTTGACACTGCAACATATAGAAGACACAGTGGCAGAATTAATTCAACCACACCTTTGTTTCATCACAAAACCAGAGAGCAACATCTGTCCGGTGGAGTCCAAAAAGCATATTGCATGTAACAAATACTTGCATGACCTACAACATGGTCAATCAAGTTAATGTCTCTGACATTTTCGTACTACTAAACAACTATTGATTTTAGATCACTGAAGAGTTACCGCAAGTCGCGAAGAAAACAGGAGCTGCCTCCACTATTCCAGCACTATTCCAGCACTAATACAGTGACAACTAAAAGATTCCAAAAATAATTTAGTCCAATCAACATAAGCTAAATATCATGTGGCTGTCCATGGTACTGATTAATGTGTGTGTGTGTGTGTGTGTGTGTGTGTGTGTGTGTGTGTGTGTGTGTGTGTGTGTGTGTGTGTGTGTGTGTGTGTGTGTGTGTGTGTGTGTGTGTGCATAAGTAGAAAAAACATGTCTCATTGCTGAAACGGTCTATGACTCTGTCATACAGTAGACACTTTTAGTTTTTGTTGTCCTAGGCTACATGGCTAAAATGCTTGCTCGATAGCCTTACTTCCTTTCATAGGCAACAATTAGCCAGCTAGTTAACATTAGGGTACTACATCTAGCTACAGTTAAAGTCGGAAGTTTACATACACTTATGTTGGAGTCATTAAAACTCATTTTTCAACCACTCCACAAATTTCTTGTTAACAAGAAATTGGCAACCGTTTTATAAACTCAATAAGGCCCTCGAACCAGGGAATTATTGTGTGATAACTCCCTCCTAAGGGCTGTTTCCCGGGCCCTTGGCTTCGCCTCGGGCATAAGAACAGCCCTCAGTCGGGAGTTATCACACGATAATCCCTGGGTTCTCATGCCTTATTGCTTAAATAATGCCCCGATATGACAGTAACAATCACAATAGGCTTGGCAACCTCTGATCACTGGCTCAATGACCAGCTTTTCCTTCACTCTGCGGTCTGCGGTCCAACTCTTCCCAAACTACCTCATTTGGGTTGAGGTCGGGTGATTGTGGAGGCCAGGTCATCTGATGCAGCACGCCATCACCCTCCTTGGTCAAATAGCCCTTACACAGCCTGGAGGTGTATTGGGTCATTGTCCTGATGAAAAACAAATGATAGTCCCGCTAAGTGCAAACCAGATGGGATGGCGTGTTGCTGCAGAATGCTGTGGTAGCCATGCTGGTTAAGTGTGCTTTGAATTCTAAATAAATCACAGACAGGGTCACCAGCAAAGCACCCCCACACCATCACACCTCCTCCTCCATACTTCACGGTGGGATCCAAACATGCAGAGATCACCTACTCTGCATCTCACAAAGACACGGCAGTTGAAACCAAAAGTCTCACATTTTTCCTCATCAGATCAAAGGACAGATTTCCACAGGTCTAATGTCTATTGCTAGTGTTTCTTGGACCAAGCAAGTCTCTTCTTCTTATTGGTGTCCTTTAGTAGTGGTTTCTTTGAAGCAATTCAAACATGAAGGCCTGATTCACGTAGTCTCCTCTGAACAATTGATGTTGAGATGTGTCTGTTGAACTCTGTGAAGCATTTATTTGGGCTGCAATTTCTGAAAACTCTAATGAACTTATCCTCTGCAGCAGAGGTAACTCTGGGTCTTCCTTTCCTGTTGTGGTCCTGTAAGGAAGTCTGTGTGTAGCTGGTGTGTAGGAGTCAGGCGCAGGACAGCAGATATGAGTAAATAAACAGATTTTACTCAACATAAATAAATGCAATACAATGCAATGCAATACATTAACGGACCTTCTTACATACAAACAATCACTCACAAAAAACCATGGGGGAACAGAGGGTTAAATAATTAACAAGTAATTGGGGGATTGAAACCAGGTGTGTAAAACAAAGACAAAACAAATGGAAAATGAAAAGTGGATCGGCGATGGCTAGAAGGCCGGTGACGTCGACCGCCGAACGCCGCCCGAACAAGGAGAGGGACCGACTTTGGCGGAAGTCGTGACAGGTCCTCATGAGAGCCAGTTTCATCATAGCGCTTGATGGTTTTTGCGACTGCACTTGAAGAAACGTTCAAAGTTCTTGAGATGTTCCGGATTGACTGACCTTCATGTCTTAAAGTTATGATGGACTGACGTTTCTCTTTGCTTATTTGAGCTGTTCTTGACATAATATGGACTTGGTCTTTTACCAAATAGGACTATCTTCTGTAACTTTTAACAAGGCACACCTGTTAACCCTCCCGTCATCCTCGTATGGTGTCTAGAGCCCGCATCCTCCGGGTCACCCTGTCCCGTCCTGGCTAAAGGCCCAATGTCCGCAAGTGTGACAGTATGCGTGTGAACAGCCTTTGCAGATGTATTTCTTACACCTGCAGCACACCGTGTGTGTCTTGGAGTCCTTATTGGGTGAGCAGAGCTGACACCTCTTTCTCTTACTTGCCCCGGTGGCTGGGGCAGCGAGCGGGGCAGCGGCCGGGGCAGCGGCCGGGCCAGCGGTGGGCTCCTCGCGCTGTTGATCACGAGCCGCCGTAGCACTCCGAGCTCACTTGGCACGGGTCACTTTGTGTGCCGCTGACAATATTAGTATCCTCTACACTTGGCTGCTCTCTTGCACACAGCAGGGCATGTCTGGACGTGTGTAGTGGCAGGCTGGGTCGCTCTGACCCCCGAGCACAGAGCACAGAACGGGGAGCGGCTCACAACCTCGCCACTCGACAGACTCGACAATCCACAGACTCTCTACACACAATAGCATACACCTCGCCAGTAGCTGGCTGGGTCGCTCTGACCCACGGTATCGAGCACAGAGCACAGAGCAGGTGGCCTGGAAACACATGGCCTGGGTCGCTCTGACCCACGAGCACAGAGCGGGAGCCCTGGAAACACATGGTCTGGGTCGCTCTGACCCACGAGCACAGAGCACAGAGGGGAGCACTGGAAACACATGACCTGGGTCGCTCTGACCCACGAGCACAGAGCACAGAACGGGGAACGGCACACAATAGCATACACCTCGCTAGTGGCTGGCTGGCTGGCTGGCTGGCTGGCTGGCTGGCTGGCTGGCTAGCTGGCTGGCTGGCTGGCTGGCTGGCTGGCTGGCTGGCTGGCTGGCTGGCTGGCTGGCTGGCTAGCTAGCTGGCTGGCTGGCTGGGTGGATGACGCTGACCCCCGAGCACAGAGCACAGAGGGGAAGCTCAGAGCCCAGAAGAGAACAGAGCGGGGAGCCCTCCACACACAGGACCTGGGTCGCCCTGACCCGACCACGGGAGGGTTAATTGAAATGCATTCCAGGTGACTACCTTATGAAACTGGTTGAGAGAATGCCAAGAGTGTGCAAAGCTGTCGTCAAGGCAGAGGGTGGCTACTTGGAGAATCTCAAATCTTAAATATATTTGGATTTTTTTAACACTTTTTTGGTTACTACATGATTCCATATGTGTTATTTCATAGTTTTGATGTTTTCACTATTATTCTACAATATAGAAATAGTAAAAAAATTAAGAAAAACCCTTGAATGAGTAGGTGTGCCCAAACTTTTGACTGGTACTGTATATATGTATATTTTTACTGTAATTACTGCAATTACATGCTCTCGCCGCTGCACTGGCAATACTCAAAGCACATACAGTGGGGCAAAAAAGTATTTAGTCAGCCACCAATTGTGCAAGTTCTCCCACTTAAAAAGATGAGAGAGGCCTGTAATTTTCATCATAGGTACACTTCAACTATGACAGACAAAATTAGAAGAAAAAAAATCTAGAAAATCACATTGTAGGATTTTTTATGAATTTATTAGCAAATTATGGTGGAAAATAAGTATTTGGTCACCTACAAACAAGCAAGATTTCTGGCTCTCAGAAATAATCAAATTATTATTATCTGATAGCATAAATGGAATGTCTTTATTAGATTGTTAGAATGTTGACGTTCAACAGACACGTCATTGGCCTGAAGGGGGGTCCAACGAGGCCAGGCTTTTCTGGTGTTAATCACTGGCACGCAGGCCAACCAAAGTAGATCAAGTTTGCGTTTGGTCACACGCTGCATAATAAACACCATCAATGTAAAATGTAAATTATAGCCTAACAGTATGCTAATACACATAATAACTATTTATTATTTATTATTTATTATATACATTTATTAATAAATACATTTATTTATTTTTTATTTATTTCTGGCGGGGCGGCTGGTAGCCTAGTGGTTAGAGCGTTGGACTAGTAACCGAAAGGTTGCAACATTGAATCCCCAAGCTGATGAGGTAAATATCTCTCGTTCTGTCCAGTCCATTCCAGAACCCCCGGACTTGTAATCAGTTCCTCCAGAGTATCACCATCTAGCTCCTGTGTTCAGCAAGCACCACACCCTGTCTATGCCACCTCATTGGCTGTACGACTGAGCTATTGACCTCCAGCCTGGAGCTCCTCTCCCCTGTAGCCAGTTGTATAACCTCTCTCGCCCGAGCAAGAGGCTAAGGAGGGGTACATCCAGAATTCCATGGCTGCAGGACATATCAGGCCTTCCTCTCCGGTAGGGGCTGTTTTTTTCTTCAAGAAAAACAATGGGTCACTGAGGCCGTGCATAGATTTTCGTGGGCTGAACAGTATCACTGTTAGGAACAAATATCCCTTGCCACTCATTAGTTATGCTTCTGCTCCCCTCTATGGTGCCACGGTGTTCACTAAACTCGACCTCCAGAATGACTACCACCTTGTCAGCATCAGAGGTGGACAAGTGGAAAACGACGTTCAACACACCACTTGGACACTGAGTATTTGGTCATGCCGTTTGGTCTCACTAACGCTCCTGCTGTTTTCCAGAGCCTGGTTAATGATGTTCTGAGGGATGTAATTGGACGCTTTGTTTTTGTCTGTGGATGACATTACATTTTTTCCCTAAGGACCCTGAGGCTCACCAGCAACACGTTCGCCAAGTTCTCCAACGGCTGTTGGAGAAAAAGCTTTTTGTTAAGGCTGAGAAATGTGAGTTTCATGCTTCCTCTGTGCCCTTCCTGGGTTACATAATTGCACAAGGACAGTTACGGATGGACCCTGCCAAGGTCAGGGCAGTCAGAGTGGCCTGTGCCCTCGACTCTGAAGCAGCTACAGCGTTTCCTGGGGTTTGCCAATTTTACAGACGTTTCATCTGTGACTACAGTCGTTTGGCAGCCCCTCTCACCACCACCTCCACTTTGTCCCACTGGTCCCCTGAGGCAGAGGCAGTGTTCCGGGAACTCAAGTGTCGCTTCACTTCCACTCCGATCCTCATCCAGCCAGACCCAGAACTCCAGTTCGTCATCGAGGTGGACGCCTCCGACACCGGGGTAGGTGCTGTTCTGTTTCAACATTCCCTCTCTGATCAGAAGCTCTACCCATGTGCTTTCTTGTCCCGCAAGCTCTCACCTGCACAAAGACGTTTCGACATAGGTAACCGGGAACTTCTGGCTGTGAAGCTGGCTCTTGAGTGGCGTCACTGGTTGGAGGGCTCGGTTCTCCCCTTCATCGTGTGGACGGACCACAAAAACCTGTCCTACACCCAGACCACCAAATGTCTGAACTCCCGGCAGGCCAGATGGTCATTGTTCTTTGGAAGATTCAACTTCACACTCACTTATTGCCCCGGATCTAAGAATACCAAGCCTGACGCCCTCTCCCGTCAGTTCACCGCAGACAACACAGGTTCCGAGCAAGATACCATTATGCCATCCACCTGCATCATTTCCGCTGTCTCCTGGGAGATCGAGTCCCGTATCCGCCAGGCAGAACCAGCCTGACCCAGGTAACGGTCCTAGAAAGGTTCTGTTTGTTTCAGATTCAGTTCGCTCTGAAGTTCTTCATTGGGCCCATTCTACTCACCTCACCTGTCACCCTGGCATGAACCAGACTGTCGCTTTCCTGCGTCAGCACTTTTGGTGGCCCACCATGGAGAGAGATGTCCGGGAGTTCCTCTCAGCCTGCTCGGTCTGTGCCCGGAACAAAACCTCCACCAAATCCACTTCCGGTCTGCTTCGCCCTCTTCCCATACCCAGTCGCCTCTGGTCACACATAGCTCTGGACTTTGTCACTGGCCTTCCCCCATCTAACGGTAACTCAGTCATCCTCACCATTATTGACAGATTTTCCAAAGCGGCTCACTTCATTCCCCTCTCCAAGCTTCCATCCTCCAGGGAGACTGCGGACCTGCTGGTATCCCATGTGTTGGTTCCTCTCTAGGTTTCTTCCTAGGTTTTGGCCTTTTTAGGGAGTTTTTCCTAGCCACCGTGCTTCTACACCTGCATTGCTTGCTGTTTGGGGTTTTAGGCTGGGTTTCTGTACAGCACTTCGAGATATTAGCTGATGTACGAAGGGCTACATAAAATAAAATAAACTTGATTTGATGTGTTTCGGCTGCATGGCATTCCCACTGACATCGTTTTCGACAGGGGACCCCAGTTTACATCCCAGGTATGGAAATCCTTCTGTTCAGCACTTGGTATTAATGTTAATCTTTCATCTGGATATCACCCCCACACCAACGGCCAGACTGAGCGGGCCAATCAGGAGCTGGAGACTGCCCTACGCTGTGTGACTTCGGCTAACCCTTCCTCCTGGAGTGCTCAGCTACCCTGGGTGGAATATGCCCACAACACCTTCATCAACACCTCGTCAGGTATGTCACCCTTTGAGTGTGCTCTGGGCTATCACCCCCCTTGTTCCCTGCCCAAGAGGTTGCCCTGTAGCACTCACTTCCGTCATCCTGAAGTGCTTTGAGAGACTAGTCAAGGATCATATCACCTCCATCCTACCTGACACCCAAGACCCACTCCAATTTGCTTACCGCCCCAATAGGTCCACAGACGACGCAATCGCAATCACCCTGCACACTGCCCCAACCCATCTGGACGAGAGGAATACCTATGTAAGAATGCTGTTCATCGACTACAGCTCAACATTTAACACCATAGTACCATCCAAACTCGTCATTAAGCTCAAGATCCTGGGTCTCGACCCCGCCCTGTGCAACTGGGTCCTGGACTTCCTGACAGGACGCCCCCAAGTGGTGAGGGTAGGAAACAACATCTCCACTAGAGGTCGACCGATTATGATTTTTCAACGCCGATACCGATACCGATTATTGGAGTACCAAAAAAGCCGATACCGATTAAATCGGCCGATTTTTTAAAAATGTATTTGTAATAATGACAATTACAACAATACTTATTTTAACTTAATATAATACATCAATAAAAATCAATTTAGCCTCAAATAAATAATGAAACATGTTCAATTTGGTTTAAATAATGGAAAAACAAAGTGTTGGAGAAGAAAGTAAAAGTGCAATATGTGCCATGTAAAAAAGCTAACGTTTAAGTTTCTTGCTCAGAACATGAGAACATATGAAAGCTGGTGGTTCCTTTTAACATGAGACTTCAATATTCCAAGGTAAGAGGTTTTAGGTTGTAGTTAATATAGTATTTATAGGACTATTTCTCTCTATACCATTTGTATTCCATATACCTTTGACTATTGGATGTTCTTATAGGCACTTTAGTATTGCCAGTGTAACAGTATAGCTTCCGTCCCTCTCCTCGCTCCTACCTGGGCTCGAACGAGGAACACATCGACAACAGCCACCCTTGAAGCAGCGTTACCCATGCAGAGCAAGGGGAACAACTACTCCAAGTCTCAGAGTGAGTGACGTTTGAAACGCTATTAGTGCGCACCCCGCTAACTAGCTAGCCATTTCACATCGGTTACACCAGCCTAATCTCGGAGTTGATAGGCTTGAAGTCATAAACAGCACAATGCTTGAAGCACAGTGAAGAGCTGCTGTCAAAAAGCACTAAAGTGCTGTTTGAATGAATGCTTACTAGCCTACTGCTGCCTACCATCGCTCAGTCAGACTGCTCTATCAAATATCAAATCATAGACTTAATTATAACATAATAACACACAGAAATACGAGCCTTTGGTCATTCATATGGTCGAATCCGGAAACTATCATTTCGAAAACAAAACGTTTATTATTATCGCATATACCCTGACTCTGCGTGCAATGAACGCAAGAGAAGTGACACAATTTCAACTGGTTAATATTGTCTGCTAACCTGGATTTCTTTTAGCTAAATTTGCAGTTTAAAAAATGTACACTTCTGTGTATTGATTTAAAAAAAGGCATTGATGTATATGGTTAGGTACACGTTGGAGCAACGACAGTCCTTTTTCCGCGAATTCGCACCACATCGATTATATGCAACGCAGGACACGCTAGATAAACTAGTAATATCATCAACCATGTGTAGTTAACTAGTGATTATGATTGAATGATTATTTTTTATCAGATAAGTTTAATGCTAGCTAGCAACTTACCTTGGCTTCTTACTGCATTCGCATAACAGGCAGGCTCCTCGTGGAGTGCAATGAGAGGCAGGTGGTTAGAGCGTTGGACTAGTTAACTGTAAGGTTGCAAGATTGAGTCCCCGAGCTGACAAGGTAAAAATCTGTCGTTCTGCCCCTGAACAAGGCAGTTAACTCACCGTTCCTAGGCCGTCATTGAAAATAAGAATGTGTTCTTAACTGACTTGCCTAGTTAAATAAAGGTGTAAAAAACAAACAAACCAAAAAAAACAACAGCCAAATCGGATTGTTATGAAAACTTGAAATCGGCCCTAATTAATTGGCCATCCCGATTAATTGGTCGACCTCTAATCTCCACCCCGCTGATCCTCAACAATGGGGCCCCACAAGGGTGCGTTATCAGCCCTCTCCTGTACTCCCTGTTCACCCATGACTGCGTTCACCCTGTTCACCCATGACACCACATGCACGCCTCCAACTCAATCATCAAGTTTGCAGACGACACTACAGTGGTAGGCTTGATTACCAACTACGACGAGACGGCCTACAAGGAGGAGGTGAGGGCTCTCGGAGTGTGGTGTCAGGAAAATAACCTCACACTCAACGTCAACAAAACAAAAGGAGATGATCGTGGACTTCAGGAAACAGCAGAGGAGCACCCCCACAGTAGTGGAGAAGGTGGAAAGTTCATGCTAAAAGTGTTGCATAAAAACAGCGTTGAAGTGCTGAGTCGATGTTGAAAATAAAAGTCATAAAACAGCACTCCTTTGCTGTATTCCTTAACAATCTCTCTCTAGGCATGGTTTTGAAATCTTACAGTAGCCTGCTCTACAATCAGTATCAACTGTGGGCTGGTGGAAGCTGCTGTAGACACAGGGATCTAAGCTATCCGATTGGCCAGTGGTATGCCTACAGGTGCAACTGATTTTAGCTCTGTGGGCCTGCCGTGTAGGCGGAATTTGTATCTTCAGACAATAAAATGGTTCAAAATGGGAACTCTTCGCCTACCAAGCATACAGGCCTGCACCTCGATGGGAGTGTGTGTGTGTGAAAAGGTGAACTACAGTGCTTGGAAAGACACAGACTACCTAGCCTAATCCCCAGGGGAAAGGCTCTCTCGCTGGTGCTGAAATACAACTACAGTTTATGTTCTTGAAAAAGTGAAATAGGTTGGTTCAGCCGTATTGACAGGGTATTTGACGGGCGATAGGTAGTGTCTGTCTGTCTCCTAAACTTCCAAGCCTCTGGTGAAGAATGTGGAACAGAGGCTGTGGCACCTAGAGGGTGAATATCTGAGAGGTCAAACTGTCTTTGGTGAATCTACAGTATGACTGACTATTTCACCAACGGCATATTCTGACATTTAATGCGAATGTCCCGCATTTACATCGAAGAATGAATCGTTTGAAACCGGTGCACATTTAGCCTCTCAACTCTGAATCCAACCCAAAGTCCCCCAAAGGAGACTACTCAGCCATCAAGATCTCTGCACTCAAACTTTCTTCTTTCCTTTTGCCCTGAGTGGTTCCTAGAACATGGAGGAAGGTCCAAAACTCTGGTGTCCGCAATTTTCAGATTACGCCTTGTCTCCTTGTAGTATTGGTATCATCTGGAGATGTGTTTGTTCTTGAGGAATTGTATTGAACTGTTTTTGGCTGATGAAAGCTTTTTCTGAGTGGTTGTACATGATTTTACCTCCCCTTCTGTTTGTTCCCTTATTTACCTCTGTCCTGTCCTGTGTGTGGGTATCTATCAATGGGAACATGGATGTCTCAGTTGCATGTGATCTCTTTCAGTCTGGCCCCTGTCCAAACGGCTGTTTAGGAGGAGCAAGCAGAGGGTGGTATAATATGACACCTTCTCTGGTGCCTGCGCTGTGTTCAGCAGTATCTACAACAACATGCCTCTCTGACTTGTAGAATAACACATTATGCATGTTATATTAATGACATTTCTATCTGCAGTGTTCCACAATGTTGTGCCATGCTGAATGTGTCCCTGTCTGTTCTGTTAGGAGAGTTGACAGTGTACTGATAGGGTCCTACCACTAGGGAGCAGCAGATCCTCATTACAGGTGGACTAGACTTGCAGGCCACTGGAAAACCAATATATCCTAATGGAGAGACCTCAACCTTATCAGGTAGACAGGCAGCATCCCAATTAAGAAAAGTGATCACATATTTTCATTCAGGTCTCTGACAGACCAGAGAAGGGTTTCTATAGCCTAGGGTCCTGTTTCTCTGCTTGGGTCTCAGGACTACTTTATGGAAATCTCTCTCTGCTACTTTAAGTCTTGGTTGCTAGGCCCATATCTCTCTGCTACTTTAGGTCTTGGTTGCTAGGCCCATATCTCTCTGCTACTTTAAGTCTTGGTTGCTAGGCCCATATCTCTCTGCTACTTTAGGTCTTGGTTGCTAGGCCCATATCTCTCTGCTACTTTAAGTTGTGGTTGCTAGGCCCATATCTCTCTGCTACTTTAGGTCTTGGTTGCTAGGCCCATATCTCTCTGCTACTTTAGGTCTTGGTTGCTAGGCCCATATCTCTCTGCTACTTTAGGTCTTGGTTGCTAGGCCCATCTCTCTCTTCTACTTTAGCTGCCCTTTCCATAGTGTGACACTGACATCCATAGGTCCTCTCCTGTGACATGATGGCGTCTCACTGGGGTTAGGGTGAAACAAAGACACTCTGCAGGTGTCTAACTCTAACCCTCCTGTGGAAAGATGAGGCACCGAGGAGTCTGTGCTCATAGTACATGGGGTCCGAGGTGGGTGTGTGTGTGCGTGCATGCATGTTCGTGTGGAGTTTGCGTGTGTGTGTTTGCGTGTGTGTGTGTGTGGTGTTCATCCCTCCAGCTAGTGACAGAGACTGCAGCGGATTAGCTGGTTCACCCGCCACCACATTACTTTCTCACTCTCAGGGGATCAGCCTCAGATTACTGAGCTGTCCATAACTGACAACCACACAATCAGACCTGGATTGAAATAGGATTTTGGTTTTCTTTCAAATACTCTGTGAGCGTTTGATTGAGCATGCCTTGGAGTGCATGAGTGGGTGGGGTTTGCACTTTTGGGACTATTCCATTGGTTCCAGTATTTGAAAGAAAAATAACTTTTGGACCAAGGTCTGCCACGCTAATGACACCCCCAAAATGAAAATAGTTTAGGTAATCACTGTACAAAAATTCAATTTTGTTATGCTTGCTAATAATGCGTGTCTCTTTAGCAATAAGGTCATTTTTTGCAGTGCAATTTTCATTGGACCAAACATTTTGCTTTTTGTAGTGGTACTGGTCCAAAACTCAGCCGAAGTTTAAAGTTTAAAGCCATTAGTCATGGTAGGGGCCAGTGGATAGCTTCTGCACTGAGGGCAGTATTAGCCAGTGGATAGCTGCTGAGGGCATTATTAGTCAGTGGATAGCTGCTGAGGGCAGTATTAGTCAGTGGATAGCTGCTGAGGGTATTTTTAGTCAGTGGATAATTGCTGAGGGCATTATTAGTCCGTGGATAGCTGCTGAGGGCATTTTTAGCCAGTGGATAGTTTCCGCACCGAGGGCATTTTTAGCCAGTGGATAGTTGCTGAAGGCAGTATTGGTCAGTTGATAGCTGCTGCGGGCAGTATTGGTCAGTGGGTAGCTGCTGAGGGCAGTACTAGTCAATGGATAGTTGCTGAGGGCACTATTGGTCAGTGTATAGTTGCTGAGGGCAGTATTGGTCAGTGGATAGTTGCTGAGGGCAGTATTAGTCAGTGGATAGTTGCTGAGGGCAGTATTGGTCAGTGGATAGCTGCTGAGGGCAGTACTAGTCAGTGGATAGTTGCTGAGGGCAGTATTAGTCAGTGGATAGTTGCTGAGGGCAGTATTAGTCAGTGGATAGTTGCTGAGGGCAGTATTAGTCAGTGGATAGCTGCTGAGGGCAGTATTAGTCAGTGGATAGCTGCTGAGGGCAGTATTAGTCAGTGGATAGCTGCTGAGGGCAGTATTAGTCAGTGGATAGCTGCTGAGGGCAGTATTAGTCAGTGGATAGTTGCTGAGGGCAGTATTAGTCAGTGTATAGTTGCTGAGGGCAGTATTAGTCAGTGGATAGCTGCTGAGGGCAGTATTAGTCAGTGGATAGCTGTTGAGGGCAGTATTAGTCAGTGGATAGTTGCTGAGGGCAGTATTAGTCAGTGGAGAGCTGCTGAGGGCAGTATTAGTCAGTGGATAGTTGCTGAGGGCAGTATTAGTCAGTGGATAGTTGCTGAGGGCAGTATTAGTCAGTGGATAGTTGCTGAGGGCAGTACTAGTCAGTGGATAGTTGCTGAGGGCAGTATTAGTCAGTGGATAGTTGCTGAGGGCATTATTAGTCAGTGGATAGTTGCTGAGGGCAGTATTAGTCAGTGGATAATTGCTGAGGGCAGTATTAGTCAGTGGATAGTTGCTGAGCGCATGATTAGTCAGTGTATAGTTGCTGAGGGCAGTATTAGTCAGTGGATAATTGCTGAGGGCAGTATTAGTCAGTGGATAGCTGCTGAGGGCAGTATTAGTCAGTGGATAGTTGCTGAGGGCATTATTAGTCAGTGGATAGTTGCTGAGGGCAGTATTAGTCAGTGGATAGTTGCTGAGGGCAGTATTAGTCAGTGGATAGTTGCTGAGGGCAGTATTAGTCAGTGGATAGTTGCTGAGGGCAGTATTAGTCAGTGGATAGTTGCTGAGCGCATGATTAGTCAGTGTATAGTTGCTGAGGGCAGTATTAGTCAGTGGATAATTGCTGAGGGCAGTATTAGTCAGTGTATAGTTGCTGAGGGCAGTATTAGTCAGTGGATAGTTGCTGAGGGCAGTATTAGTCAGTGGATAGTTGCTGAGGGCAGTATTAGTCAGTGGATAGTTGCTGAGGGCAGTATTAGTCAGTGGATAGTTGCTGAGGGCAGTATTAGTCAGTGGATAGTTGCTGAGGGCATTATTAGTCAGTGTATAGTTGCTGAGGGCAGTATTAGTCAGTGGATAATTGCTGAGGGCAGTATTAGTCAGTGGATAGCTGCTGAGGGCAGTATTAGTCAGTGGATAATTGCTGAGGACAGTATTAGTCAGTGGATAGTTGCTGAGGGCAGTATTAGTCAGTGGATAGTTGCTGAGGGCAGTATTAGTCAGTGGATAGTTGCTGAGGGCAGTATTAGTCAGTGGATAATTGCTGAGGGCAGTATTAGTCAGTGGATAGTTTCCGCACCGAGGGCATTTTTAGCCAGTGGAGAGTTGCTGAAGGCAGTATTGGTCAGTGGATAGCTGCTGAGGGCAGTATTGGTCAGTGGATAGCTGCTCAGGGCAGTATTAGTCAGTGGATAGCTGCTGAGGGCAGTATTAGTCAGTGGATAATTGCTGAGGGCAGTATTAGTCAGTGGATAGTTGCTGAGGGCAGTATTAGTCAGTGGATAGTTGCTGAGGGCAGTATTAGTCAGTGGATAGTTGCTGAGGGCAGTATTGGTCAGTGGATAGCTGCTGAGGGCAGTACTGGTCAGTGGATAGTTGCTGAGGGCATTATTAGTCAGTGGATAGTTGCTGAGGGCAGTATTAGTCAGTGGATAGTTGCTGAGGGCAGTATTAGTCAGTGGATAGCTGCTGAGGGCAGTACTAGTCAGTGGATAGTTGCTGAGGGCAGTATTAGTCAGTGGATAGTTGCTGAGGGCAGTATTAGTCAGTGGATAGCTGCTGAGGGCAGTATTAGTCAGTGGATAGTTGCTGAGGGCAGTATTAGTCAGTGGATAGCTGCTGAGGGCAGTATTAGTCAGTGGATAGTTGCTGAGGGCAGTATTAGTCAGTGGATAGCTGCTGAGGGCAGTATTAGTCAGTGGATAGCTGCTGAGGGCAGTATTAGTCAGTGGATAGTTGCTGAGGGCAGTATTAGTCAGTGGATAGTTGTTGAGGGCAGTATTAGTCAGTGGATAGCTGCTGAGGGCAGTATTAGTCAGTGGATAGTTGCTGAGGGCAGTACTGGTCAGTGGATAATTGCTGAGGGCAGTATTAGTCAGTGGATAGTTGCTGAGGGCAGTATTAGTCAGTGGATAATTGCTGAGGGCAGTATTAGTCAGTGGATAGTTGCTGAGGGCAGTATTAGTCAGTGGATAGCTGCTGAGGGCAGTATTAGTCAGTGGATAGTTGCTGAGGGCAGTATTAGTCAGTGGATAATTGCTGAGGGCAGTATTAGTCAGTGGATAGTTGCTGAGGGCAGTATTAGTCAGTGGATAGCTGCTGAGGGCAGTATTAGTCAGTGGATAGTTGCTGAGGGCAGTATTAGTCAGTGGATAGTTGCTGAGGGCAGTATTAGTCAATGGATAGTTGCTGAGGGCATTATTAGTCAGTGGATAGTTGCTGAGGGCAGTATTAGTCAGTGGATAGTTGCTGAGGGCAGTATTAGTCAGTGGATAGTTGCTGAGGGCAGTATTAGTCAGTGGATAGTTGCTGAGGGCAGTATTAGTCAGTGGATAGTTGCTGAGGGCAGTATTAGTCAGTGGATAGTTGCTGAGGGCAGTATTAGTCAGTGGATAGCTGCTGAGGGCAGTATTAGTCAGTGGATAATTGCTGAGGGCATTATTAGTCAGTGGATAGTTGCTGAGGGCAGTATTAGTCAGTGGATAGTTGCTGAGTGCAGTATTAGTCAGTGGATAGTTGCTGAGGGCAGTATTAGTCAGTGGATAGTTGCTGAGGGCAGTATTAGTCAGTGGATAGTTGCTGAGGGCAGTGTTAGTCAGTGGATAGTTGCTGAGGGCAGTATTAGTCAGTGGATAGCTGCTGAGGGCATTATTAGTCAGTGGATAGTTACTGAGGGCAGTATTAGTCAGTGGATAGTTGCTGAGGGCAGTATTAGTCAGTGGATAGTTGCTGAGGGCACTATTAGTCAGTGGATAGTTGCTGAAGGCAGTATTGGTCAGTGGATAGCTGCTGAGGGCAGTATTAGTCAGTGGATAGCTGCTGAGGGCAGTATTAGTCAGTGGTTAGCTGCTGAGGGCAGTATTAGTCAGTGGATAGCTGCTGAGGGCAGTACTAGTCAGTGGATAGTTGCTGAGGGCAGTATTAGTCAGTGGATAGTTGCTGAGGGCAGTATTAGTCAGTGGATAGTTACTGAGGGGAGTATTAGTCAGTGGATAGTTACTGAGGGCAGTATTAGCCACCCATTCAGACTGAGGACCAATCCATTCAGACTGAGGACCTATCCATTCAGACTGAGGACCTATGTATTCAGACTGAGGACATATCTATTCAGACTGAGGACCTATCCATTCAGACTGAGGACCTATGTATTCAGACTGAGGACCTATGTTTTCAGACTGAGGACATATCTATTCAGACTGAGGACCTATCCATTCAGACTGAGGACCTATCCGTTCATACTGAGGACCTATCCGTTCAGACTGAGGACCTATCCGTTCAGACTGAGGACCTATCCGTTCATACTGAGGACCTATCCGTTCAGACTGAGGACATATCCATTCAGACTGAGGACCTATCCATTCAGACCGAGGACGTATCCGTTCAGACTGAGGACATATCCATTCATACTGAGGACCTATCCATTCAGACTGAGGACATATCCATTCATACTGAGGACCTATCCGTTCAGACTGAGGACCTATCCGTTCAGACTGAGGACCTATCCGTTCAGACTGAGGACCTATCCATTCATACTGAGGACCTATCCGTTCATACTGAGGACCTATCCGTTCATACTGAGGACCTATCCATTCAGACTGAGGACCTATCCATTCAGACTGAGGACATATCCATTCATACTGAGGACCTATCCGTTCATACTGAGGACCTATCCATTCATACTGAGGACATATCCATTCAGACTGAGGACATATCCGTTCATACTGAGGACCTATCCGTTCATACTGAGGACCTATCCGTTCAGACTGAGGACCTATCCGTTCAGACTGAGGACCTATCCGTTCATACTGAGGACCTATCCGTTCATACTGAGGACCTATCCGTTCATACTGAGGACTTATCCGTTCATACTGAGGACCTATCCGTTCATACTGAGGACCTATCCGTTCAGACTGAGGACATATCTATTCAGACTGATTGCTCTATGGGCATGACATAGCCATGACCGACCATTTTCCATCACATCCCCCCCCCCCCCCCCCCCCCCCCTCCCACCCATGGGTGATGTGACAGAGGATCCCCATGCTCCTATTTCATCCCCTCTTCATGACCTCCATTAAAGCCGTGCAGGCTCACCACAGACAGACAGACAGACAGACAGACAGACAGACAGACAGACAGACAGACAGACAGACAGACAGACAGACAGACAGACAGACAGACAGACAGACAGACAGACAGACAGACAGACAGACAGACAGACAGACAGACAGACCCCTGCACATTAGCGTCCGGACCATTGAACCCAACAAGACCTGCAGTTTAATTATTGATAGCAACAGTACTAATGAGGAAACATTATCTGCCCTCTTCTGCTGACAGAGTCTTTGTCACAAATGGCACCATATTCCCTTCATAGTGGACCTATGGGCCCCTATGGGCCTTGGTCAAAAGTAATGTACTATATAGGAAATGGGGCGGCATTTGGGACGCAGTTAGAGACACAGTTACAGGGACAGGGACAGAGACAGGGAATCGCCATCCCGAGAATTGCAGGAAGGGACAGATTGACTGCCCAGATCTTTGTGCCAGATTGACTGGCCAGATCTCACATACACTAAGACTGGACCCAGGGATCTCAACATGGACATCCGTTGCATAGCTGGGATCAAGTTCCATTTCCAATCTTTGTGTTTCTATAGGCCAGAACTTAAACTGTTGCAGAGAAGTGATTTTCCCACAGCAGCATGTCACAGATGGAGACACTTTCTGCATTGTGTTTGGCTGGAGTTGCATTCTGTTCATTGGTGTTTAACTTTATGTGAAGGTAACTGCTAAAATCAAGGAAACACGAGTAAATGAGGTATACAAAGTGTATTGAAAGCAGGTGCTTCCCACAGGTGTGGTTCCTGAGTTAATTACAGTTTTTTCCAACTGCTTACACACGTTTTTCAAAACTCTACACACAATTCCCAAAACTGCACACACAAAATGCAAAATGCCTCACATCTCCTTCAAAATGTAACACTGCATTCAAAATGCCATAAACACATGTCAGAATGAAGCATTTGCATAAATGGCAAACACTGCTTTCATAATAGTACATTTTTGGATATACCATGTAAACACTGTTGTTCTAAATCTAAAGCTCTTTGGTCTTTTCATAGGCTTATATCTACATTTCAATACAATGTTCTACAGTGAAAGTAATCTGCTGAGAGGGGTAACAAGTACACTGTAAACACCAATGCAATGTAGAAACAGAAAATATTTATTAGGCCAAACATTACTGTTGTATACAGTAGCATACAACAAAACCATAAACATATGTAAACCAAAAGTATATTCTTTAGAATACAGTAAAGAACACAATTGTGTGTGTGGGGTCCCGGGGGGGGGGGGGGGGGGCAGTCCAGGAATTGGTAGGGGGGGCAGTCACCAGTGCTAAGCTACGCTTCATCTCTTCTCCGGCCTGGGTCTGGCCACAATACTTCGTCCACATCACAAGATACGTTTTCTCTTGCCAAACATCGAGGGAGGTATCTCCTAGCATGGCGTATCCAACCTTGGACAGAGGCAACCTCTATGTCCCCACATGCGTCCTCCATTGCCTGGAGAAGCGGCATGCGGGCATAGGGTTGGCGATCATACACTTTCCAGCGCCAGGCTGAGAAGAATTCCTCTATGGGATTTAGAAAAGGTGAATATGGGGGTAGGTACAAAACTACAAATTGTGGATGGGTGGCAAACCAGTTTTGGACCAGAACAGCCCGGTGAAAACTAACATTGTCCCATAAAACCACAAATCTAGCAGGCTCCTGATCTGGATCAGGGACAAGCATTGTGTAAATTGCATCCAGAAAAGTGAGCATATGGCCGGTGTTGTACGGACCCAGTGTGGCATTGTGATGGAGGACCCCGTTTTGAGTGATGGCAGCACACATAGTTATATTACCCCCACGCTGTCCAGGGACATTGGTAATTGCCCTCTGTCCTATTACATTTCTTCCGCGGGGCCTGGTTTTGGTGAGGTTGAAGCCAACCTCATCCACATAAATAAATTCATGGCGAATTACATGGGCATCCAGCTCCAATACTCTCTGTAACAGACAAAAGGATATACAGATGAGTAAATATGATATGTCTGAAGTACTGGAAGTAGTGTTGCATACATACCTCTACAAAGTCATGTCGCATATTCTTGACTCTGTCAGAGTTTCTCTCAAATGGCACCTTGTAAAGTTGTTTCATCGTCACTCGGTGCCGTTGGAGGATGCGTTGTATGGTCGACAGGCTTACAGCATTGATGTTGTTAAATATGGTGTCATTATTCAAGATATGCTCTCTTATCTCTCGAATCCTAATTGCATTGTTGGCCAAAACCATATTTATACTTGCAGTCTCTTGTACATCTGTAAACAAGCGTCCTCGTCCTCCATGATGTCTTTGCCTTTCCACTCTGTACAGAATTCAAACACAGTATGTGTTCAGCATAGGAACTGTAAACAATGTACAAAAAATGTAGTACATGATAACCAACCTCATTCATTCAATGCAGTGCAGTAAATGGATGGCTTCGAGTTACAAATGTTTATGCAATACTATGCAGTCATACGTATTTTACAGTACATTACTGTAATGCTAAAATAGTCATTAGATAGTTGCATACCTGTTCTCATTTCTGAAGGTTCGAATTAAGGACGCCACTGTAAATCGACTCAAGTTGGGCTGGACTCTCAGTCCAGCCTCTCTCATGGTCAAACCATGGTTGATCACATGATCAACAAGTGTTGCCCTAATCTCATTAGAGATGGCTCTCCTTCCTTCTGTTCTTTGCCCTCGTCCTCTTCTCCCTCTTCCTCTCCCTCCTACTCCTCTTGCTCTCTGTCCATTGTTGGCATCCATTGTTCAAAACAGTTAATCTGACCTTTGATCTATTTATAGGCCTATACTACAGTAAAGCAATGATTGGTTAGTGATCAGTTAATAACCTGTTTGGGCTGCAGGGACAGTATTGAGTAGCCGGATAAAAGGTGCCCATTTCAAACGGCCTCGTACTCAATTCTTGCTCGTAAAATATGCATATTATTATTACTATTGGATAGAAAACACTCTCTAGTTTCTAAAACCGTTTGAATTATATCTGTGAGTAAAACAGAACTCATTTTGCAGCAAACTTCCTGACAGGAAGTGGAAAATCTGAAATCGATGCTCTGTTCTAGGGCCTGCCTATAAATGTCCTTGATATTTATTAGAATACATGCACTTCATACGTCTTCCACTAGATGTCGACAGGCAGTGAGAGAAGAAATGGAGTGTATAACTTGATCTGGGGTCGAATAAAAGCTCTCGGCATGACGTGTCACCAGTTTCCTGTTTTCTGGAGAGCGCGTGAAGGGACCTGGTTTTGCCTTCTGATAAGCTGTCGTTATAGACGACTAATATCTCCGGCTTTGATTTTATTTGATACATGTGACAATATCATCATAAAGTATGTTTTTCAATATAGTTTTATTAGATTATTGAATTTTTTTCGGCACGTTAGGCGTGTTGCGTTGTGTGCCTTTGTTCAGGAAGGAGAGCTTCGCGCCACTTTGCTAGCTTTCCGTGCTAATTGACTGGAGAAGAGGACATTCTAAATCCAAACAACGATTGTTCCCGACAAAGGACCCCTTGTACAACATTCTGATAAAAGATCATCAAAAGTAGGACCCATTTTATGATGTTATTTCATATATCTGTCGAACATGTGAAATAGTCGTTTGCGCCCAGAGTTTGGGCACTCTCTCGCTATAACTAAGCTGGATGTCGTAATGAAGTTATTTTTAGAATTCTAACACGGCGATTGCATTAAGAACTAGTGTATCTATCATTTCCTATACAACATGTATTTTTTAGTAACGTTTATGTATAGTTATTTGGTCAGAATAGTTGAGTGTCATAAAAATATCCGCACATTCTGGGAAAAAGATGCTACGTTAGCACAATGTATAACCACTGATTTCAGCTCTAAATATGCACATTTTCGAACAAAACATAAGTGTATGTATAACCTGATGTTATAGGACTGTCATCTGATGAAGCTTATCAAGGTTAGTCAAAAATTATATATCTTTTGCTGGTTTATTCGCTATCGCTAACGTGCCTATTGCTATCGCTAACGTGCCTTGATGAATGAATGCGGTAGTGTGGTAGGCTATTGTAGTAAGCTAATATAATGCTATATTGTGTTTTCGCTGTAAAACACTTAAAAAATCGGAAATATTGGCTGGATTCACAAGATGTTTGTCTTTAATTTGCTGTACACCATCGATTTTTCAGAAATGTTTTATGATGAGTATTTAGGTATTTGACGTTGGTGTCTGTAATTACTCTGGCTGCTTCGGTCCTATTTGTGACGGTAGCTGTGATGGTAGCTGCAATGTAAAACTGATTTATACCTCAAATATGCACATTTTTCGAACAAAACATAGATTTATTGTATAACATGTTATAAGACTGTCATCTGATGAAGTTGTTTCTTGGTTAGTTTGGTTGGTTCTTGGTTAGTTAGGTTGGCTTTGTGCATGCTACCTGTGCTGTGAAAAATGTCTGTCCTTTTTTGTATTTGGTGGTGAGCTAACATAAATATATGTGGTGTTTTCGCTGTAAAACATTTTAAAAATCGGACATGTTGGCTGGATTCACAAGATGTTTATCTTTCATATGCTGTATTGGACTTGTTAATGTGTGAAAGTTAAATATTTCAAAAAAATATATTTTGAATTTCGCGCCCTGCACTTGAAGTGGCTGTTGTCATATTGTGCCCGGCTTCGGGCTTGCAGCCCAAAGAAGTTTTAAGCTATTAGTGTTTGCACATGTGAGGAGTGTGTGTGTGACCTGGTGAATAAGTGTAGCATTTTGATTGGTTGTGTTTGGAAAAGGAAAGCAAGTCACTTCCTGTTAGATTTTTGTGTTTTAGGTAGAGAATTGTAGGTTTTGAAAAAAGTGTTTTATGCAATTGACAACTGAGTCAAAGGCTGAGAAATAGCTTATGGTTTTGGATATTTGGTGTGTAGTTTTGCACTTTGAGTGAGAGGTTTCAAAAATCGTGTGACATGAAAAGATTTTGTGTGTAAGCAGTTGGAAAAAACTGTAAGCAATTAACATCCCATCATGCTTTTAGAGTCCTGTATAAAAATACCCAGTTGTCCATTATTTGGGCTACCATGGCTAGAAAAAGAGATGTCTGTGACTTTGAAAGAGTGGTCTCAAAGGAGCATAGAGGGTTTAAAACGTCTGTGTGTGTGTGTGTGTGTGTATGTGTCTCAGTCACCAGATCTCATCCCAATTGAACACTTATGGGATTTTCTGGAGCAGCGCCTAAGACAGCGTTTTCCACCACCATCAACAAAACACCAAATTATGGAACTTCTCTTGGAAGAATGGTGTCGCATCCCTCCAATAGAGTTCCAGACACGTGTAGAATATATGCCAAGCCACATTGAAGCTGTTCTGGCGGCTCGTGGTACACAACGTCCTATTAAGAC
Organism: Salvelinus namaycush; assembly: GCF_016432855.1. NCBI lineage: Eukaryota > Metazoa > Chordata > Actinopteri > Salmoniformes > Salmonidae > Salvelinus > Salvelinus namaycush. The sequence goes on along the minus strand of NC_052320.1, from coordinate 7,626,961 downwards.
ACTTTATGTTGCGGTTTCCTTTATTTAGTCAGTTCCCTGTATGTTGGTGTTTCGTTAGCAGGCTATACTTAGAGCTGACATGGTAAGGTTCAGTGTGGGAGTAGTGGTTCGTTGGGATATTTACATACGCTTACGTTAGTATGTTAGTCATATGTTAAAAGATGCTGGTGTGAGTGAGAGTCTTTGCCTTGAGGTGGAGTATGAGCTGTGTGTTTATATATAAAATGTGTGGCTCCTAATCTCTGTGTGTGTGTGTGTGGTGTGTGTGGTGTGTGTGTGTAGCAGTAAGGTATTAGAGATGTCCAGCAGACTCTTTAGTATTCACTCCAACATCTCTCTGACTCATACACACTGCCCGAGCCTGAGACAAGGAGAGAAGAAGGGAGAGAGTGGGGGAGGGAGAGGGGGAAGGAGAGGAAGAGAGAGACATGAGAAGAGGTAGAGGGGGGATAGGACGTAAGAAGAGGGAGAGGGGGACAGAGGGAAGGAGAGGAAGAGAGAGACTGAGACAAGGAGAGAGGGAGAGAGCCTGAGACAGGGAGGACTGGGAGAGGACGAGAGAAGACAAGGCACTATAAAAGACAGGCAGACAGACAGACAGGCAGCAGTGTTTCTCTAGCTAGCCCTAGGCCACGTGTTTCAGTGTATGTCTGTGTGTTTGCCACTGTGCGCTCTGTCCCCAAGGGGATACCTTTTTTGACAGTTTTGTTAAGCCCTTCTTTTTGACTGATCTGTCCCTTTTTAACCGCCAGTCCGCTTCTCAATGGCATCATGGCTTTGTGCTTCTGAATAGGTCTCTCTCTTGCTCTTTCTCCCTCTCTTCAAGCACGTGACTCTCCTTCTTTCAGGGCAGTTGTTGAGTAAGGGGTGAGCTAAGGAAGACTGCATAGACAGACTGCAAAGCAGGATAGAATATTTAGCTGACTTGGTTTTGTTTCATCCACAAGCAGCATGTTTTAATCTCTGCCTCTCATCTCTTGTCTCTCTGTCTCGTTGCTCCCGGTCCTCTCCTCTCTTGTCTCTCTGTCTCGTTGCTCCCGGTCCTCTCTTCTCTTGTCTCTCTGTCTCGTTGCTCCCGGTCCTCTCCTCTCTTGTCTCTCTGTCTCGTTGCTCCCGGTCCTCTCCTCTCTTGTCTCTCTGTCTCGTTGCTCCCGGTCCTCTCCTCTCTTGTCTCTCTGTCTCGTTGCTCCCGGTCCTCTCCTCTCTTGTCTCTCTGTCTCGTTGCTCCCGGTCCTCTCTTCTCTTGTCTCTCTGTCTCGTTGCTCCCGGTCCTCTCCTCTCTTGTCTCTCTGTCTCGTTGCTCCCGGTCCTCTCCTCTCTTGTCTCTCTGTCTCGTTGCTCCCGGTCCTCTCCTCTCGTCACTCCACGTCTCTACATCCCTCTGTCCGTTTGCATTTTAGTTTAATCTCTGCCCCTCCTTTTCCTGCTTCCTTCGCTCTGTCACTTTCTATTCCATCTCTTTTTTACCCATCCTCCTCCGCTTTCTGTCCCTCCATCCAAATCCTGTCCTTTGATGGCAATAGAACAGGGTGACAGAATGCATAGCCTGATAGGTTGATGAGTGAGAGGAGGATGGGGAGAAGGAGAGAAAGAGAGGATAAAAAGTTTCATCCTACAACAAGTCCACGATCACATGGAGTCAAAGAACAGAGGGATGAGGGGCAGGGGCGATAAACAACGAGAGAAAGCGACAGACGCAAGCCGACAAAACATGCTGTCCATTCCACTGGGCGGAGGAGTGGGGGCGGAGATAGAGAGGGACACACACATACATTATTAGTCCAGTGCTGTCTCCTTCATGACTTACACTGTGCATGATGACAAGTTCCTGCCGCTGCTCCCATTGGTCGAGGCTGCCACCAACCAGAGCACACACATGTAAGGTTCCTTTAGAGAGAGTGAGTGTGTGTGTGTGTGTGTGTGTGTGTGTGTGTGTGTGAGAGAGAGAGAGAGAGAGAGAGAGAGAGAGAGAGAGAGAGAGAGAGAGAGAGAGAGAGAGAGAGAGAGAGAGAGAGAGAGAGAGAGAGAGAGAGAGAGAGAGAGAGAGAGAGAGAGAGAGAGAGAGAGAGAGAGAGAGAGAGAGAGAGAGAGAGAGAGAGAGAGAGAGAGAGAGAGAGAGAGAGAGAGAGAGAGAGAGAGAGAGAGAGAGAGAGAGAGAGACCAAGGCATTCCCATCTCAGAAATGTTACCACTGAGTAGAGGATCTAGATGAAGCCACAGTAGCTGCTTCTCATTCTGTGATTGGGTAGTTAGACTTCATTCTGTCATTAGGTAGTTAAACTTTGGCCAGTAGCTCCCCCTCCCTCTTGTTTCTGACGCACCCCAACCCCCAGGCTTATCTGAGACAGACAGGCAGCACAACTGCACCAGCATTACCCCCCCCCCCCCCCCCCCCTCCTCCTCTTCCTCCTCACATACTGTTAGTCACCTGGTGAGTGCGGACGCAAGGCAAAGCGAGGGACAGACAGCATGTGCAGTGGTAGCAGTGGTAGCAGGTGGTAGTAGCAGCAGTCTCCCCTCACATTTAGTTCTGCTTTTCTGACTTCCCTGCTGGAGAGAGAAAGAGAGAGAGAGAGAAAGAGAGAGAGAGAGAGGAGCGGTGAAAAAAAATAAGAAAACAATTTGGAGCCATTGTCCCTTTGGAGAAAAGGGAGAGACGAGGAAACGAGGGAGCACTGTTAAACGATAGGAGCAGAGAGAAGGAAAAGCCAGGATGATTTTGGGTGAGTTGTTGTCGTTTTCCTCTGCGTCTTGATATTTTTGGGGGGGTCAAATGTTTCTGTTGTATCATCAGGCATTCTTCAAAACTTGATTTATTTATCATAGTCTCATCCACTCAAAGTCTCAACAATGCTCAAGCTATCTGTCGTAGTATTATTGAAGTGTTATTGAATACCAGCAGAAATAGCCTATGGATTATTATGATTATAGTAATAATCAAAACCATCTATTTGCCGTGTCAGACAGATAACAGGAGAGGTCAGTGTGTTGTGTTGGAAGCATATCATTAAGATGTGTTTGGTCACATGACATGACCATGCTTCAGCTCTCTCCTCTCCTCTCCTGTCCTCTTCTCTCCTATCATGTCCTCTCATGTCCTGTCCTCTCCTCTTCTATCCTCTTCTCTCCTATCCTCTCCTGTCCTGTCCTCTCCTGTCCTCTCCTATCATGTCCTCTCCTGTCCTCTCCTATCCTCTCCTGTCCTGTCCTCTCCTGTCCTCTTCATTCCTCTCCTGTCATCTCCTCTCCTCTTCTCTCCTGTCCTGTCTTCTCCTGTCCTCTCCTATCCTCTCCTATCCTCTTCTCTCCTATCCTGTCCTCTTCTATCCTCTCCTGTCCTCTCCTCTCCTCTTCTCTCCTGTCCTGTCCTCTCCTGTCCTCTCCTCTCCTCTTCTGTCCTGTCTTCTCCTGTCCTCTCCTATCCTCTCCTATCCTCTTCTCTCCTATCCTGTCCTCTCCTGTCCTCTCCTCTTCTCTCCTCTTCTCTCCTCTTCTCTCATGTCCTCTCCTCTTCTCTTCTCTCCTGTCCTGTCCTCTTCTCTCCTGTCCTGTCCTCTTCTCTCCTGTCCTCTCCTGTCCTCTCCTCTCCTCTTCTCTCCTATCCTGTCCTCTCCTATCACGTCCTCTCCTGTCCTCTCCTCTCCTCTTCTCTTCTCTCCTGTCCTGTCCTGTCCTCTCCTGTCCTCTCCTCTCCTGTCCTCTCCTCTCCTGTCCTCTCCTCTTCTCTCCTGTCCCGTCCTCTCCTATCCTGTCCCGTCCTCTCCTATCCTGTCCTCTTCTATCCCCTTCTATCCTCTTCTCTCCTCTCCTCTCCTCTCCTATCCTGTCCTCTCCTCTTCTCTCCTGTCCTGTCCTGTCCTGTCCTCTCCTCTCCTCTTCTCTCCTGTCCTGTCCTCTTCTCTCCTATCCTGTCCTCTCCTCTTCTCTCCTGTACTCTCCTATCATGTCCTCTCCTGTCCTCTCTTCTCCTCTTCTCTCCTTTCCTGTCCTGTCCTCCTGTCCTGTCCTCTGTCCTTTCCTGTCCTCTCCCCTCCTCTTCTCTCCTGTCCTCTCCTCTCCTCTCCTCTTCTCTCCTGTCCTGTCCTCTCCTGTCCTGTCCTCTTCTCTCCTCTCCTCTCCTCTTCTCTCCTGTCCTGTCCTCTCCTCTCCTCTCCTGTCCTCTTCTCTCCTCTCCTGTCCTCTCCTCTCCTGTCCTCTTCTCTCCTGTCCCCTACTGTCCTGTATGTCCTGCCGAGAGAGTTTGACGTGAGAGAGAAGTTACACATAACAGAATGTGATAGAGAAATAGACTGTGATAGAGATACAGCTATGCATACTGCAACTATCCGGCACCAACAGTCAAGCTCACAAAAACACGTGAGGGTTACATGTGAAGGTTGTTGGGTGTATACATTGTCACATATAACATTCTCCTTTGGTGCTGTAGGGTTCTTCAAATGATTTAAGAACACTACCAAGAACAGCAAAAAGAGAAAAAATCCTATTGTGTATGCAAAAGGCTGCGTCATACATACATTTCAGTGTGTGGCTAGATACACCGACAAGCATTGCAATGCATTTGTAGCAAATGTGCTACACAGAATATACTGTCATTCAGCATGGTCTTGTTTAGTATTCCAGTCTCATAGTCCACACGTGGGTGAGGGGAGACAAAAGCCTTCCTTCCAGTCTCTCTGCTGCTAGTCCGTCTGTACTAACTCTACTGCTGCTGCAGGGGATGGGAGCTCTGCTACTGAAACACTGTAAGTCACCGTGTTTCATAGACTGGGGTTTATGTGTGTGTGTGGGTGTGTGTTGCAGGTTAACTGTTTGCTAGTGTGAGGAAGAAGCATGTGTCAAAAATATGTATGTGTGTGTGTGTGTGTGTGTGTGTGTGTGTGTGTGTGTGTGTGTGTGTGTGTGTGTGTGCGTGCGTGCGTGCGTCCACATGATTTAAAACGCATGCCTGGGCTGATTCAACGGCAGCTAGCTACAGTACTGCTCCCCTCCTGCACTCCTCTCCCTCTTCTCCACCCCCCTCCTCTTCTCCGCGCGCACAATCCACTCCCATCCACTCATTTCCTCCTCTCCGTCTCTCCGCTCCTCCTCTCCGCTCTGCCTCTCCCCTCCTCTCCTCGTCTCCTCTGCTCGTCTTCTCCACTCCTCTTCTCCACTCCTCTGATCCTCTCCTTCGCTACTCTCAGCCGCTACTCTCAGCCGCTACTCTCAGCCGCTCTTCTCAGCCGCTCCTCTCCTGCGCTCCTCTCCTCCGCTCTGCTCCACTTCTCTTCTCCTCTCCTCATCTCTCCCTCTTCTCCGCTCCCCCTACTCTTTTCCACTCCTCTGCTCCTCTCCTCCCCTTCGCTCATCTCCTCTCCTCCGCTCCTCTCCTCTGCTCCTCTTCTCCGCTCCTCTTCTCCACTTCTCTTCTCCGCTCCTCCCCTCCTCCCCTCCGCTCCTCTCCTCCCCTCCGCTTCTCTCCTCTCCTCTCCTCCGCTCCTCTCCTGCTCCTCTCCTTCGCTCCTCCCCTTCGCTCCTCTCCTCCGCTCCTCCCCTCCGCTTCTCTCCTCCGCTCTTCTCCTCTGCTCTTCTCCTCTGCTCTTCTCCTCCACTCCTCTTCTCCACTCCTCTACTCCTCTCCTCCGCTCCTCTCCTCCGCTCCTCTCCTCCGCTCCTCTCCTCTGCTCCTCTCCTCTGCTCTGCTCCTCTCCCCTCCTCTCCTCTCCTCCGCTCCTCTCCCCTGCTCTTTTCCTCCACTCCTCTGCTCCTCTCCTCAGCACCCCGCCAGGCATGTTTTTCAAGGAGACAGTAATGATTATAGGGAGTTTTGACGTCTGAGGTGTGTGTGTGTGTGTGTGTGTGTGTGTGTGTGTGTGTCATCATAATGCGTACTTAGTGTCTGGTGAACATGTTATATCTGACTGATATGTGTTCTGTCTCTAGCTGTAATGTACCATCTGACTATTGGTTTATTCTCCTTTCTGAAAGAGGGAATCTTTGTGCGTGTGTGTGTGTGTGTGTGTGTGTGTGTGTTTGTGTGTGTGCGTGCGTGTGTGTGTGTGTGTAGGCCCAGCTAAATGAGGTTGAGACATAACATGTATTAAGAGCATCATTAAACCTCTAACTACAGCTGTCTCACTCCAGACTAATGGCTCTGATCTGTACGTGTAACTTTCGGCTTGATGATGTGACAATTAGTTTTGCTTGTCATATAGAAGGATGGAATGGGTTGACTCTACTCACCACCAGGATGTTTCTATTCTACTCAGTTATACTCTATATTGATCACCTATACAGTAGTACATTCATTTCATTATTACCATTCGATTATGAAACATATATCACACTAAAACAAGCTAAATACCTGACAGTGATGTATCATTAATATGTAATAGTGTGGTAGGTCTATAATAGCTTTCATGCTGTGTATGTGTGAGGTTCTGTGAGGAGGTCGGTATGGTGTTGTGTGGTGCAAATGGACCAGATTGAAAGAGTGTGTCCCAAATGAAACCCTTTTCTCTACATAGTGGGAGTACGCCCATAGGGCTCTGATCAAAAGTAGTGCACTATATAGGGAATAGTGTGCTATTTAGGCTGGGAACAAAGGGCTCTTACAGGGTGATGATACACCTCTGAGATGCTGGACCGGAAGGGTTTTCATCACGGCCTGTGAAATCTCCACTATCATCATGGATGAGGCTCAATCAGACTCCATCATTTTGTTGTCGATTGCGTCTCAACTGTTTTGTTCATTATTTTAGAACAAATATTTTTTAACCTTAATTTAACTAGGCAAGTCAGTCAAGAACAAATTCTTATTTTCAATAATGGCCTAGGAACAGTGGGTTAACTGCCTTGTTCAGGGGCTGAACGACAGATGTTCTACCTTGTCAGCTCAGGGATTCAATCTTGCAACCTTTCGGGTTACTAGTCCAACGCTCTAACCACTAGGCTACCTGCCGCCCCAAAGGATTGTTTGTCTTGTGTATCTTACAGTTTTGTGTCGAGACATTCAACATTTCCTGGGTAAAATTCAGCACTGTTTGATATGGTGATTTGGCTGTGAAGCATTTTGACATTTCTGTCATTTTAGCGGTGAAAAGTCTCTGCTGCACCGTCTGGTCTTGTGATTTCTCCCTGATATCATGATTCAGATATCACTCTGTTTAGCTCTGATAACATATCTGTATGGCAGGGTGACACATTTCATTAGACAAGATATGAAAAAGAAAACAAAATGTGTGTGAAGTGTGTGTGTGTGTCTGTAGTACAGTGTGTATGCATCAGTTGATATTAGTACATGGGTAATATGCACATTTGCTTAATTCCCTCAATTGTTTTTACATTTAACCTTGAGCTCACCTCCCCAATCAGTACTCTCTATGATGTCTATGCCCTTGATGCTCTACTACATGTATATCTTTGCCCTTGATGTTCTACTACACATACCTATGCCCTTGGTGTTCTACATGCTGTATATCTATCCTAGGTCTCTTTGTTAAATGTCAGAGTTCCTGGCACAGAGCTCTTTGGCCATAGTGATGGTGCTGAGAATCTGCCAGCCATACACCACACCATGGTCATGTTCATTACGGCACACCGAAGCAAAACCTTTGCAAAAGAAAGTCAAAATTAGATTTTCTTATTTGACAGTAATCCCTCCCTGTTTCAGTGCTGTTTCCTTCCGTTTGGTACCAAATGAATACGACCCACGGTCTACTGTATATGCAACCGTAGACTGATTTTCTCTCTCTCTGTCACACTTCCTGTTCTCTCCTGTCATCGTTGTCTGTCCCCTGAGCTGTGCTGCACCACGCTCCAAGCATGGGACTCTGTACCTGCTGCTGTTGCTACTGTCAACTGGACAGAGAACAGAGGAGGGGAGGAGAGGATGGGGGGTGGAGGCAGTGGGGAGGAGGACATTACAACTGCAGCCTATAATAGGTAACATGACCACTGGGCTCACTGGACTCCTCCTGATGCAGTGGAGACACCCAGCCTATTCATTCTGGCTCTAGATCAATTGTGGTCAGATCAGATGCCCCCATCCCCCACTGACTGCACCTGGGGGCCCACTGACTGCACCTGGGGGCCTGAGCCTCCATCCCCTACTGACTGCACCTGGGGGCCTGAGCCTCCATCCCCTACTGACTGCACCTGGGGGCCTGAGCCTCCATCCTCTACTGACTGCACCTGGGGGCCCACTGACTGCACCTGGGGGCCTGAGCCTCCATCCTCCACTGACTGCACCTGGGGGCCTGAGCCTACTAGTAAGGTTCCGACCTCATAGACAACAGAATTGTTTGACAGGCCCTGTTCAACACTCTTACCATTTAGAATGGTTTGAGGGTACTCCGATGTGTGAAAAGGTTTTAACTATAACAAAAAAGGGTTCTCCTACAGAGACAACTGTATGGACATAGGGAGCACCTTATTTTCCTGGACTGTGATCCAGTCTGTGGTTCAGAAAGATGCAGGATACTGCATTATAGTTGGGCATATTTAGCTTCTGGTCGGTACTACAGCATCTTCTCTGTGTGTCTGGTGGAGTCAGAGCCCTGCTTCAGCTCAAGGACGTTCACTGTGCTGCATGGCTTTTGTTTGTGTATCTGTCTCTTTGTCTTTGTGTTAGTGTTAGTGAGTTCATTCCAGACCCATCTGTCTTCATAACACATCAGTCTCACAGACCGACCAGTCAATACCTAGTAATACTCTCTCTCTCTTCTTTCTTTCTTTCTTTCTTTCTTTCTTTCTTTCTTTCTTTCTTTCTTTCTTTCTTTCTTTCTTTCTTTCTTTCTTTCTTTCTTTCGCTCACTCTCTCTCTACATCTCTTTCTCTCTCTCCCCCTCGCTCACCTGGCTGTCAGTCAGAGATGTTTGTTTTCTCAGCTCATTTCTCTATGGTTGTCCTGTTGACACATACCCACACTGCTGCATATCTCTCTGGTGTCACGTCACAACGAAACAGCAATAGGGGAAATCTGAATTACGATATCCAAATGTTGTTACAGAGCAGAGTTTATTTCTTGAAGCTTTTGTCAAACTGTGTCATCAGCTTTCCATAATCCATGAACACCTTGACGGGCTTGTCTGTTGCGCTGCTACCTCAGCTAAATCATTTAGTCAGGACCCAGTTGTAGGTCTCTCTACTAAAGTGGCTGTTCTGTTTTCTTAAACTGACTCAAAACACTGCTGTAAGGATATGCTATTGGAAACTTGGTGGCCATGGGCCCTGTGTTATGTGATTACGATTGATCCTCTGAGGCCTCCGTAGTTCATGTCATGTTGAGAACGGCAAATAAAGCAGATTTGATAATACTTGATGGTCAGTCATCAGTCACTCATTTCAACTGCCTTACGGGTGCACCAGACAGAACACTGTCTCTCTATGACTGACTGTTCTGGTTTATCGTATAACATTCTATTACAATGATATTGGCTAAATTGGTCTCTTCTTTTCAATGGGTTGAATCCTTAATAATTCTGAATCTGTTTGGTGACAGTGCTGGATGGTTTATTAATATTCCATTGCAAGTGAACCTCCCTCCCCTCCTCTCTGTCAGTGGCTGTGCTCCCCTTGAGAAGATGGGATCATGTCATGATCATTAGAATACATATCTCTATCTAACCTATGGGTGCTTCATCTCGGAATGATGATACTGTGCCGTAGGTGTATCGCGCACGTGTGTGTGAGTGTGTGTGTGCGTGCGTCAACCCCAGCAGCCTGTCCCAGTGAATGCACTTATGTGAGCCACCATAAGAACAGGCAGGGACAGCTACGCAATGCTTCACAGAACACTATTACACAGATGGTACAGAAGAACAGGCAGGTGCAGCTACGCTATGCTTCACAGAACACTATTACACAGATGGTACAGAAGAACAGGCAGGTGCAGCTACGCTATGCTTCACAGAACACTATTACACAGATGGTACAGAAGAACAGGCAGGTGCAGCTACGCTATGCTTCACAGAACACTATTACACAGATGGTACAGAAGAACAGGCAGGTGCAGCTACGATTTGCTTCACAGAACACTATTACACAGATGGTACAGAAGAACAGGCAGGTGCAGCTACGCTATGCTTCACAGAACACTATTACACAGATGGTACAGAAGAACAGGCAGGTGCAGCTACGCTATGCTTCACAGAACACTATTACACAGATGGTACAGAAGAACAGGCAGGTGCAGCTATGCTATGCTTCACAGAACACTATTACACAGATGGTACAGAAGAACAGGCAGGTGCAGCTACGCTATGCTTCACAGAACACTATTACACAGATGGTACAGAAGAACAGGCAGGTGCAGCTACGATTTGCTTCACAGAACACTATTACACAGATGGTACAGAAGAACAGGCAGGTGCAGCTACGCTATGCTTCACAGAACACTATTACACAGATGGTACAGAAGAACAGGCAGGTGCAGCTACGCTATGCTTCACAGAACACTATTACACAGATGGTACAGAAGAACAGGCAGGTGCAGGTACGCTATGCTTCACAGAACACTATTACACAGATGGTACAGAAGAACAGGCAGGTGCAGCTACGCTATGCTTCACAGAACACTATTACACAGATGGTACAGAAGAACAGGCAGGTGCAGCTACGATTTGCTTCACAGAACACTATTACACAGATGGTACAGAAGAACAGGCAGGTGCAGCTACGCTATGCTTCACAGAACACTATTACACAGATGGTACAGAAGAACAGGCAGGTGCAGCTACGCTATGCTTCACAGAACACTATTACACAGATGGTACAGAAGAACAGGCAGGTGCAGCTACGCTATGCTTCACAGAACACTATTACACAGATGGTACAGAAGAACAGGCAGGTGCAGCTACGCTATGCTTCACAGAACACTATTACACAGATGGTACAGAAGAACAGGCAGGTGCAGCTACGATTTGCTTCACAGAACACTATTACACAGATGGTACAGAAGAACAGGTAGGTGCAGCTACGCTATGCTTCACAGAACACTATTACACAGATGGTACAGAAGAACAGGCAGGTGCAGCTATGCTATGCTTCACAGAACACTATTACACAGATGGTACAGAAGAACAGGCAGGTGCAGCTACGCTATGCTTCACAGAACACTATTACACAGATGGTAAAGAAGAACAGGCAGGTGCAGCTACGCTATGCTTCACAGAACACTATTACACAGATGGTACAGAAGAACAGGCAGGTGCAGCTACGCTATGCTTCACAGAACACTATTACACAGATGGTACAGAAGAACAGGCAGGTGCAGCTACGCTATGCTTCACAGAACACTATTACACAGATGGTACAGAAGAACAGGCAGGTGCAGCTACGATTTGCTTCACAGAACACTATTACACAGACGGTACAGAAGAACAGGCAGGTGCAGCTACGCTATGCTTCACAGAACACTATTACACAGATGGTACAGAAGAACAGGCAGGTGCAGCTACGCTATGCTTCACAGAACACTATTACACAGATGGTACAGAAGAACAGGCAGGTGCAGCTACGCTATGCTTCACAGAACACTATTACACAGATGGTACAGAAGAACAGGCAGGTGCAGCTACGCTATGCTTCACAGAACACTATTACACAGATGGTACAGAAGAACAGGCAGGTGCAGCTACGATTTGCTTCACAGAACACTATTACACAGATGGTACAGAAGAACAGGCAGGTGCAGCTACGCTATGCTTCACAGAACACCATTACACAGATGGTACAGAAGAACAGGCAGGTGCAGCTACGCTATGCTTCACAGAACACTATTACACAGATGGTACAGAAGAACAGGCAGGTGCAGCTACGCTATGCTTCACAGAACACTATTACACAGATGGTACAGAAGAACAGGCAGGTGCAGCTACGCTATGCTTCACAGAACACTATTACACAGATGGTACAGAAGAACAGGCAGGTGCAGCTACGATTTGCTTCACAGAACACTATTACACAGATGGTACAGAAGAACAGGTAGGTGCAGCTACGCTATGCTTCACAGAACACTATTACACAGATGGTACAGAAGAACAGGCAGGTGCAGCTATGCTATGCTTCACAGAACACTATTACACAGATAGTACAGAAGAACAGGCAGGTGCAGCTACGCTATGCTTCACAGAACACTATTACACAGATGGTACAGAAGAACAGGCAGGTGCAGCTACAATTTGCTTCACAGAACACTATTACACAGATGGTACAGAAGAACAGGCAGGTGCAGCTACGCTATGCTTCACAGAACACTATTACACAGATGGTACAGAAGAACAGGCAGGTGCAGCTACGCTATGCTTCACAGAACACTATTACACAGATGGTACAGAAGAACAGGCAGGTGCAGCTACGATTTGCTTCACAGAACACTATTACACAGATGGTACAGAAGAACAGGCAGGTGCAGCTACGCTATGCTTCACAGAACACTATTACACAGATGGTACAGAAGAACAGGCAGGTGTTAGCCCAGGTGGACAGCTATTACACAGGCTGTGTGTGTGGTTGTGTGTGCAGTCCTCATGTTGACTCTGAGCTGTATCAGACGGCAGTGCTTCTGTTTGTGTTTGTGCACATAGGCATCAATATTGATATCCCAATGCAATGATCAGGAGCCAGAACCCAAGAGACTAGAGATGATACCATAATCAACATGTCTTTGTTGTTGTGTGTACTTGCATCAGTGTTGATACAGATAGCATTCCAAACGACAGACAATAGAGACCCTGGTTCTGTTCCAAATGGCCCACTATTGTACTATAAAGGGCCCATAGGGCTCTGGTTGGTAGTGCAATCCATAAGGAATATGAGTGCCATTTGGGACAGATCCCTAAATAACATTATTCTGATTGAACATGACTTGTTTTATTCCATTAGCACTAGGTACTTCAGTCAACACTGGGAACTAGGATATAACACTGAGAACTAGCATATAACACTGGGAACTAGGATATAACACTGAGAACTAGCATATAACACTGGGAACAAGGATATAACACTGAAAATAGGATATAACACTGGGAACTAGGATATAACACTGATAACACTGGGAACTAGGATATAACACTGAAAATAGGATATAACACTGATAACACTGGGAACTAGGATATAACACTGAAAATAGAATATAAAACTGGGAACTAGGATATAACACTGAGAATTAGGATATGACACTGAAAACACTGGGAACTAGGATATAACACTGGGAACGAGGACATAACATTAATAACTAGGTTATAACACTGGGAAATAGAATATAACACTGAGAACTAGGATATAACACTGGTAACACTGGGAACTAGGATAAAACACTGGGAACTAGGATATAACATTAATAACTAGGATATAATACTGGGAACTAGAAAATAACACTGAGAACTAGAAAATACCACTGAGAACTAGGATATAACAGCTGGGAACTAGGATATAACACTGGGAACTAGGATATAACACTGGGAACTAGGATATAACACTGGGAACTAGGATATAACACTGGGAACTAGGATATAACACTGAGAACTAGAAAATAACACTGAGAACTAGGATATAACACTGGGAACTAGGATATAACACTGGGAACCAGGATATAACACTGATAACACTGGGAACTAGGATATAACACTGATAACACTGGGAACTAGGATATAACACTGGGAACTAGTATATAACACTGGGAACTAGGATATAACACGGGGAACTAGGATAATACACGGGGAACGAGGATATAACACGGGGAACTAATATATACCATGGGATACTCGGATATAACACCGAAAACAAGGATATAACACTGAGAACTAGGATATAACACTGGGAACTAGGATATAACACTGGGTACTAGGATATAACACTGGGAACTAATATTTAACACTGGGTACTAGGATATAACACTGATAACACTAAGAGCTAGGATACAACACTGAGAACTAGGATATAACACTGGGTACTAGGATATAACACTGCTAACTAGGATATAACCCTGGTAACTAATATATACCACTGAGAACTAGGATACAACACTGAGAACTAGGATATAACACTGAGAACTAGGATATAACACTGAGAACTAAGATATAACACTGAGAACTAGGATATAACACTGGGTACTAGGATATAACACTGCTAACTAGGATATAACCCTGGTAACTAAGATATAACACTGAGAACTAGAATATAACACTGAGAACTAGGATATAACGAGAACTAGGATATAACACTGAGAACTAGGATATAACACTGGGAACTAGGATATAACACTGGGAACTAGGATATAACACTGACACCACTGGTAACTAGGATATAACCCTGGTAACTAAGATATAACACTGAGAACTAAGATATAACACTGAGAACTAGGATATAACACTGAGAACTAGGATATAACACTGAGAACTAGGATATAACACTGGGAACTAGGATATAACACTGGGAACTAGAATATTACACTGATAACAATGGGAACTAGGATATAACACTGATAACTAGGATATAACACTGGGAACTAGAATATAACACTGATAATAATGGGAACTAGGATATAACACTGGGAACTAGGATATAACACTGGGAACTAGAATATAACACTGGGAACTAGGACATACCACTGGGAACTAGGATATAACACTGGGAACTAGGATATAACACTGGGAACTAGGATATAAACCTGAGAATTAGGATATAACACTGAAAACACTGGGAACTAGGATATAACACTGGGAACTAGGATATAACATTAATAACTAGGATATAACACTGGGAACTAGAATGTAACACTGAGAACTAGGATATAACACTGATAACATTGGGAACTAGGATATAACACTGGGAACTAGGATATAAACCTGAGAACTAGGATATAACACTGGGAACTAGGATATAACACTGGGAACTAGGATATAACACTGATAACTAGAAAATTACACTGAGAACTAGGATATAACGTTGAGAACTAAGATATAACCCTGGTAACTAGGATATAACTCTGAGAACTAGGATATAACACTGAGAACTAGGATATAACACTGGGAACTAGGATATACCACTGAGAACTAGGATATAACACTGGGAACTAGGATATAACACGGATAACACTGGGAACTAGTATATAAAACTGGGAACTAGGATGTAACACTGGGAACTAGGATATAACACTGAGAACTAGGATATAACATTAATAACTAGGATATAACACTGGGAACTAGGATATAACACTGGGAACTAGGATATAACACGGGGAACTAATATATACCATGGGATTCTCGGATATAACACTGAGAACAAGGATATAACAGCTGGGAACTAGGTTATACCACTGAGAATTAGGATATAACACTGGGAACAAGGATATAACACTGGGTACTAGGATATAACACTGAGAACTAGGATATAACACTTGGTACTAGGATATAACACTGCTAACTAGGATATAACCCTGGTAACGAAGAAATAACACTGAGAACTAGAATACAACACTGATAACTAGGATATAACACTGAGAACTAGGATTTAACACTGATAACACTGGGAACTAGGATATAACACTGGGAACCAGGATATAACACTGGGAACTAGGATATAACACTGATAACAATGTGAACTAGGATATAACACTGATAACTAGGATATAACACTGGGAACTAGAATATAACACTAGGAACTAGAATATAACACTGGGAACTAGGATATAACACTGGGAACTAGGATATAACACTGGGAACTAGGATATAACACTGAGCACACTTTGAACTAGGATATAACACTGGGAACTAGGATATAACATTAATAACTAGGATATAACACTGGGAACTAGGATATAACACTGGGAACTAGGATATAACACTGAGCACACTTTGAACTAGGATATAACACTGGGAACTAGGATATAACATTAATAACTAGGACATAACACTGGGAACTAGGATATAACACTGGGAACTAGGATATAAACCTGAGAATTACGATATAACACTGAAAACACTTGGAACTAGGATATAACACTGGGAACTAGGATATAACACTGGGAACTAGGATATAACACTGCTAACTAGGATATAACCCTGGTAACTAAGATATACCACTGAGAACTAGGATATAACACAGAGAACTAGGATATAACACTGAGAACTAGGATTAACACTGAGAATTAGGATATAACACTGGGTACTAGGATATAACACTGGGAACTAATATTTAACACTGGGTACTAGGATATAACACTGATAACACTAAGAGCTAGGATACAACACTGAGAACTAGGATATAACACTGGGTACTAGGATATAACACTGCTAACTAGGATATAACCCTGGTAACTAATATATACCACTGAGAACTAGGATACAACACTGAGAACTAGGATATAACACTGAGAACTAGGATATAACACTGAGAACTAAGATATAACACTGAGAACTAGGATATAACACTGGGTACTAGGATATAACACTGCTAACTAGGATATAACCCTGGTAACTAAGATATAACACTGAGAACTAGAATATAACACTGAGAACTAGGATATAACACTGAGAACTAGGATATAACACTGAGAACTAGGATATAACACTGGGAACTAGGATATAACACTGGGAACTAGGATATAACACTGACACCACTGGTAACTAGGATATAACCCTGGTAACTAAGATATAACACTGAGAACTAAGATATAACACTGAGAACTAGGATATAACACTGAGAACTAGGATATAACACTGAGAACTAGGATATAACACTGGGAACTAGGATATAACACTGGGAACTAGAATATTACACTGATAACAATGGGAACTAGGATATAACACTGATAACTAGGATATAACACTGGGAACTAGAATATAACACTGATAATAATGGGAACTAGGATATAACACTGGGAACTAGGATATAACACTGGGAACTAGAATATAACACTGGGAACTAGGACATACCACTGGGAACTAGGATATAACACTGGGAACTAGGATATAACACTGGGAACTAGGATATAAACCTGAGAATTAGGATATAACACTGAAAACACTGGGAACTAGGATATAACACTGGGAACTAGGATATAACATTAATAACTAGGATATAACACTGGGAACTAGAATGTAACACTGAGAACTAGGATATAACACTGATAACATTGGGAACTAGGATATAACACTGGGAACTAGGATATAAACCTGAGAACTAGGATATAACACTGGGAACTAGGATATAACACTGGGAACTAGGATATAACACTGATAACTAGAAAATTACACTGAGAACTAGGATATAACGTTGAGAACTAAGATATAACCCTGGTAACTAGGATATAACTCTGAGAACTAGGATATAACACTGAGAACTAGGATATAACACTGGGAACTAGGATATACCACTGAGAACTAGGATATAACACTGGGAACTAGGATATAACACGGATAACACTGGGAACTAGTATATAAAACTGGGAACTAGGATGTAACACTGGGAACTAGGATATAACACTGAGAACTAGGATATAACATTAATAACTAGGATATAACACTGGGAACTAGGATATAACACTGGGAACTAGGATATAACACGGGGAACTAATATATACCATGGGATTCTCGGATATAACACTGAGAACAAGGATATAACAGCTGGGAACTAGGTTATACCACTGAGAATTAGGATATAACACTGGGAACAAGGATATAACACTGGGTACTAGGATATAACACTGAGAACTAGGATATAACACTTGGTACTAGGATATAACACTGCTAACTAGGATATAACCCTGGTAACGAAGATATAACACTGAGAACTAGAATACAACACTGATAACTAGGATATAACACTGAGAACTAGGATTTAACACTGATAACACTGGGAACTAGGATATAACACTGGGAACCAGGATATAACACTGGGAACTAGGATATAACACTGATAACAATGTGAACTAGGATATAACACTGATAACTAGGATATAACACTGGGAACTAGAATATAACACTAGGAACTAGAATATAACACTGGGAACTAGGATATAACACTGGGAACTAGGATATAACACTGGGAACTAGGATATAACACTGAGCACACTT